>NC_069141.1:29545000-29876352 GCF_943734755.1 Anopheles moucheti
CATCTTGCAACTATACATCTCAAATAAACCTTGGCACGAAAAAAAAAACAAAATGGAGTCTATACCCTCCGGTAATAACGTAATGAGTCATTGAGACTTACTGAACATAAGCGAGTAAGAACTACTTACTATTTGCAAGCGTGAAGCAAAACATAATTTCCGCACACCACCAAATCCAACAACAACGAAAGGTATATTATCCCTAGAGCGACAACGACACGTGCCGCCAGCAGATCGGCATCGGTGAAACACAAGGCGTCTCCATTATAGAGCGGAACATTTTGCTGCATGTGTTTGGAATTTGCGAATGCCGGTTTGGCTCGTGGGCAGATAGGAAAACACGCACTCCTGGTCTTCCGCAAATCGTTTTCTCCCATCGCCAACCCTCTTCCCCATCACCGTCCTCACCTTTGTTGCGGGTAGCCTTGGGGTCGGATTATGATCCCAAAAATAATATTCGAAAGGGATGGAACGAAGGAACCGCACCGTAGTGTCGTTACTGTACGCCGCAACCCCGTACGAAACATACACACATTCTGCGTTTGGCGTACCAGCAGTTGAATGGGAATGCACGGAGAAGGTAACCGGCCAAATTGCCGGCTGTTAGCTTCGATGTTGCTTCGATAATAAACAAGGATTTCTTCACTTTTCTCTTGTAACCGTACAAAATTGGGAGGACTGCACCAAACGGGCCAGCGAGAGATAAATATTACCAACACACACGGGGACCAGCGTGTAGGTTTGGGTCCTGTTGAGTTGGTTGCCTATGCTTGCTACGCAACATATCCATATCAGCTTTCGGCCTACCCGTGCGAAGCTTTCTTTCCCCGTTTCGGTGATATTCTTCAAGCCTGGCTCGCACAGTGGTATTGCAGTCAATCTAATATTTTAATTTCAACTTCAAATGATGTAATGTAAAGTTTCATTTCAATATGTTAATAAAAGAGGTATATGCTATAATATAAACAAAATTAATCATAGATTAATGTTTAGCTTCATTTTTATGCCAAATTTAACAAAAGATAAGGTTAAGGAAAACCCACTGGTATGGAATTCGATAATGTTAAAATATTCAAAAAAAATATTCTATTTAAGTTTAAGACTTTTTTCATTACATATACGTTGCTAGAACATTTAAAGTTGGAAGAGCATTATTGGGTTAGAAATGTGTCACTGTTTTGAACATATCACAAAGAGAAATTATTTTTAAAACAAGTGTACGACAAGTACTGGTAATTATGTGAAGAATATATGTGGATTATATGAGAAATTTCTTGAAAATCACGAACTTCAACAATTCTATGATTTTTTTTTTTATATTCCTACTGTATATCTCCCCTAGACTTTAAATACAAATGGTACATAATAAGAGCTTAACTTATTACAGCGTGACTCCCACTGTGGCGCTAGCTCCACATTCACTCTTGTAGCGAGTCCTTTGGAAAAGAGATAGATGCAATGTTTGATCCGAAGTAGTCGGTTGTTTCGTGGGAATCTTTGATTACACACCGCAAACCTTTCTTCCCTGCCATTCCAGCTCGTCACTCCACCCACCACATCGTATGCTGATTCGGGCCGGGTCTTCGGATAAATCTGGAATGCGGCCCAGAAGCAAGCCGAGGAGAAAATTGCTTTTCGACCTCCGCCAGCAGGAATTGCCAGCAATGGCACAGTATCATCGTGTTCTTCTCTTGCCCTTTTTCATCCCTCCATTCCGTTTCGCAGCGTGCGTGCTCCGTGCGTGCACTGAGAAGATACGCATAGATCGATCCTTTCTCGTTACATCGGCCGTGTCTTTCGCGCGCTTCGGGGTTTGTATGGGCGGTGTATGAGTGAGTGAGTGTATTTTATCGCCCAACGCTTCAACACATTTTTGGCCGATCGGTTTCGGTGGTGGTGGAGAGCATATTTTTATTTATTTGCCTCCTTCGTGTAGCACCACTCGTTGGACCTGCCTCATGTCCGATCTCTGCTCCAAACCACCCCTAAACCAATCTTCAATCTTTGCTCCTTGTTGACTTATGAGCTTTCGTTTGTATACAGCATTACTGCTAAACAGACACACAGCCTACCGGATTGTGGGCGAGCTTCTGCTTGCCAAGCCGGCAACGAGCCGGCAAAAACACGACTGTAAACGTCTGTCAAGAACGGTGTCTCCCCCGAGAGAGCTAGACTTCTTGGAAACTAGTAGCAGCGAAAGCTAAAGATAAATAATGCTTGCGATATTTATGTTTGAAGTGTAACATGAAAACCGGTGCCCAAAGCTTTGCGGCGGAACACAACATGCTGCATGCGGCCACGGCCCTTGGAGAGCGGCCATGCCTCTTTTACGGCACGACACTCGCTCGTCAGGAACGGCGTACACGCACGGCTTGTTTTGTAATCTATCTTCACAAATCAGTTCAATTGTGCTACAACATTTTGTATCACTTTAGGCGCAATTGTACCCATTTGTGTACAGGACCATAATAAGCGTACTTGTTGTGTTTGTTTAGGTGGATGTCGCGCCATTGCTTTTCTGCGAAACCATGAACACATCTCTGTCAGGCAGCAATAAATCTGGATGTCTCCAAGGCGGTTGGGAGACAGCAAATAGAAAATTTCCTTCACTGCAATTGACGTAAAACAATGTCCTACTTTTCGCAATATTGGGAAATTACATGTTTTGTGTTACATGTCTGCTTGAGGCAATACGCAAGATCTGCAGAAATGATAGCTCTTAATATCATCGAAACCTTAAGCACTTCGATGCTTAAACATCGAACAAATCTCCCGGAATGTTGTTTTTCTAATTTTCGTAACTTGAAGGCAAAAAATAACAGCCCGACGGATGTGGCGTATTGAACCTTTGCCGTCCACTTTCCAGTTTTTGCCGTTGCGACAGCTATATATTTTGATTAAAACCGCTCGATTTGCGATTCCAGGGTCCGATATGCCGAAGAAGGTCTCCGGACAAAATCGTCCAACGGTCACGCTAATCGAGATGGGGCCGGAAGTGTTTTTGTATGTATTGTTCTTTTTTTTATTCTTTTATTCGATGTCTAACCATACTCGATGTTGAGAACTCAATGTTAACGGGTGTAATCTGGTGGAAAAAAAATATGATTATAATGTTGCATTTCAGCCACGCACATCGTGCAGCACAAGAAGACCACACAAAGAATGCCCATTTCGGTGTAAAAGGGAAGCAGCCAGAATCCGTTCGAATTGATCCGGTTCACTTTGCTGTTTAGCAACAGCTGTTTGGAAGGCCATCAACAAAATGTGTAAACTACGCCAAATGCCAATTTAGGAAATTTTTTGGTTTATTTTTTTTTCTTTTTGGGATTTGTTTCTCTAGTCAAACCTTCAATTTTTACTCATACATCCCGGGCACTCCATCGGTGCTGTGCGGTGGACGTTCCGGGTGCGTTGTCTTTCCGATATGCTGATGACCTTCATCAAAAGTCCATTAGCGCCCGATTGTTACGGCGAACCCTTTCAATGGCGTATCTTCCCGGTTGGAAAATTGGAGTCATTAGGTCGAAAATTGAAAATGGGCACAAGGATTACAAAAGGCATCACCCGAACCATCGACATCGTATGTGCCTGCGATGTGATAATAATTCATTTGCTTATCAAAACCCAATGACACGTGGTAGAAAACCGGGGAGTGCGCAAAAATAACACAATTCATCCATAAATGCACCGTACTCTTATTGCGCTGGTCGGTAGAAAGGTGTTTGCTTCAATTAGCCGAAGTATATTTCATAAATAATTCCTGCTTTATTGGACAGGGTGGTCACACATTAAGGGTGAGAACGGTCAGACCATTTATCTAGGATGGTCAAACTTATAATCCGTGAGAATAGAAAAAAAGGTGAGGGAAACTTTAAGTATATCTTGTATACAAAAAAGGTAAAAATGCTGTAAAAAACACGTCAGAATATAAAAATGGACCCAAGTCCAAAAGTTTTCCCTCACTACACCACATGGTGCTGCTCTGGTCCAAAACTCTTTGAAGCATGATGGATATGGAGTTCTAGCTCGTCCGTCTTATAGCATAGACATGGCACTTCGGCTGTGACATATTCTAACGCTATTATTTACACTTCTTTAGTCTTTATTCTGTCCGGTTCTTTTTTTTTATTTAACAAATATTTTATAAAACAAACGAAAGATAAAAAAACAACACGTATTTAACAAGCAGTTCTTGCAGTTCAGTGACAATCCTTCCTTAAACAAGCAAAGATCTTCAACATGCAGCAGAATGGTTGGATCATTACCGTAATCACACCTTGATCTCGCCTTCTTTTCCTCAGTTCACCTGTTTGCCAGCCACACAAAAGCGATTAACATATTTTCCAACAGAAAGGCACCAGCGGTCGACACAGGGGGTTCAAAGACACGACAAGGCGTTGGCTTTCTTGCAGAAAAATGCAGCAGTCACACACAACCGATCGCTCCCGAGCGGACCTTTCACTTTTTCGGTTGGTTTGCCGAACAATTTATCGTCCCACAGCTTCAGCGTGCCGAAGCTTCAAAGTACCAACCAAATTGGTCCTTGTTTTTGCACATTATTGCTCCAGAAAGCAGCGAAACACGCCTCTTCCGCAAAGCGCTTAAAACGGGATGGAATTTTGCAAACGGCGACCATTATCAGCGGGAATCAATCATGTGCCTCTTACCGGCGGCCAACACGCATGAAAGGCTGGCTCGGTCCGGCTAAAAGGCGATGTTTCTAGCGGTCCAAAATAAGAAGCGCAACATAACGGACCCCGACTGTAACGTGACACTCGCGCGCCAAACGACCACGCCAAATATGCGAGCGATTTTTTTAATTCGGTTTTGTTGTTGTTTTGTTTTCATCTCCCCTTCTCTGCTGAGCCGGTTTTATTGCGATCCTTTTTATTTGTTTTGCACTGCGTACAAACATCTTTCAGAAGGTCTTGGCCGATGTTTGTAACGCTTCGATTCGATTTATTCGCATACGTTTATGCAGTTTTGCTCGCTCGCAACTGTCCGCCGCAGTCTACGAGACGATCACCTCTCCCCGCGAAGGAGATCGATCGAGAGAGAGAGAGAGAGAGACCCCGCAAGCAAAGGAGTCTTTGTTTTGGTATATTTTTAACCGCGATCAACCGCATTCGCATCGAAGGTTGGCGGTGATCGCAGCAGCGTACAAGCGACGAGCCTGGCAGCGTCTGGAGACGACCATCACACCGAAGCGCATGGAATTAATCGCCAGCGTCGTTGGAGGCGGTCCAGTTAAAAGCCCAACATTGGCGCTAGTATGTGTGTGTGTGGTAGTTCGGAAAATGCATTCACGACATGTTGAGGAATAAATCTTCCCTCAACAGTTCCAGTCTTCGGCGAGACGCCGCAAAGATCACGCAAAGAATTTGTGCTGGTCGATTCGAGTCGCAAGCACGCAGTTCTATCACCGCGAAGCAGACCCATACCCATACAACAATCTAAGGTTTCCTATTCTTCTATTTCCCAGTGATCTGCGTGCAGAAGTAACAGACAAGTGTGTAAAACAAAAGAAACAAAACCCTTCCAAACAGAATGAGGAAAAAAGGGTGAAAACTGCCAAGGTTAAAGAACTTACCGTCTTTTCGTCAGCGTCAGCGCCAGCACACATAAAACTGGTTTGCTTTGATTTTTCCTCCCCTTTCAGCTGCTCTCTCTCTCTGTGGATCGTTTTTTGAACTCGGAGCAGTGTTTTGCAAAGTCGCCCCGTTTGCAGCTTACGATCGGATAGGATTAAATTTATTTTCACCTTATTTCACTCTATTTGGCCTTTCTCTTTACGTTACGCACGAGAATTATACACAAAAATTGACTTTCAGTAGGAATACTCACAATCACACACACACACACACGCGCGCGTAACACTCACGCACATACACGGAGACACGAACAGTTGTTTAATCCTTGCTACGCTCACACGTTGACCCTTGCGCTGTGGTTGCTATAATGGCAGGGTTTTTACTACACGAAGGGATATATTTCCTGCACTTCACCATAGTAGCGGGGTGGGGTTGCCAATGATGGCCACTTGATCGAACTTGGGTACTATTGATTGGATTTTTCTTTACGTGCTGTGATAAGAGAGAAGAGAAAAACAATTTTTATAAAACAAAATCAAACTCGCTCGTTGCAACATTCACTTTTGTCGGCCGCAAACACACACAAACTTTCACTAAAAAAAAACTTTTCCCACACACGTCAAGAGGAACGGGTGACATCTTGGCAAAACTTCACCCTGAGAAGTACGTCTGTGGGCTGGGGCACCAGACATTAATTTGACCTTTTATTTTTTTACTTGCAATCACCTATATCTGCATCGGTAGGGTTTCCCGCTTCCATTAATCCAAGCAACACGGACAAACAGACAGAACAAAACACAACATCACGCAAAAGGCTCGCACACACACACACGCGTCACATGCTCACATACTCCAACGGATGCCCGTGTTGACTTCCGCATAAAAAAGCGCCCCTGCCCTTACTCAACATTTTCGCCGTGCAAGGCGCGCGCTTCGCAGCTCCGTGAAATTCGTGCGCGGGCCGCCCCGTCAAAACAAACAATCGGGTGGGAAATGTACTTGCAACCCGTACCGGTTTTTGTTGTTGTTGTTGTTGTGTCGGACGCTTCTCCGATGTAATATTATTTCTTTGGTAGGGATGGAGTTGGATGCACGCGATGCAGCGACGTAAACACAACCACAGAGCAACACATTCGATTTTATCGCACACACCGGTTTTGCTGAAGCTACGCGTGAAGCGACGGTCGGTTTTATGCGATTAAAATAGAATTTAAATTCACCATCTCGCGATGAAGGTCTCGTCGATGCCCGATGCATCTCAGACGGTAAGGAATGCACTTTGCATCCTCTTGAAAGCAAATCGTCGCGGCGCACCGTAAACTACACGCAAACACGCTCCATTGCCCCAGCAAAAGCATCATCTCCCGCAGCTCGTTTCTTGCAACATCTCAGTTCACCGTGCACTTTGACCAACAACAACAGCTCTCCTCCCATTTCGCCCCTCCAAATCTAGCAGCAACCCACAAACTTCCATTTAAACTGTTTACCATGCGTCGCCTTCGCTACAAACTTCGTCCGCAACCGAGCGCTGGGTGCGATTGGCAACAAACATCTTCCTTTATCCCAATTGTCTGCCCGGTGCTTTGGCTTATCCGTCCGGGTTAGTTTTCAAAACAACACCGGCCACCCGAACATCTGGTTCGGAAAGGGGCGCGCGCGAAAAAATAGCGCACCCGCACAACCCACGCACACCGACGCACGGTTGAGGGTGAGCGGAATTGCGTCGTTCGTTTGTTGTGCTGCTGTAGAACACGGGGTAGAATCAAACGGTTGCCGCACTGGCAAAAGTGATAAATTAAACTCGTACCACTAATCCCAAACGCCACACACTCCACACGGTCCGCTTGGCCACACGGTTGAAGTGATAATGAGAAGACAGGACACACACTTTCGCACGTTTGGGAGATGAGCTAAAATAAGGGCAAATCTTTCCCGTTCGAACGCTGATGGAATCTTGGGAACATGGACAACAGAGAGGCAGATAGAAATGGGACAAGGATATGCCCGCCACTGCGATTGACCTAATCGCTTCACCCCAAACAGTGCTGCACTTCACGTACTCGTGATTAAATCTTTAAACAACTTCACACTGAACGGTGACCGTCCCGTTCACTTGACTGCTGGATTGAAACTGTTTGAATGTTTTACGCGCCGCGGTCGCAACACGCACCCTTCGCGATTGCGAGTGGGGGCAAAATGGCCGAAGTGGGCACGAAGAAGATTGGCTCAAAATTCGGTTGAACAGCAACGGGGTTGTTGAGCCCATCGAGGGGGAAGCGACTGTTCGGGTGGCCGATTCTCTCCCAAAACGCTCGCTCGCAGACCGTTTGAAGGGAAACTTCTACCAATGCCAACCAAAACAGCTTTGGTTGGTTTAATTTTGTTTTGCTTTGCTTCACTAACAAAAAGGGGGTTGATTTGATTGGGTTGTTATTCAGGTAATGTCTTCTTTTCACCTAGGGAAATGTGGTTTCATGGGCGATCCCTTGTGTTCCGTGTGTTAGTGTGTGTGCACAATGATTCAGAGTGAAGGAATGTTTGAAATCTTTCTAGGGAATGGGTTTATTAAAATCTCCATGAAGTGTATTTTTAATGCTTTCCGATGTAACTCGATTTAACTAACTAACTTTCCGTTTTTTACTATACTGCCAGCGCTAGGGAGATATTGCTGGTTTGCACGCATTTATTCCTCCACATGCTTCAAAAGATTTGCGGTCAGTTTGCAACGTAAATCCGTTCCGCTGCGATCCGAAATGACATTTGTTTTGCCATTACTCGCCAAGGGAAGTTTGGGAAGAGAACGAATGATCTGATTCGATCGCGTTCTGATCAATGTTCGGATCAGATCAATCGATTCGGTCCCAATTTCCTTTCACCATTTGCCATGTAACCCCGTTGCATTCATATGATTGGATTGGATAAGCTTTAAAATAACATAAATTAATTTTTATTTCGTTGTTAAATTGCGCTATGGTAATCAATGTAAAAAGGCAGTGATCATCGGAAGTATGACTGCTTCCTTCTATATATTTTCGGTATTTTGTAATGGCGGTACTTTGCAAGAACGTTAGGCACAGCTGCGAACCAAAATGTACGCGTCGTTGATAGATCTTGCTGGTGCAGTAGTAATGTTTAAACACTAACTTTCCCGTGGGTCGAGAAAAATGTCTCTTCCAATTTTCACCACGTGCAGCTTCTCGAAGTTGACGCACGTATGACTGTAGCTCCATTTAGAAGAGTACCGATGCTAGATATCCTTATGCTAGAGGGGGCCCCGAAGGGTACCACAAGAGGTCCCTGGCGAAATTTGACCGCGGACACCTCCCCCGCCGGTGCGTCTTTCAATATATGCAAGAATTACCCTGCAAGAGGGCAAGAACTACCCTTCTTATTGCGATTATCGCTTTGTCTCATTTCAATGCCCCCCCCCCCCCCCTCATTCATCGGATTTTAAATTAGAGCCCCCAACTATAATTCCACCCTGGGCCTCCAAGGGGATTGATCCTCCACTGCTAAACAGTCAGTTCGTTTGTCGAGTTCGTGCTTATTAACATTATATGACTGCAGCGTATCTGTTAACAACATTAGTGATGAATTTCGTAGCTTTAAATTATTCATCTATCCCCTCTAGCTCTTTACATGTAAGTTGGCAACATACTACGAATTATAACTAAAGGGCAAATTGTCGATTCAAGCTGCAGCCTGTTCATTAGCCACATAGCATTTGATTAATTGATAAAGGGTTGTCACCAAGAACCAACAAATTGCTTACATTTGTTAGAAAATCATATACGTGAAACGTCAAGTAATCAAGCTGTACCGTGTATGTAATTTAGGAACTGCAGGGTGTTAAATTTGGAATTGGAATCTATCGGTGGTTATTAGCTTATCAAGCGTACTGTGACAGTCTTTGCTAGATCATTTTCCTTCCAACTTGTCCTTTAGCGAGTTTCGCTTCCAAGCAGATTGATTTGACAAATGAAATGCACCAAGAAACCGGTTGCGGGAACGTCGATGATCGTGATTTACAGGAGATTGCTGAGGGAAACAACCGAACGCGTAAAGCTGTGTATAGTTTTGGGTGTTTAAAACGTTTATCCTGTTGTAGACACTTTCGTTATCCATCGTCACACCACAAAAAATCCGCCATACAGACACCTCATCACGGGTGAAGAACGTTAACCCCCGATTACTCCTCCGATACGAGAGTAGGGAAACATAAATTAGCGATCACCGGCGGCGGTGCTGGTAGCGGTGTGCATAACGATAGTTTTGTTTTCGTCTGCAAGCTTTCAGTATGTTTTGGTATTTATGCAAATGTTATGCGGGGAGTTTTGCTCATGTGGATGGCATAGACGGTTGGAATCTGGGCAAATTAGGTTGTGGAATTAAATTAAATCGTCCTCGATCACGACCTTCATCCGGGATGGGAAACAAACATGTCTACGTCTGTATGGGACGAAACTTGTGAATGAAAAACCGTGTCAAACGAGTTACGAAAGCTGACCGAGGAAAAGAGCTGTGTAACGTCGAAAACATTGAAGTATTCCTGCTGGGTTCGTTCGTTTTCTGGACAAACAAGTTCGATGTCTTTAGAATCGTTGGTCTGTATTTCATTGCATAGTTTTTCGGAGAGTGGTAATTAAAAGAAAGATTATCAACAACATTAAAGATTGATTAAAGGAAGATGAATAATATCATGATTAAGCTTCTCTCAAGACTTTCTTACCAGTTTGAGAGTAGCAACTTTTCCATTCCACGATCATTCATAACTTGCATCCTCAGAGAGTAATTTTGCTGAAGCTGATACGATCATTGGCACGTGCTCGCTATGTTTAACGATCCATATTATTGTTCTAGCAAGCTGCAAAAAAGCCATAAAGTTGTCACTCTGGATAGAGCAAAACACCAGGAACAGTAGAACAACAATCCTTCCTTTTTAAGTAAAGCCAGTTAAATCGTGAAAACTGGTTTTTCGTTTTTGTTACATCTTTTACACTCAACCAAGCCGAATGTTTACTTTCTTATTCCATTTGGAAAGGCGTTACTCAACGCAAAAAAGCAAACCAATCCGATGTCAGTCGGTCGAGAATAATAAATACGCATCACCCTCTACTCCGGCGTCGGCGATGTCGGCACGATGAACAAGATAATTGATCCCATTTTTTGTGAGGGTTGACAAACTGCAGCCGAGTGACAAAAGTTGAACGATTTTGGGTTGGGTTTTTAAATGATCTACTTTCACCATCGCGAACGCTTTTTACGTTCTGACCTTCCGTTGATGTTGTGCCGGGATGCTGGGACTGGTAAGGAAAGGATTGCAACAACACTGTATTGAGTGATAAATTTAATATTTCACTTCTGCGGGAGTAAGTTGTGTAGGAGGAGGCTTTGACCAATGGGTTTAGTGGAATATTATCGTATATCGTATAATTGTACTTTAAATTGTACAGTCCTTACAATTAGCGATGGGTTCTTACAAGAGAATGTAAACTGCCGAGTTTCACTCAGTAACGCTTTGTGATATAAGAAAGGTATGAATTTGCATTTGCACCCGGGGACTGCCTGAACATAAGTTTTGGTAAAAATTTAAGCTAATCAGTGGAGGATCAATCCCCTTGGAGGCCCAGGGCGAAAATATAGTTGGGGCCTCTAATTTTAAAAACGATGCAGGATGGAAGGGGAACATTGAGGGGACTTGAAATGAGACAAGGCGAAAAGCGCAGTAAGAAGGGGCCTACTTCAAATGGTGGAATTTACAACTAAAGCATCTAAGGAACACCTGCCCATCGCATTGGTTCGCTCGCTGTGCTTCCGGGATATTTGCCAGGCAACACTCAGTTATACTTCTTCGATCTTAACTTAACTTAACAAAACACTCAAGCACCAGCATTTGGTGCTGAAGTTAATCGCTATTGTTTATCCTGCAGCAGGTATTTATCACACACAATCTCCTAACACGGATGTTCAGTCATACGTATGAACGCGTGTCTGTTCGCGATGAACTGCGCCTTTGCCTCCTTTCACGTAAACCAGGTATTGACCAGTTCTGGAACAACACACCGACTGCAGGTGAGATGGGTCATGTGTGTTTGTGACGATATCACCGGTAGCACGGAATATACACGGGAGATTGTGCTGCAACATCGTGCTACAGGATCCTTAAGGTCAGTGTATGAGACCAACCAGATGATGCGTCCACGGGGTTTCCACGGGGTGAAGCCGGTTGGACTCATGGTATGTTTAAGATACGTCGCCGAGGAAGACAGCCGAGACCATCGAGCTCGGGGACAAACACAGATAGTGGTGCGTCATCAATGAGAATGATCCCCAGATGGAGCCGAATGCAGAGAAAAAGTCATCCAATCAAATTACTACGCGTAAATATGCCGCGTATATATTGCATATCCTGGCGGGAGATCGCTCATTCTCTGATGCATTGTGAGGGGTAATCACCTGTCATACAGTTTGCAATACAGAGTGAGCGAGTTACTAAGTTGTAAATTTAGATTTTTTCGTTTATTTATTATTTAGTGGATTGTTTAACATTGTGTATCCCATGAAACAAACAACGCAAATTTTATATAATAATAATTTGGGTTATGCACAGTCGGTTGGATTTGCATAGCTTTTAGCATTTGAAAACTAAAATGCTAGGTCCAGTTTTTGTGTTGAAAGACTACCTCCATGATCATTCGCTCACGTCGATGTTTTAGGCGAAGAACAAAAATTAACGGTTGATTTCTGTGGTGAGCTTCTACTTACTGAACTACTTCAACAATTGATTATGTTTTATAGCATTCTTTGATCCATTAGGTGCAGGGCCACGAGAGTTGACAAAATGCTGACAAATTTGTCCAATGACCAAATCAACTGGGCAACTGTGAAAACCACTATAGCGTTGCCACGCACAAAATTGTTTTCAGATTTCCGATACCAAGAGAGCATGTTTTTCCAGAGGTGACATCTCCAGCTTATGACAAACTTGCCCATCACTATTGCTATTGCATACTATCAAACACGTGAGGTCGCCAATGCAAGTGAGATGGATGAAATGGGAAGCCTCCTTCATCTCGCTCAAACTTTCCGTCGGCTGGTGCGAAATTCCATACAAAACCAGCTGTTTTCCGATTTCTGATACCAGGAAAGCATCCACGGAAGATGTAGCACCTTGTACAGCAATTTTGGTCGAAAACCGCCGAAAGGTATGCAATATTTAAACACTAACTTTCCCGTTGGTCGAGTAAAATTTTTCAGCAAATTTGCTCAAAAACCGCCGAAAGTTATGCAATGTTTAAACACTAACTTTCCCGTTGGTCGTGAAAAATTTCTTCGAAAACTACCAGTTCTCGAATGTATAGTACCAGGAGAGCATCCACGGAAGAGGTAGCACCTGGTACTGCGCCGGAAGGTATGCAATCAACTTGCAATCCAATTCGCCGTAAGGTATGCAATGTTTATACACTAACTTGGCAACCAACTTGCAATGCAATGCGCCGTAAGGTATGCAATGTTTAAACACTAACTTTTCATACAAACCAGCTGTTTTCAGATTTCCGATACCAGGAGAGCATGTCTCTCAAGAGGTGACATCTTCCTTCCCCCTCCCCCCTTCCCCCTCAAGATGGCAACCAAGATGGCGACCAAGATGGCGGCCAAGATGGCGGACAAGATGGCGGCCAAGATGGCGGACAAGATGGCGGACAAGATGGCGGACACAAGATGGCGGACAAGATGGCGGACAAGATGGCGGCCAAGATGGCGGCCAAGATGGCGGACAAGATGGTGGCCAAGATGGCGGACAAGATGGCGGGCAAGATGGCGGACAAGATGGCGGACAAGATGGCGGCCAAGATGGCGGACAAGATGGCGGCCAAGATGGCGGACACAAGATGGCGGACAAGATGGTGGCCAAGATGGCGGCCAAGATGGCGGACAAGATGGCGGACAAGATGGCGGACACAAGATGGCGGACAAGATGGCGGCCAAGATGGCGGACAAGATGGCGGACAAGATGGCGGACAAGATGGCGGACACAAGATGGCGGACAAGATGGCGGACAAGATGGCGGCCAAGATGGCGGACAAGATGGCGGACAAGATGGCGGCCAAGATGGCGGACACAAGATGGCGGACAAGATGGCGGACACAAAATGGCGGACACAAGATGGCGGACAAGATGGCGGACAAGATGGCGGACACAAGATGGCGGCCAAGATGGCGGACAAGATGGCGGACAAGATGGCGGCCAAGATGGCGGCCAAGATGGCGGACAAGATGGCGGCCAAGATGGCGGACAAGATGGCGGACAAGATGGCGGCCAAGATGGCGGACAAGATGGCGGCCAAGATGGTGGACACAAGATGGCGGCCAAGATGGCGGCCAAGATGGCGGACAAGATGGCGGACAAGATGGCGGCCAAGATGGCGGACAAGATGGCGGACAAGATGGCGGCCAAGATGGCGGCCAAGATGGCGGACAAGATGGCGGACAAGATGGCGGACAAGATGGCGGACAAGATGGCGGCCAAGATGGCGGCCAAGATGGCGGACAAGATGGCTGACACAAGATGACGGACAAGATGGCGGCCAAGATGGCGGACAAGATGGCGGCCAAGATGGCAGACAAGATGGCGGACAAGATGGCGGACAAGATGGCGGACAAGATGGCGGCCAAGATGGCGGACAAGATGGTGGACAAGATGGCGGCCAAGATGGCGGACAAGATGGCGGACAAGATGGTGGCCAAGATGGCGGACAAGATGGTGGACAAGATGGCGGCCAAGATGGCGGCCAAGATGGCGGACAAGATGGCGGCCAAGATGGCAGACACAAGATGGCGGCCAAGATGGCGGACAAGCTGGCGGACAAGATGGCGGCCAAGATGGCGGCCAAGATGGCGGACAAGATGGCGGACAAGATGGCGGCCAAGATGGCGGCCAAGATGGCGGACAAGATGGCGGACAAGATGGCGGACAAGATGGCGGCCAAGATGGCGGACAAGATGGCGGCCAAGATGGTGGACACAAGATGGCGGACAAGATGGCGGACACAAGATGGCGGACAAGATGGCGGACAAGATGGCGGCCAAGATGGCGGACACAAAATGGCGGACACAAGATGGCGGACAAGATGGCGGCCAAGATGGCGGCCAAGATGGCGGCCAAGATGGCGGACAAGATGGCGGCCAAGATGGCGGCCAAGATGGCGGACAAGATAGCGGCCAATATGGTGGACAAGATGGCGGACAAGCTGGCGGACAAGATGGCGGCCAAGATGGCGGACAAGATGGCGGACAAGATGGCGGACAAGATGGCGGCCAAGATGGCGGACAAGATTGTGGACAAGATGGCGGATAAGATGGCGGACAAGATGGCGGACAAGATGGCGGCCAAGATGGTGGCCAAGATGGTGGCCAAGATGGCGGCCAAGATGGCGGCCAAGATGGCGGACAAGATTGTGGACAAGATGGCGGATAAGATGGCGGACAAGATGGCGGACAAGATGGCGGCCAAGATGGCGGCCAAGATGGTGGACACAAGATGGCGGACAAGATGGCGGACACAAGATGGCGGACAAGATGGTGGACAAGATGGCGGCCAAGATGGCGGCCAAGATGGCGGACAAGATGGCGGCCAAGATGGCAGACACAAGATGGCGGCCAAGATGGCGGACAAGCTGGCGGACAAGATGGCGGCCAAGATGGCGGCCAAGATGGCGGACAAGATGGCGGACAAGATGGCGGCCAAGATGGCGGCCAAGATGGCGGACAAGATGGCGGACAAGATGGCGGACAAGATGGCGGCCAAGATGGCGGACAAGATGGCGGCCAAGATGGTGGACACAAGATGGCGGACAAGATGGCGGACACAAGATGGCGGACAAGATGGCGGACAAGATGGCGGCCAAGATGGCGGACACAAAATGGCGGACAAGATGGCGAACAAGATGGCGGTTACAAGATGGCGGACAAAATGGCGGACAAGATGGCGGACAAGATGGCGGACAAGATGGCGGACAAGATGGCGGACAAGATGGCGGACAAGATGGCGGCCAAGATGGCGGACAAGATGGTGGACAAGATGGCGGCCAAGATGGTGGACAAGATGGCGGACAAGATGGCGGACAAGATGGCGGACAAGATGGCGGCCAAGATGGCGGCCAAGATGGCGGACAAGATGGCGGACACAAGATGACGGACAAGATGGCGGCCAAGATGGCGGACAAGATGGCGGACAAGATGGCAGACAAGATGGCGGACAAGATGGCGGACAAGATGGTGGACAAGATGGCGGCCAAGATGGCGGACAAGATGGTGGACAAGATGGCGGTTACAAGATGGCGGACAAAATGGCGGACAAGATGGCGGACAAGATGGCGGCCAAGATGGCGGCCAAGATGGCGGACAAGATGGCGGCCAAGATGGCGGACAAGATGGTGGACAAGATGGCGGCCAAGATGGCGGACAAGATGGCGGACAAGATGGCGGACAAGATGGCGGACAAGATGGCGGCCAAGATGGCGGTTACAAGATGGCGGACAAAATGGCGGACAAGATGGCGGACAAGATGGCGGACAAGATGGCGGACAAGATGGCGGCCAAGATGGCAGACAAGATGGCGGACAAGATGGCGGACAAGATGGCGGACAAGATGGCGGCCAAGATGGCGGACAAGATGGTGGACAAGATGGCGGCCAAGATGGCGGACAAGATGGCGGACAAGATGGTGACCAAGATGGCGGACAAGATGGCGGCCAAGATGGCGGCCAAGATGGCGGACAAGATGGCGGCCAAGATGGCAGACACAAGATGGCGGCCAAGATGGCGGACAAGATGGCGGACAAGATGGCGGCCAAGATGGCGGCCAAGATGGCGGACAAGATGGCGGACAAGATGGCGGCCAAGATGGCGGCCAAGATGGCGGACAAGATGGCGGACAAGATGGCGGACAAGATGGCGGCCAAGATGGCGGACAAGATGGCGGCCAAGATGGTGGACACAAGATGGCGGACAAGATGGCGGACAAGATGGCGGACACAAGATGGCGGACAAGATGGCGGACAAGATGGCGGACAAGATGGCGGCCAAGATGGCGGACACAAAATGGCGGACACAAGATGGCGGACAAGATGGCGGCCAAGATGGCGGCCAAGATGGCGGCCAAGATGGCGGACAAGATGGCGGCCAAGATGGCGGCCAAGATGGCGGACAAGATGGCGGCCAATATGGTGGACAAGATGGCGGACAAGATGGTGGACAAGATGGCGGACAAGATGGCGGACAAGATGGCGGAAAAGATGGCGGACAAGATGGCGGCCAAGATGGCGGCCAAGATGGCGGCCAAGATGGCGGCCAAGATGGCGGCCAAGATGGCGGACAAGATGGCGGACAAGATGGTGGACACAAGATGGCGGACAAGATGGCGGACAAGATGGCGGACAAGATGGCGGACAAGATGGTGGACAAGGTGGCGGACAAGATGGTGGACAAGATGGCGGAAAAGATGGCGAACAAGATGGCGGTTACAAGATGGCGGACAAAATGGCGGACAAGATGGCGGACAAGATGGCGGACAAGATGGCGGCCAAGATGGCGGCCAAGATGGCGGACAAGATGGTGGACAAGATGGCGGACAAGATGGCGGACACAAGATGGCGGACAAGATGGCGGACAAGATGGCGGACAAGATGGCGGACAAGATGGCGGACAAGCTGGCGGACAAGATGGCGGCCAAGATGGCGGACAAGATGGCGGACAAGATGGCGGACAAGATGGCGGCCAAGATGGCGGACAAGATTGTGGACAAGATTGTGGACAAGATGGCGGACAAGATGGCGGCCAAGATGGCGGCCAAGATGGTGGCCAAGATGGTGGCCAAGATGGCGGCCAAGATGGCGGACAAGATGGCGGACACAAGATGGCGGACAAGATGGCGGACAAGATGGCGGACAAGATGGCGGTTACAAGATGGCGGACAAAATGGCGGACAAGATGGCGGACAAGATGGCGGACAAGATGGCGGACAAGATGGCGGCCAAGATGGCGGACAAGATGGCGGCCAAGATGGTGGACACAAGATGGCGGACAAGATGGCGGACACAAGATGGCGGACAAGATGGCGGACAAGATGGCGGACAAGATGGCGGACAAGATGGCGGCCAAGATGGCGGCCAAGATGGCGGACAAGATGGCGGACAAGATGGCGGACAAGATGGCGGCCAAGATGGCGGCCAAGATGGCGGACACAAAATGGCGGACACAAGATGGCGGACAAGATGGCGGACAAGATGGCGGCCAAGATGGCGGCCAAGATGGCGGCCAAGATGGCGGCCAAGATGGCGGCCAAGATGGCGGCCAAGATGGCGGACAAGATGGCGGACAAGATGGTGGACACAAGATGGCGGACAAGATGGCGGACAAGATGGCGGACAAGATGGCGGACAAGATGGTGGACAAGGTGGCGGACAAGATGGTGGACAAGATGGCGGAAAAGATGGCGAACAAGATGGCGGTTACAAGATGGCGGACAAAATGGCGGACAAGATGGCGGACAAGATGGCGGACAAGATGGCGGCCAAGATGGCGGCCAAGATGGCGGACAAGATGGTGGACAAGATGGCGGACAAGATGGCGGACACAAGATGGCGGACAAGATGGCGGACAAGATGGCGGACAAGATGGCGGACAAGATGGCGGACAAGCTGGCGGACAAGATGGCGGCCAAGATGGCGGACAAGATGGCGGACAAGATGGCGGACAAGATGGCGGCCAAGATGGCGGACAAGATTGTGGACAAGATGGCGGATAAGATGGCGGACAAGATGGCGGCCAAGATGGCGGCCAAGATGGTGGCCAAGATGGTGGCCAAGATGGCGGCCAAGATGGCGGACAAGATGGCGGACACAAGATGGCGGACAAGATGGCGGACAAGATGGCGGACAAGATGGCGGACAAGATGGCGGACAAGATGGCGGCCAAGATGGTGGACACAAGATGGCGGACAAGATGGCGGACAAGATGGCGGACACAAGATGGCGGACAAGATGGCGGACAAGATGGCGGACAAGATGGCGGACAAGATGGCGGACAAGATGGCGGCCAAGATGGCGGACAAGATGGCGGACAAGATGGCGGCCAAGATGGCGGACAAGATGGCGGCCAAGATGGTGGACACAAGATGGCGGACAAGATGGCGGACAAGATGGCGGACACAAGATGGCGGACAAGATGGCGGACAAGATGGCGGACAAGATGGCGGCCAAGATGGCGGACACAAAATGGCGGACACAAGATGGCGGACAAGATGGCGGCCAAGATGGCGGCCAAGATGGCGGCCAAGATGGTGGCCAAGATGGCGGCCAAGATGGCGGACAAGATGGCGGACACAAGATGGCGGACAAGATGGCGGACAAGATGGCGGACAAGATGGCGGACAAGATGGCGGACAAGATGGCGGACAAGATGGCGGCCAAGATGGCGGCCAAGATGGTGGCCAAGATGGTGGCCAAGATGGCGGCCAAGATGGCGGACAAGATGGCGGACACAAGATGGCGGACAAGATGGCGGACAAGATGGCGGACAAGATGGCGGACAAGATGGCGGATAAGATGGCGGACAAGATGGCGGCCAAGATGGCGGCCAAGATGGTGGCCAAGATGGTGGCCAAGATGGCGGCCAAGATGGCGGACAAGATGGCGGACACAAGATGGCGGACAAGATGGCGGACAAGATGGCGGACAAGATGGCGGACAAGATGGCGGACAAGATGGCGGCCAAGATGGTGGACACAAGATGGCGGACAAGATGGCGGACAAGATGGCGGACACAAGATGGCGGACAAGATGGCGGACAAGATGGCGGACAAGATGGCGGACAAGATGGCGGACAAGATGGCGGCCAAGATGGCGGACAAGATGGCGGACAAGATGGCGGCCAAGATGGCGGACAAGATGGCGGCCAAGATGGTGGACACAAGATGGCGGACAAGATGGCGGACAAGATGGCGGACACAAGATGGCGGACAAGATGGCGGACAAGATGGCGGACAAGATGGCGGCCAAGATGGCGGACACAAAATGGCGGACACAAGATGGCGGACAAGATGGCGGCCAAGATGGCGGCCAAGATGGCGGCCAAGATGGCGGACAAGATGGCGGCCAAGATGGCGGCCAAGATGGCGGACAAGATGGCGGCCAATATGGTGGACAAGATGGCGGACAAGATGGTGGACAAGATGGCGGACAAGATGGCGGACAAGATGGCGGAAAAGATGGCGGACAAGATGGCGGCCAAGATGGCGGCCAAGATGGCGGCC
This sequence comes from Anopheles moucheti, assembly GCF_943734755.1. Lineage (NCBI taxonomy): Eukaryota > Metazoa > Arthropoda > Insecta > Diptera > Culicidae > Anopheles > Anopheles moucheti. The sequence continues at coordinate 29,564,905 of NC_069141.1, forward strand.
AAGATGGCGGCCAAGATGGCGGCCAAGATGGCGGACAAGATGGCGGACAAGATGGTGGACACAAGATGGCGGACAAGATGGCGGACAAGATGGCGGACAAGATGGCGGACAAGATGGTGGACAAGGTGGCGGACAAGATGGTGGACAAGATGGCGGAAAAGATGGCGAACAAGATGGCGGTTACAAGATGGCGGACAAAATGGCGGACAAGATGGCGGACAAGATGGCGGACAAGATGGCGGCCAAGATGGCGGCCAAGATGGCGGACAAGATGGTGGACAAGATGGCGGACAAGATGGCGGACACAAGATGGCGGCCAAGATGGCGGCCAAGATGGCGGACAAGATGGCGGACAAGATGGTGGACACAAGATGGCGGACAAGATGGCGGACAAGATGGCGGACAAGATGGCGGACAAGATGGTGGACAAGGTGGCGGACAAGATGGTGGACAAGATGGCGGAAAAGATGGCGGACAAGATGGCGGCCAAGATGGCGGCCAAGATGGTGGCCAAGATGGTGGCCAAGATGGCGGCCAAGATGGCGGACAAGATGGCGGACACAAGATGGCGGACAAGATGGCGGACAAGATGGCGGACAAGATGGCGGACAAGATGGCGGCCAAGATGGCGGACAAGATGGCGGCCAAGATGGTGGACACAAGATGGCGGACAAGATGGCGGACACAAGATGGCGGACAAGATGGCGGACAAGATGGCGGACAAGATGGCGGACAAGATGGCGGCCAAGATGGCGGCCAAGATGGCGGACAAGATGGCGGACAAGATGGCGGACAAGATGGCGGCCAAGATGGCGGCCAAGATGGCGGACACAAAATGGCGGACACAAGATGGCGGACAAGATGGCGGACAAGATGGCGGCCAAGATGGCGGCCAAGATGGCGGCCAAGATGGCGGCCAAGATGGCGGCCAAGATGGCGGCCAAGATGGCGGACAAGATGGCGGACAAGATGGCGGACAAGATGGCGGCCAAGATGGCGGCCAAGATGGCGGACAAGATGGTGGACAAGATGGCGGACAAGCTGGCGGACAAGATGGCGGCCAAGATGGCGGACAAGATGGCGGACAAGATGGTGGACAAGATGGCGGACAAGATGGCGGACACAAGATGGCGGACAAGATGGCGGACAAGATGGCGGACAAGATGGCGGACACAAGATGGCGGACAAGATGGCGGACAAGATGGCGGACAAGATGGCGGACAAGATGGCGGACAAGCTGGCGGACAAGATGGCGGCCAAGATGGCGGACAAGATGGCGGACAAGATGGCGGACAAGATGGCGGACAAGATGGCGGCCAAGATGGCGGACAAGATTGTGGACAAGATGGCGGATAAGATGGCGGACAAGATGGCGGACAAGATGGCGGCCAAGATGGTGGCCAAGATGGTGGCCAAGATGGCGGACAAGATGGCGGACAAGTTGGCGGCCAAGATGGCGGACAAGATGGCGGATACAAGATGGCGGACAAGATGGCGGACACAAGATGGCGGCCAAGATGGCGGACACAAGATGGCGGACAAGATGGTGGACAAGATGGCGGACAAGATGGTGGACAAGATGGCGGCCAAGATGGTGGACACAAGATGGCGGACAAGATGGCGGACAAGATGGCGGACAAGATGGCGGCCAAGATGGCGGCCAAGATGGCGGACACAAAATGGCGGACACAAGATGGCGGACAAGATGGCGGACAAGATGGCGGCCAAGATGGCGGCCAAGATGGCGGACAAGATGGCGGCCAAGATGGCGGCCAAGATGGCGGACAAGATGGCGGCCAATATGGTGGACAAGATGGCGGACAAGATGGTGGACAAGATGGCGGACAAGATGGCGGACAAGATGGCGGAAAAGATGGCGGACAAGATGGCGGCCAAGATGGCGGCCAAGATGGCGGCCAAGATGGCGGCCAAGATGGCGGCCAAGATGGCGGACAAGATGGCGGACAAGATGGTGGACACAAGATGGCGGACAAGATGGCGGACAAGATGGCGGACAAGATGGCGGACAAGATGGTGGACAAGGTGGCGGACAAGATGGTGGACAAGATGGCGGAAAAGATGGCGAACAAGATGGCGGTTACAAGATGGCGGACAAAATGGCGGACAAGATGGCGGACAAGATGGCGGACAAGATGGCGGACAAGATGGCGGACAAGATGGCGGACAAGATGGTGGACAAGATGGCGGACAAGATGGCGGACACAAGATGGCGGACAAGATGGCGGACAAGATGGCGGACAAGATGGCGGACAAGATGGCGGACAAGCTGGCGGACAAGATGGCGGCCAAGATGGCGGACAAGATGGCGGACAAGATGGCGGACAAGATGGCGGCCAAGATGGCGGACAAGATTGTGGACAAGATGGCGGATAAGATGGCGGACAAGATGGCGGCCAAGATGGCGGCCAAGATGGTGGCCAAGATGGTGGCCAAGATGGCGGCCAAGATGGCGGACAAGATGGCGGACACAAGATGGCGGACAAGATGGCGGACAAGATGGCGAACAAGATGGCGGTTACAAGATGGCGGACAAAATGGCGGACAAGATGGCGGACAAGATGGCGGACAAGATGGCGGACAAGATGGCGGCCAAGATGGCGGACAAGATGGCGGCCAAGATGGTGGACACAAGATGGCGGACAAGATGGCGGACACAAGATGGCGGACAAGATGGCGGACAAGATGGCGGACAAGATGGCGGACAAGATGGCGGCCAAGATGGCGGCCAAGATGGCGGACAAGATGGCGGACAAGATGGCGGACAAGATGGCGGCCAAGATGGCGGCCAAGATGGCGGACACAAAATGGCGGACACAAGATGGCGGACAAGATGGCGGCCAAGATGGCGGCCAAGATGGCGGCCAAGATGGCGGACAAGATGGCGGCCAAGATGGCGGCCAAGATGGCGGACAAGATGGCGGCCAAGATGGCGGACAAGATGGTGGACAAGATGGCGGCCAAGATGGCGGACAAGATGGCGGCCAAGATGGCAGACACAAGATGGCGGCCAAGATGGCGGACAAGCTGGCGGACAAGATGGCGGCCAAGATGGCGGCCAAGATGGCGGACAAGATGGCGGACAAGATGGCGGCCAAGATGGCGGACAAGATGGCGGACAAGATGGCGGCCAAGATGGCGGACAAGATGGTGGACAAGATGGCGGCCAAGATGGCGGACAAGATGGCGGACAAGATGGCGGACAAGATGGCGGACAAGATGGCGGACAAGATGGCGGCCAAGATGGCGGACAAGATGGCGGACACAAGATGACGGACAAGATGGCGGCCAAGATGGCGGACAAGATGGCGGCCAAGATGGCGGACAAGATGGTGGACAAGATGGCGGCCAAGATGGCGGACAAGATGGCGGACAAGATGGTGGCCAAGATGGCGGACAAGATGGTGGACAAGATGGCGGCCAAGATGGCGGCCAAGATGGCGGACAAGATGGCGGCCAAGATGGCAGACACAAGATGGCGGCCAAGATGGCGGACAAGCTGGCGGACAAGATGGCGGCCAAGATGGCGGCCAAGATGGCGGACAAGATGGCGGACAAGATGGCGGCCAAGATGGCGGCCAAGATGGCGGACAAGATGGCGGACAAGATGGCGGACAAGATGGCGGCCAAGATGGCGGACAAGATGGCGGCCAAGATGGTGGACACAAGATGGCGGACAAGATGGCGGACAAGATGGCGGACACAAGATGGCGGACAAGATGGCGGACAAGATGGCGGACAAGATGGCGGCCAAGATGGCGGACACAAAATGGCGGACACAAGATGGCGGACAAGATGGCGGCCAAGATGGCGGCCAAGATGGCGGCCAAGATGGCGGACAAGATGGCGGCCAAGATGGCGGCCAAGATGGCGGACAAGATGGCGGCCAATATGGTGGACAAGATGGCGGACAAGATGGTGGACAAGATGGCGGACAAGATGGCGGACAAGATGGCGGACAAGATGGCGGACACAAGATGGCGGACAAGATGGCGGACAAGATGGCGGCCAAGATGGCGGCCAAGATGGTGGCCAAGATGGTGGCCAAGATGGCGGCCAAGATGGCGGACAAGATGGCGGACAAGATGGCGGACAAAATGGCGGACAAGATGGCGGACAAGATGGCGGACAAGATGGCGGACAAAATGGCGGACAAGATGGCGGACAAGATGGCGGACACAAGATGGCGGACAAGATGGCGGACAAGATGGCGGACAAGATGGCGGCCAAGATGGCGGACACAAAATGGCGGACACAAGATGGCGGACAAGATGGCGGACAAGATGGCGGACAAGATGGTGGACAAGATGGCGGCCAAGATGGCGGACAAGATGGCGGACAAGATGGTGGCCAAGATGGCGGACAAGATGGTGGACAAGATGGCGGCCAAGATGGCGGCCAAGATGGCGGACAAGATGGCGGCCAAGATGGCAGACACAAGATGGCGGCCAAGATGGCGGACAAGCTGGCGGACAAGATGGCGGCCAAGATGGCGGCCAAGATGGCGGACAAGATGGCGGACAAGATGGCGGCCAAGATGGCGGCCAAGATGGCGGACAAGATGGCGGACAAGATGGCGGACAAGATGGCGGCCAAGATGGCGGACAAGATGGCGGCCAAGATGGTGGACACAAGATGGCGGACAAGATGGCGGACAAGATGGCGGACAAGATGGCGGACAAGATGGCGGACAAGATGGCGGCCAAGATGGCGGACACAAAATGGCGGACACAAGATGGCGGACAAGATGGCGGCCAAGATGGCGGCCAAGATGGCGGCCAAGATGGCGGACAAGATGGCGGCCAAGATGGCGGCCAAGATGGCGGACAAGATGGCGGCCAATATGGTGGACAAGATGGCGGACAAGATGGCGGATAAGATGGCGGACAAGATGGCGGACAAGATGGTGGACAAGATGGCGGCCAAGATGGCGGCCAAGATGGCGGACAAGATGGCGGCCAAGATGGCAGACACAAGATGGCGGCCAAGATGGCGGACAAGCTGGCGGACAAGATGGCGGCCAAGATGGCGGCCAAGATGGCGGACAAGATGGCGGACAAGATGGCGGCCAAGATGGCGGCCAAGATGGCGGACAAGATGGCGGACAAGATGGCGGACAAGATGGCGGCCAAGATGGCGGACAAGATGGCGGCCAAGATGGTGGACACAAGATGGCGGACAAGATGGCGGACAAGATGGCGGACACATGATGGCGGACAAGATGGCGGACAAGATGGCGGACAAGATGGCGGCCAAGATGGCGGACACAAAATGGCGGACACAAGATGGCGGACAAGATGGCGGACAAGATGGCGGACAAGATGGCGGACAAGCTGGTGGACAAGATGGCGGACAAAATGGCGGACAAGATGGCGGACAAGATGGCGGACAAGATGGCGGACAAGATGGCGAACAAGCTGGCGGACAAGATGGCGGCCAAGATGGCGGACAAGATGGCGGACAAGATGGCGGACAAGATGGCGGACAAGATTGTGGACAAGATGGCGGATAAGATGGCGGACAAGATGGCGGACAAGATGGCGGCCAAGATGGTGGCCAAGATGGTGGCCAAGATGGCGGCCAAGATGGCGGACAAGATGGCGGACACAAGATGGCGGACAAGATGGCGGACAAGATGGCGAACAAGATGGCGGTTACAAGATGGCGGACAAAATGGCGGACAAGATGGCGGACAAGATGGCGGACAAGATGGCGGCCAAGATGGCGGACAAGATGGTGGACAAGATGGCGGCCAAGATGGCGGACAAGATGGCGGACAAGATGGCGGACAAGATGGCGGACAAGATGGCGGCCAAGATGGCGGCCAAGATGGCGGACAAGATGGCGGACACAAGATGACGGACAAGATGGCGGCCAAGATGGCGGACAAGATGGCGGCCAAGATGGCAGACAAGATGGCGGACAAGATGGCGGCCAAGATGGCGGACAAGATGGCGGACAAGATGGTGGCCAAGATGGCGGACAAGATGGTGGACAAGATGGCGGCCAAGATGGCGGCCAAGATGGCGGACAAGATGGCGGCCAAGATGGCAGACACAAGATGGCGGCCAAGATGGCGGACAAGCTGGCGGACAAGATGGCGGCCAAGATGGCGGCCAAGATGGCGGACAAGATGGCGGACAAGATGGTGGACAAGATGGCGGACAAGATGGCGGACAAGATGGCGGCCAAGATGGCGGACAAGATGGTGGACAAGATGGCGGCCAAGATGGCGGACAAGATGGCGGACAAGATGGCGGACAAGATGGCGGACAAGATGGCGGCCAAGATGGCGGCCAAGATGGCGGACAAGATGGCGGACACAAGATGACGGACAAGATGGCGGCCAAGATGGCGGACAAGATGGCGGCCAAGATGGCGGACAAGATGGTGGACAAGATGGTGGCCAAGATGGCGGACAAGATGGTGGACAAGATGGCGGCCAAGATGGCGGCCAAGATGGCGGACAAGATGGCGGCCAAGATGGCAGACACAAGATGGCGGCCAAGATGGCGGACAAGCTGGCGGACAAGATGGCGGCCAAGATGGCGGCCAAGATGGCGGACAAGATGGCGGACAAGATGGCGGCCAAGATGGCGGCCAAGATGGCGGACAAGATGGCGGACAAGATGGCGGACAAGATGGCGGCCAAGATGGCGGACAAGATGGCGGACAAGATGGTGGACACAAGATGGCGGACAAGATGGCGGACAAGATGGCGGACACAAGATGGCGGACAAGATGGCGGACAAGATGGCGGACAAGATGGCGGCCAAGATGGCGGACACAAAATGGCGGACACAAGATGGCGGACAAGATGGCGGCCAAGATGGCGGCCAAGATGGCGGCCAAGATGGCGGCCAAGATGGCGGACAAGATGGCGGCCAAGATGGCGGCCAAGATGGCGGACAAGATGGCGGCCAATATGGTGGACAAGATGGCGGACAAGATGGTGGACAAGATGGCGGACAAGATGGCGGACAAGATGGCGGACACAAGATGGCGGACAAGATGGCGGACAAGATGGCGGCCAAGATGGCGGCCAAGATGGCGGCCAAGATGGCGGACAAGATGGCGGACAAGATGGCGGCCAAGATGGCGGCCAAGATGGCGGACAAGATGGCGGACAAGATGGCGGACAAGATGGCGGCCAAGATGGCGGACAAGATGGCGGCCAAGATGGTGGACACAAGATGGCGGACAAGATGGCGGACAAGATGGCGGACAAGATGGCGGACAAGATGGCGGACAAGATGGCGGCCAAGATGGCGGACACAAAATGGCGGACACAAGATGGCGGACAAGATGGCGGCCAAGATGGCGGCCAAGATGGCGGCCAAGATGGCGGACAAGATGGCGGCCAAGATGGCGGCCAAGATGGCGGACAAGATGGCGGCCAATATGGTGGACAAGATGGCGGACAAGATGGCGGATAAGATGGCGGACAAGATGGCGGACAAGATGGTGGACAAGATGGCGGCCAAGATGGCGGCCAAGATGGCGGACAAGATGGCGGCCAAGATGGCAGACACAAGATGGCGGCCAAGATGGCGGACAAGCTGGCGGACAAGATGGCGGCCAAGATGGCGGCCAAGATGGCGGACAAGATGGCGGACAAGATGGCGGCCAAGATGGCGGCCAAGATGGCGGACAAGATGGCGGACAAGATGGCGGACAAGATGGCGGCCAAGATGGCGGACAAGATGGCGGCCAAGATGGTGGACACAAGATGGCGGACAAGATGGCGGACAAGATGGCGGACACAAGATGGCGGACAAGATGGCGGACAAGATGGCGGACAAGATGGCGGCCAAGATGGCGGACACAAAATGGCGGACACAAGATGGCGGACAAGATGGCGGCCAAGATGGCGGACAAGATGGCGGACAAGATGGCGGCCAAGATGGCGGACAAGATGGCGGCCAAGATGGTGGACACAAGATGGCGGACAAGATGGCGGACAAGATGGCGGACACAAGATGGCGGACAAGATGGCGGACAAGATGGCGGACAAGATGGCGGCCAAGATGGCGGACACAAAATGGCGGACACAAGATGGCGGACAAGATGGCGGCCAAGATGGCGGCCAAGATGGCGGACAAGATGGCGGACAAGATGGCGGCCAAGATGGCGGCCAAGATGGCGGACAAGATGGCGGCCAATATGGTGGACAAGATGGCGGACAAGATGGTGGACAAGATGGCGGACAAGATGGCGGACAAGATGGCGGACAAGATGGCGGCCAAGATGGCGGCCAAGATGGCGGCCAAGATGGCGGCCAAGATGGCGGCCAAGATGGCGGACAAGATGGCGGACAAGATGGTGGACACAAGATGGCGGACAAGATGGCGGACAAGATGGCGGACAAGATGGCGGACAAGATGGTGGACAAGGTGGCGGACAAGATGGTGGACAAGATGGCGGAAAAGATGGCGAACAAGATGGCGGTTACAAGATGGCGGACAAAATGGCGGACAAGATGGCGGACAAGATGGCGGACAAGATGGCGGCCAAGATGGCGGCCAAGATGGCGGACAAGATGGTGGACAAGATGGCGGACAAGATGGCGGACACAAGATGGCGGACAAGATGGCGGACAAGATGGCGGACAAGATGGCGGACAAGATGGCGGACAAGCTGGCGGACAAGATGGCGGCCAAGATGGCGGACAAGATGGCGGACAAGATGGCGGACAAGATGGCGGCCAAGATGGCGGACAAGATTGTGGACAAGATGGCGGATAAGATGGCGGACAAGATGGCGGCCAAGATGGCGGCCAAGATGGTGGCCAAGATGGTGGCCAAGATGGCGGCCAAGATGGCGGACAAGATGGCGGACAAGATGGCGGACAAGATGGCGGACAAGAAGGCGGACAAGATGGCGGCCAAGATGGCGGACAAGATGGCGGCCAAGATGGTGGACACAAGATGGCGGACAAGATGGCGGACACAAGATGGCGGACAAGATGGCGGACAAGATGGCGGACAAGATGGCGGACAAGATGGCGGCCAAGATGGCGGCCAAGATGGCGGACAAGATTGTGGACAAGATGGCGGATAAGATGGCGGACAAGATGGCGGCCAAGATGGCGGCCAAGATGGTGGCCAAGATGGTGGCCAAGATGGCGGCCAAGATGGCGGACAAGATGGCGGACAAGATGGCGGACAAGATGGCGGCCAAGATGGCGGACAAGATGGCGGACAAGATGGCAGACAAGATGGCGGACAAGATGGCGGACAAGATGGTGGACAAGATGGCGGCCAAGATGGCGGACAAGATGGTGGACAAGATGGCGGTTACAAGATGGCGGACAAAATGGCGGACAAGATGGCGGACAAGATGGCGGCCAAGATGGCGGCCAAGATGGCGGCCAAGATGGCGGACAAGATGGCGGACAAGATGGTGGACAAGATGGCGGCCAAGATGGCGGACAAGATGGCGGACAAGATGGCGGACAAGATGGCGGACAAGATGGCGGCCAAGATGGCGGTTACAAGATGGCGGACAAAATGGCGGACAAGATGGCGGACAAGATGGCGGCCAAGATGGCGGACAAGATGGCGGCCAAGATGGCAGACAAGATGGCGGACAAGATGGCGGACAAGATGGCGGACAAGATGGCGGACAAGATGGCGGACAAGATGGTGGACAAGATGGCGGCCAAGATGGCGGACAAAATGGCGGACAAGATGGCGGACAAGATGGCGGCCAAGATGGCGGCCAAGATGGCGGACAAGATGGCGGCCAAGATGGCGGACAAGATGGTGGACAAGATGGCGGCCAAGATGGCGGACAAGATGGCGGACAAGATGGCGGACAAGATGGCGGACAAGATGGCGGCCAAGATGGCGGTTACAAGATGGCGGACAAAATGGCGGACAAGATGGCGGACAAGATGGCGGACAAGATGGCGGACAAGATGGCGGCCAAGATGGCAGACAAGATGGCGGACAAGATGGCGGACAAGATGGCGGACAAGATGGCGGCCAAGATGGCGGACAAGATGGTGGACAAGATGGCGGCCAAGATGGCGGACAAGATGGCGGACAAGATGGTGACCAAGATGGCGGACAAGATGGCGGCCAAGATGGCGGCCAAGATGGCGGACAAGATGGCGGCCAAGATGGCAGACACAAGATGGCGGCCAAGATGGCGGACAAGATGGCGGACAAGATGGCGGCCAAGTTGGCGGCCAAGATGGCGGACAAGATGGCGGACAAGATGGCGGCCAAGATGGCGGCCAAGATGGCGGACAAGATGGCGGACAAGATGGCGGACAAGATGGCGGCCAAGATGGCGGACAAGATGGCGGCCAAGATGGTGGACACAAGATGGCGGACAAGATGGCGGACAAGATGGCGGACACAAGATGGCGGACAAGATGGCGGACAAGATGGCGGACAAGATGGCGGCCAAGATGGCGGACACAAAATGGCGGACACAAGATGGCGGACAAGATGGCGGCCAAGATGGCGGCCAAGATGGCGGCCAAGATGGCGGACAAGATGGCGGCCAAGATGGCGGCCAAGATGGCGGACAAGATGGCGGCCAATATGGTGGACAAGATGGCGGACAAGATGGTGGACAAGATGGCGGACAAGATGGCGGACAAGATGGCGGAAAAGATGGCGGACAAGATGGCGGCCAAGATGGCGGCCAAGATGGCGGCCAAGATGGCGGCCAAGATGGCGGCCAAGATGGCGGACAAGATGGCGGACAAGATGGTGGACACAAGATGGCGGACAAGATGGCGGACAAGATGGCGGACAAGATGGCGGACAAGATGGTGGACAAGGTGGCGGACAAGATGGTGGACAAGATGGCGGAAAAGATGGCGAACAAGATGGCGGTTACAAGATGGCGGACAAAATGGCGGACAAGATGGCGGACAAGATGGCGGACAAGATGGCGGCCAAGATGGCGGCCAAGATGGCGGACAAGATGGTGGACAAGATGGCGGACAAGATGGCGGACACAAGATGGCGGACAAGATGGCGGACAAGATGGCGGACAAGATGGCGGACAAGATGGCGGACAAGCTGGCGGACAAGATGGCGGCCAAGATGGCGGACAAGATGGCGGACAAGATGGCGGACAAGATGGCGGCCAAGATGGCGGACAAGATTGTGGACAAGATGGCGGATAAGATGGCGGACAAGATGGCGGCCAAGATGGCGGCCAAGATAGTGGCCAAGATGGTGGCCAAGATGGCGGCCAAGATGGCGGACAAGATGGCGGACACAAGATGGCGGACAAGATGGCGGACAAGATGGCGAACAAGATGGCGGTTACAAGATGGCGGACAAAATGGCGGACAAGATGGCGGACAAGATGGCGGACAAGATGGCGGACAAGATGGCGGCCAAGATGGCGGACAAGATGGCGGCCAAGATGGTGGACACAAGATGGCGGACAAGATGGCGGACACAAGATGGCGGACAAGATGGCGGACAAGATGGCGGACAAGATGGCGGACAAGATGGCGGCCAAGATGGCGGCCAAGATGGCGGACAAGATGGCGGACAAGATGGCGGACAAGATGGCGGCCAAGATGGCGGCCAAGATGGCGGACACAAAATGGCGGACACAAGATGGCGGACAAGATGGCGGACAAGATGGCGGCCAAGATGGCGGCCAAGATGGCGGCCAAGATGGCGGCCAAGATGGCGGCCAAGATGGCGGACAAGATGGCGGACAAGATGGCGGACAAGATGGCGGCCAAGATGGCGGCCAAGATGGCGGACAAGATGGCGGACAAGATGGCGGACAAGATGGCGGCCAAGATGGCGGACAAGATGGCGGCCAAGATGGTGGACACAAGATGGCGGACAAGATGGCGGACAAGATGGCGGACACAAGATGGCGGACAAGATGGCGGACAAGATGGCGGACAAGATGGCGGCCAAGATGGCGGACACAAAATGGCGGACACAAGATGGCGGACAAGATGGCGGCCAAGATGGCGGCCAAGATGGCGGCCAAGATGGCGGACAAGATGGCGGCCAAGATGGCGGACAAGATGGCGGCCAATATGGTGGACAAGATGGCGGACAAGATGGTGGACAAGATGGCGGACAAGATGGCGGACAAGATGGCGGAAAAGATGGCGGACAAGATGGCGGCCAAGATGGCGGCCAAGATGGCGGCCAAGATGGCGGCCAAGATGGCGGCCAAGATGGCGGACAAGATGGCGGACAAGATGGTGGACACAAGATGGCGGACAAGATGGCGGACAAGATGGCGGACAAGATGGCGGACAAGATGGTGGACAAGGTGGCGGACAAGATGGTGGACAAGATGGCGGAAAAGATGGCGAACAAGATGGCGGACAAGATGGCGGCCAAGATGGCGGACAAGATGGCGGCCAAGATGGTGGACACAAGATGGCGGACAAGATGGCCGACAAGATGGCGGACAAGATGGCGAACAAGATGGCGGTTACAAGATGGCGGACAAAATGGCGGACAAGATGGCGGACAAGATGGCGGACAAGATGGCGGACAAGATGGCGGACAAGATGGCGGCCAAGATGGCGGACAAGATGGCGGCCAAGATGGTGGACACAAGATGGCGGACAAGATGGCGGACAAGATGGCGGACACAAGATGGCGGACAAGATGGCGGACAAGATGGCGGACAAGATGGCGGCCAAGATGGCGGCCAAGATGGCGGCCAAGATGGCGGACAAGATGGCGGACAAGATGGCGGACAAGATGGCGGCCAAGATGGCGGCCAAGATGGCGGACAAGATGGCGGACAAGATGGCGGACAAGATGGCGGCCAAGATGGCGGACAAGATGGCGGCCAAGATGGTGGACACAAGATGGCGGACAAGATGGCGGACAAGATGGCGGACACAAGATGGCGGACAAGATGGCGGACAAGATGGCGGACAAGATGGCGGCCAAGATGGCGGACACAAAATGGCGGACACAAGATGGCGGACAAGATGGCGGCCAAGATGGCGGCCAAGATGGCGGCCAAGATGGCGGACAAGATGGCGGCCAAGATGGCGGCCAAGATGGCGGACAAGATGGCGGCCAATATGGTGGACAAGATGGCGGACAAGATGGTGGACAAGATGGCGGACAAGATGGCGGACAAGATGGCGGAAAAGATGGCGGACAAGATGGCGGCCAAGATGGCGGCCAAGATGGCGGCCAAGATGGCGGCCAAGATGGCGGCCAAGATGGCGGACAAGATGGCGGACAAGATGGTGGACACAAGATGGCGGACAAGATGGCGGACAAGATGGCGGACAAGATGGCGGACAAGATTGTGGACAAGGTGGCGGACAAGATGGTGGACAAGATGGCGGAAAAGATGGCGAACAAGATGGCGGTTACAAGATGGCGGACAAAATGGCGGACAAGATGGCGGACAAGATGGCGGACAAGATGGCGGCCAAGATGGCGGCCAAGATGGCGGACAAGATGGTGGACAAGATGGCGGACAAGATGGCGGACACAAGATGGCGGACAAGATGGCGGACAAGATGGCGGACAAGATGGCGGACAAGATGGCGGACAAGCTGGCGGACAAGATGGCGGCCAAGATGGCGGACAAGATGGCGGACAAGATGGCGGACAAGATGGCGGCCAAGATGGCGGACAAGATTGTGGACAAGATGGCGGATAAGATGGCGGACAAGATGGCGGCCAAGATGGCGGCCAAGATGGTGGCCAAGATGGTGGCCAAGATGGCGGCCAAGATGGCGGACAAGATGGCGGACACAAGATGGCGGACAAGATGGCGGACAAGATGGCGAACAAGATGGCGGTTACAAGATGGCGGACAAAATGGCGGACAAGATGGCGGACAAGATGGCGGACAAGATGGCGGACAAGATGGCGGCCAAGATGGCGGACAAGATGGCGGCCAAGATGGTGGACACAAGATGGCGGACAAGATGGCGGACACAAGATGGCGGACAAGATGGCGGACAAGATGGCGGACAAGATGGCGGACAAGATGGCGGCCAAGATGGCGGCCAAGATGGCGGACAAGATGGCGGACAAGATGGCGGACAAGATGGCGGCCAAGATGGCGGCCAAGATGGCGGACACAAAATGGCGGACACAAGATGGCGGACAAGATGGCGGCCAAGATGGCGGCCAAGATGGCGGCCAAGATGGCGGACAAGATGGCGGCCAAGATGGCGGCCAAGATGGCGGACAAGATGGCGGCCAAGATGGCGGACAAGATGGTGGACAAGATGGCGGCCAAGATGGCGGCCAAGATGGCGGACAAGATGGTGGCCAAGATGGCGGACAAGATGGTGGACAAGATGGCGGCCAAGATGGCGGCCAAGATGGCGGACAAGATGGCGGCCAAGATGGCAGACAAGATGGCGGCCAATATGGTGGACAAGCTGGCGGCCAAGATGGCGGCCAAGATGGCGGACAAGATGGCGGACAAGATGGCGGCCAAGATGGCGGCCAAGATGGCGGACAAGATGGCGGACAAGATGGCGGACAAGATGGCGGCCAAGATGGCGGACAAGATGGCGGCCAAGATGGTGGACACAAGATGGCGGACAAGATGGCGGACAAGATGGCGGACAAGATGGCGGACAAGATGGCGGACAAGATGGCGGACAAGATGGCGGCCAAGATGGCGGACAAAAAATGGCGGACACAAGATGGCGGACAAGATGGCGGCCAAGATGGCGGCCAAGATGGCGGCCAAGATGGCGGACAAGATGGCGGCCAAGATGGCGGCCAAGATGGCGGACAAGATGGCGGCCAATATGGTGGACAAGATGGCGGACAAGATGGTGGACAAGATGGCGGACAAGATGGCGGACAAGATGGCGGACACAAGATGGCGGACAAGATGGCGGACAAGATGGCGGCCAAGATGGCGGCCAAGATGGCGGCCAAGATGGCGGCCAAGATGGCGGACAAGATGGCGGACAAGATGGCGGACAAGATGGTGGACACAAGATGGCGGACAAGATGGCGGACAAGATGGTGGACAAGGTGGCGGACAAGATGGTGGACAAGATGGCGGAAAAGATGGCGAACAAGATGGCGGTTACAAGATGGCGGACAAAATGGCGGACAAGATGGCGGACAAGATGGCGGACAAGATGGCGGCCAAGATGGCGGACAAGATGGTGGACAAGATGGCGGACAAAATGGCGGACAAGATGGCGGACAAGATGGCGGACAAGATGGCGGACAAGATGGCGGACAAGCTGGCGGACAAGATGGCGGCCAAGATGGCGGACAAGATGGCGGACAAGATGGCGGACAAGATGGCGGACAAGATGGCGGACAAGATGGCGGCCAAGATGGCGGACAAGATTGTGGACAAGATGGCGGATAAGATGGCGGACAAGATGGCGGACAAGATGGCGGCCAAGATGGTGGCCAAGATGGTGGCCAAGATGGCGGCCAAGATGGCGGACAAGATGGCGGACACAAGATGGCGGACAAGATGGCGGACAAGATGGCGAACAAGATGGCGGTTACAAGATGGCGGACAAAATGGCGGACAAGATGGCGGACAAGATGGCGGACAAGATGGCGGACAAGATGGCGGACAAGATGGCGGCCAAGATGGCGGACAAGATGGTGGACAAGATGGCGGCCAAGATGGCGGACAAGATGGCGGACAAGATGGCGGACAAGATGGCGGACAAGATGGCGGCCAAGATGGCGGCCAAGATGGCGGACAAGATGGCGGACACAAGATGACGGACAAGATGGCGGCCAAGATGGCGGACAAGATGGCGGCCAAGATGGCAGACAAGATGGCGGACAAGATGGCGGCCAAGATGGCGGACAAGATGGCGGACAAGATGGTGGCCAAGATGGCGGACAAGATGGTGGACAAGATGGCGGCCAAGATGGCGGACAAGATGGCGGCCAAGATGGCAGACACAAGATGGCGGCCAAGATGGCGGACAAGCTGGCGGCCAAGATGGCGGCCAAGATGGCGGACAAGATGGCGGACAAGATGGCGGCCAAGATGGCGGACAAGATGGCGGACAAGATGGCGGCCAAGATGGCGGACAAGATGGTGGACAAGATGGCGGCCAAGATGGCGGACAAGATGGCGGACAAGATGGCGGACAAGATGGCGGACAAGATGGCGGACAAGATGGCGGCCAAGATGGCGGACAAGATGGCGGACACAAGATGACGGACAAGATGGCGGCCAAGATGGCGGACAAGATGGCGGCCAAGATGGCGGACAAGATGGTGGACAAGATGGCGGCCAAGATGGCGGACAAGATGGCGGACAAGATGGTGGCCAAGATGGCGGACAAGATGGTGGACAAGATGGCGGCCAAGATGGCGGCCAAGATGGCGGACAAGATGGCGGCCAAGATGGCAGACACAAGATGGCGGCCAAGATGGCGGACAAGCTGGCGGACAAGATGGCGGCCAAGATGGCGGCCAAGATGGCGGACAAGATGGCGGACAAGATGGCGGCCAAGATGGCGGCCAAGATGGCGGACAAGATGGCGGACAAGATGGCGGACAAGATGGCGGCCAAGATGGCGGACAAGATGGCGGCCAAGATGGTGGACACAAGATGGCGGACAAGATGGCGGACAAGATGGCGGACACAAGATGGCGGACAAGATGGCGGACAAGATGGCGGACAAGATGGCGGCCAAGATGGCGGACACAAAATGGCGGACACAAGATGGCGGACAAGCTGGCGGCCAAGATGGCGGCCAAGATGGCGGCCAAGATGGCGGACAAGATGGCGGCCAAGATGGCGGCCAAGATGGCGGACAAGATGGCGGCCAATATGGTGGACAAGATGGCGGACAAGATGGTGGACAAGATGGCGGACAAGATGGCGGACAAGATGGCGGACAAGATGGCGGACACAAGATGGCGGACAAGATGGCGGACAAGATGGCGGCCAAGATGGCGGCCAAGATGGCGGACAAGATTGTGGACAAGATGGCGGACAAGATGGCGGCCAAGATGGTGGCCAAGATGGTGGCCAAGATGGCGGCCAAGATGGCGGACAAGATGGCGGACAAGATGGCGGACAAGATGGCGGCCAAGATGGCGGACACAAAATGGCGGACACAAGATGGCGGACAAGATGGCGGACAAGATGGCGGACAAGATGGCGGACAAGCTGGTGGACAAGATGGCGGACAAAATGGCGGACAAGATGGCGGACAAGATGGCGGACAAGATGGCGGACAAGATGGCGAACAAGCTGGCGGACAAGATGGCGGCCAAGATGGCGGACAAGATGGCGGACAAGATGGCGGACAAGATGGCGGACAAGATTGTGGACAAGATGGCGGATAAGATGGCGGACAAGATGGCGGACAAGATGGCGGCCAAGATGGTGGCCAAGATGGTGGCCAAGATGGCGGCCAAGATGGCGGACAAGATGGCGGACACAAGATGGCGGACAAGATGGCGGACAAGATGGCGAACAAGATGGCGGTTACAAGATGGCGGACAAAATGGCGGACAAGATGGCGGACAAGATGGCGGACAAGATGGCGGCCAAGATGGCGGACAAGATGGTGGACAAGATGGCGGCCAAGATGGCGGACAAGATGGCGGACAAGATGGCGGACAAGATGGCGGACAAGATGGCGGCCAAGATGGCGGCCAAGATGGCGGACAAGATGGCGGACACAAGATGACGGACAAGATGGCGGCCAAGATGGCGGACAAGATGGCGGCCAAGATGGCAGACAAGATGGCGGACAAGATGGCGGCCAAGATGGCGGACAAGATGGCGGACAAGATGGTGGCCAAGATGGCGGACAAGATGGTGGACAAGATGGCGGCCAAGATGGCGGACAAGATGGCGGACAAGATGGCGGCCAAGATGGCAGACACAAGATGGCGGCCAAGATGGCGGACAAGCTGGCGGACAAGATGGCGGCCAAGATGGCGGCCAAGATGGCGGACAAGATGGCGGACAAGATGGTGGACAAGATGGCGGACAAGATGGCGGACAAGATGGCGGCCAAGATGGCGGACAAGATGGTGGACAAGATGGCGGCCAAGATGGCGGACAAGATGGCGGACAAGATGGCGGACAAGATGGCGGACAAGATGGCGGCCAAGATGGCGGCCAAGATGGCGGACAAGATGGCGGACACAAGATGACGGACAAGATGGCGGCCAAGATGGCGGACAAGATGGCGGCCAAGATGGCGGACAAGATGGTGGACAAGATGGCGGCCAAGATGGCGGCCAAGATGGCGGACAAGATGGCGGACAAGATGGCGGACAAGATGGCGGCCAAGATGGCGGACAAGATGGCGGACAAGATGGCGGACAAGATGGCGGCCAAGATGGCGGACAAGATGGCGGACACAAGATGGCGGACAAGATGGCGGACAAGATGGCGGACAAGATGGCGGCCAAGATGGCGGACACAAAATGGCGGACACAAGATGGCGGACAAGATGGCGGCCAAGATGGCGGCCAAGATGGCGGCCAAGATGGCGGCCAAGATGGCGGACAAGATGGCGGCCAAGATGGCGGCCAAGATGGCGGACAAGATGGCGGCCAATATGGTGGACAAGATGGCGGACAAGATGGTGGACAAGATGGCGGACAAGATGGCGGACAAGATGGCGGACACAAGATGGCGGACAAGATGGCGGACAAGATGGCGGCCAAGATGGCGGCCAAGATGGCGGCCAAGATGGCGGACAAGATGGCGGACAAGATGGCGGCCAAGATGGCGGCCAAGATGGCGGACAAGATGGCGGACAAGATGGCGGCCAAGATGGCGGACAAGATGGCGGCCAAGATGGTGGACACAAGATGGCGGACAAGATGGCGGACAAGATGGCGGACAAGATGGCGGACAAGATGGCGGACAAGATGGCGGCCAAGATGGCGGACACAAAATGGCGGACACAAGATGGCGGACAAGATGGCGGCCATGATGGCGGCCAAGATGGCGGCCAAGATGGCGGACAAGATGGCGGCCAAGATGGCGGCCAAGATGGCGGACAAGATGGCGGCCAATATGGTGGACAAGATGGCGGACAAGATGGCGGATAAGATGGCGGACAAGATGGCGGACAAGATGGTGGACAAGATGGCGGCCAAGATGGCGGCCAAGATGGCGGACAAGATGGCGGCCAAGATGGCAGACACAAGATGGCGGCCAAGATGGCGGACAAGCTGGCGGACAAGATGGCGGCCAAGATGGCGGCCAAGATGGCGGACAAGATGGCGGACAAGATGGCGGCCAAGATGGCGGCCAAGATGGCGGACAAGATGGTGGACAAGATGGCGGACAAGATGGCGGACAAGATGGCGGCCAAGATGGCGGACAAGATGGTGGACAAGATGGCGGCCAAGATGGCGGACAAGATGGTGGACAAGATGGCGGCCAAGATGGCGGCCAAGATGGCGGACAAGATGGCGGCCAAGATGGCAGACACAAGATGGCGGCCAAGATGGCGGACAAGCTGGCGGACAAGATGGCGGCCAAGATGGCGGCCAAGATGGCGGACAAGATGGCGGACAAGATGGCGGCCAAGATGGCGGCCAAGATGGCGGACAAGATGGCGGACAAGATGGCGGACAAGATGGCGGCCAAGATGGCGGACAAGATGGTGGACACAAGATGGCGGCCAAGATGGCGGCCAAGATGGCGGCCAAGATGGCGGACAAGATGGCGGACAAGATGGCGGCCAAGATGGCGGCCAAGATGGCGGACAAGATGGCGGACAAGATGGCGGACAAGATGGCGGCCAAGATGGCGGACAAGATGGCGGCCAAGATGGTGGACACAAGATGGCGGACAAGATGGCGGACAAGATGGCGGACAAGATGGCGGACAAGATGGCGGCCAAGATGGCGGACAAGATGGCGGCCAAGATGGTGGACACAAGATGGCGGACAAGATGGCGGACAAGATGGCGGACACAAGATGGCGGACAAGATGGCGGACAAGATGGCGGACAAGATGGCGGCCAAGATGGCGGACACAAAATGGCGGACACAAGATGGCGGACAAGATGGCGGACAAGATGGCGGCCAAGATGGCGGACAAGCTGGTGGACAAGATGGCGGACAAAATGGCGGACAAGATGGCGGACAAGATGGCGGACAAGATGGCGGACAAGATGGCGGACAAGCTGGCGGACAAGATGGCGGCCAAGATGGCGGACAAGATGGCGGACAAGATGGCGGACAAGATGGCGGACAAGATGGCGGACAAGATTGTGGACAAGATGGCGGATAAGATGGCGGACAAGATGGCGGACAAGATGGCGGCCAAGATGGTGGCCAAGATGGTGGCCAAGATGGCGGCCAAGATGGCGGACAAGATGGCGGACACAAGATGGCGGACAAGATGGCGGACAAGATGGCGAACAAGATGGCGGTTACAAGATGGCGGACAAAATGGCGGACAAGATGGCGGACAAGATGGCGGACAAGATGGCGGACAAGATGGCGGACAAGATGGCGGCCAAGATGGCGGACACAAAATGGCGGACACAAGATGGCGGACAAGATGGCGGCCAAGATGGCGGCCAAGATGGCGGCCAAGATGGCGGACAAGATGGCGGCCAAGATGGCGGCCAAGATGGCGGACAAGATGGCGGCCAATATGGTGGACAAGATGGCGGACAAGATGGCGGATAAGATGGCGGACAAGATGGCGGACAAGATGGTGGACAAGATGGCGGCCAAGATGGCGGCCAAGATGGCGGACAAGATGGCGGCCAAGATGGCAGACACAAGATGGCGGCCAAGATGGCGGACAAGCTGGCGGACAAGATGGCGGCCAAGATGGCGGCCAAGATGGCGGACAAGATGGCGGACAAGATGGCGGCCAAGATGGCGGCCAAGATGGCGGACAAGATGGTGGACAAGATGGCGGACAAGATGGCGGACAAGATGGCGGCCAAGATGGCGGCCAAGATGGCGGCCAAGATGGCGGACAAGATGGCGGCCAAGATGGCGGCCAAGATGGCGGACAAGATGGCGGCCAATATGGTGGACAAGATGGCGGACAAGATGGCGGATAAGATGGCGGACAAGATGGCGGACAAGATGGTGGACAAGATGGCGGCCAAGATGGCGGCCAAGATGGCGGACAAGATGGCGGCCAAGATGGCAGACACAAGATGGCGGCCAAGATGGCGGACAAGCTGGCGGACAAGATGGCGGCCAAGATGGCGGCCAAGATGGCGGACAAGATGGCGGACAAGATGGCGGCCAAGATGGCGGCCAAGATGGCGGACAAGATGGCGGACAAGATGGCGGACAAGATGGCGGCCAAGATGGCGGACAAGATGGCGGCCAAGATGGTGGACACAAGATGGCGGACAAGATGGCGGACAAGATGGCGGACACAAGATGGCGGACAAGATGGCGGACAAGATGGCGGACAAGATGGCGGCCAAGATGGCGGACACAAAATGGCGGACACAAGATGGCGGACAAGATGGCGGACAAGATGGCGGCCAAGATGGCGGACAAGCTGGTGGACAAGATGGCGGACAAAATGGCGGACAAGATGGCGGACAAGATGGCGGACAAGATGGCGGACAAGATGGCGGACAAGCTGGCGGACAAGATGGCGGCCAAGATGGCGGACAAGATGGCGGACAAGATGGCGGACAAGATGGCGGACAAGATGGCGGACAAGATTGTGGACAAGATGGCGGATAAGATGGCGGACAAGATGGCGGACAAGATGGCGGCCAAGATGGTGGCCAAGATGGTGGCCAAGATGGCGGCCAAGATGGCGGACAAGATGGCGGACACAAGATGGCGGACAAGATGGCGGACAAGATGGCGAACAAGATGGCGGTTACAAGATGGCGGACAAAATGGCGGACAAGATGGCGGACAAGATGGCGGACAAGATGGCGGCCAAGATGGCGGACAAGATGGTGGACAAGATGGCGGCCAAGATGGCGGACAAGATGGCGGACAAGATGGCGGACAAGATGGCGGACAAGATGGCGGCCAAGATGGCGGCCAAGATGGCGGACAAGATGGCGGACACAAGATGACGGACAAGATGGCGGCCAAGATGGCGGACAAGATGGCGGCCAAGATGGCAGACAAGATGGCGGACAAGATGGCGGCCAAGATGGCGGACAAGATGGCGGACAAGATGGTGGCCAAGATGGCGGACAAGATGGTGGACAAGATGGCGGCCAAGATGGCGGCCAAGATGGCGGACAAGATGGCGGACAAGATGGCAGACACAAGATGGCGGCCAAGATGGCGGACAAGCTGGCGGACAAGATGGCGGCCAAGATGGCGGCCAAGATGGCGGACAAGATGGCGGACAAGATGGCGGCCAAGATGGCGGACAAGATGGCGGACAAGATGGCGGCCAAGATGGCGGACAAGATGGTGGACAAGATGGCGGCCACGATGGCGGACAAGATGGCGGACAAGATGGCGGACAAGATGGCGGACAAGATGGCGGCCAAGATGGCGGCCAAGATGGCGGACAAGATGGCGGACACAAGATGACGGACAAGATGGCGGAAAAGATGGCGGACAAGATGGCGGCCAAGATGGCGGACAAGATGGTGGACAAGATGGCGGCCAAGATGGCGGACAAGATGGCGGACAAGATGGTGGCCAAGATGGCGGACAAGATGGTGGACAAGATGGCGGCCAAGATGGCGGCCAAGATGGCGGACAAGATGGCGGCCAAGATGGCAGACACAAGATGGCGGCCAAGATGGCGGACAAGCTGGCGGACAAGATGGCGGCCAAGATGGCGGCCAAGATGGCGGACAAGATGGCGGACAAGATGGCGGCCAAGATGGCGGCCAAGATGGCGGACAAGATGGCGGACAAGATGGCGGACAAGATGGCGGCCAAGATGGCGGACAAGATGGCGGCCAAGATGGTGGACACAAGATGGCGGACAAGATGGCGGACAAGATGGCGGACACAAGATGGCGGACAAGATGGCGGACAAGATGGCGGACAAGATGGCGGCCAAGATGGCGGACACAAAATGGCGGACACAAGATGGCGGACAAGATGGCGGCCAAGATGGCGGCCAAGATGGCGGCCAAGATGGCGGCCAAGATGGCGGACAAGATGGCG
Source organism: Anopheles moucheti (assembly GCF_943734755.1). Lineage (NCBI taxonomy): Eukaryota > Metazoa > Arthropoda > Insecta > Diptera > Culicidae > Anopheles > Anopheles moucheti. Next base: position 29,587,974 of record NC_069141.1, read on the forward strand.
GCCAAGATGGCGGCCAAGATGGCGGACAAGATGGCGGCCAATATGGTGGACAAGATGGCGGACAAGATGGTGGACAAGATGGCGGACAAGATGGCGGACAAGATGGCGGACACAAGATGGCGGACAAGATGGCGGACAAGATGGCGGCCAAGATGGCGGCCAAGATGGCGGCCAAGATGGCGGCCAAGATGGCGGCCAAGATGGCGGACAAGATGGCGGACAAGATGGTGGACACAAGATGGCGGACAAGATGGCGGACAAGATGGCGGACAAGATGGCGGACAAGATGGTGGACAAGGTGGCGGACAAGATGGTGGACAAGATGGCGGAAAAGATGGCGAACAAGATGGCGGTTACAAGATGGCGGAAAAAATGGCGGACAAGATGGCGGACAAGATGGCGGCCAAGATGGCGGACAAGATGGTGGACAAGATGGCGGACAAGATGGCGGAAAAGATGGCGAACAAGATGGCGGTTACAAGATGGCGGAAAAAATGGCGAACAAGATGGCGGACAAGATGGCGGACAAGATGGCGGCCAAGATGGCGGACAAGATGGTGGACAAGATGGCGGACAAGATGGCGGACACAAGATGGCGGACAAGATGGCGGACAAGATGGCGGACAAGATGGCGGACAAGATGGCGGACAAGCTGGCGGACAAGATGGCGGCCAAGATGGCGGACAAGATGGCGGACAAGATGGCGGACAAGATGGCGGACAAGATGGCGGCCAAGATGGCGGACAAGATTGTGGACAAGATGGCGGATAAGATGGCGGACAAGATGGCGGACAAGATGGCGGCCAAGATGGTGGCCAAGATGGTGGCCAAGATGGCGGACAAGATGGCGGACAAGTTGGCGGCCAAGATGGCGGACAAGATGGCGGATACAAGATGGCGGACAAGATGGCGGACACAAGATGGCGGCCAAGATGGCGGACACAAGATGGCCGACAAGATGGTGGACAAGATGGCGGACAAGATGGTGGACAAGATGGCGGACAAGATGGCGGACAAGATGGTGGACAAGATGGCGGTCAAGATGGCGGACAAGATGGCGGACAAGATGGCGGACAAGATGGTGGACAAGATGGCGGACAAGATGGCGGACAAGATGGAGGACAAGATGGCGGACAAGATGGCGGACAAGATGGCGGACAAGATGGCGGACACAAGATGGTGGACAAGATGGTTGACGAGATGGTGGACAAGATGGCGGACAAGATGGCGGCCAAGATGGCGGCCAAGATGGCGGGCAAGGTGGCTGACACAAGATGGCGGACAAGATGGCGGACAAGATGGCGGACAAGATGGCGGACAAGATGGCGGACAAGATGGCGGACAAGATGGCGGACAAGATGGCGGACAAGATGGCGGACAAGATGGCGGCCAAGATGGCGGACAAGATGGCGGCCAAGATGGCGGACACAAGATGGCGGACAAGATGGTGGCCAAGATGGCGGCCAAGATGGCGGACAAGATGGCGGACAAGATGGCGGCCAATATGGTGGACAAGATGGCGGCCAAGATGGCGGCCAAGATGGCGGACAAGATGGCGGACAAGATGGCGGACACAAGATGGCGGACAAGATGGCGGACAAGATGGCGGACAAGATGGCGGACAAAATGGCGGTCAAGATGGCGGCCAAGATGGCGGACAAGATGGCGGACAAGATGGTGGACAAGATGGCGGACAAGATGGCGGACAAGATGGCGGACAAGATGGCGGACAAGATGGTGGACAAGATGGCGGACAAGATGGCGGACAAGATGGCGGACACAAGATGGTGGACAAGATGGTGGACGAGATGATGGACAAGATGGCGGCCAAGATGGCGGCCAAGATGGCGGGCAAGGTGGCGGACACAAGATGGCGGACAAGATGGCGGACAAGATGGCGGCCAAGATGGCGGCCAAGATGGCGGACAAGATGGTGGCCAAGATGGCGGACAAGATGGCGGACAAGATGGCGGACAAGATGGCGGACAAGATGGCGGCCAAGATGGCGGACAAGATGGCGGCCAAGATGGCGGACAAGATGGCGGACAAGATGGCGGACAAGATGGCGGACACAAGATGGCGGACAAGATGGCGGACAAGATGGCGGACAAGATGGCGGACAAAATGGCGGACAAGATGGCGGACAAGATGGCGGACAAGATGGCGGACACAAGATCGTGGACAAGATGGTGGACGAGATGGTGGACAAGATGGCGGACAAGATGGCGGCCAAGATGGCGGCCAAGATGGCGGGCAAGATGGTGGCCAAGATGGCGGACAAGATGGCGGACAAGATGGCGGACAAGATGGCGGACAAGATGGCGGACAAGATGGCGGCCAAGATGGCGGACAAGATGGCGGCCAAGATGGCGGACACAAGATGGCGGACAAGATGGTGGCCAAGATGGCGGCCAAGATGGCGGACAAGATGGCGGACACAAGATGGCGGACACAAGATGGAGGACAAGATGGCGGCCAAGATGGCGGACAAGATGGCGGACAAGATGGCGGACACAAGATGGCGGACAAGATGGCGGCCAAGATGGCGGACAAGATGGCGGACAAGATGGTGGACAAGATGGCGGACAAAATGGCGGACAAGATGGCGGACAAGATGGCGGACAAGATGGCGGACACAAGATCGTGGACAAGATGGTGGACGAGATGGTGGACAAGATGGCGGACAAGATGGCGGCCAAGATGGCGGCCAAGATGGCGGGCAAGGTGGCGGACACAAGATGGCGGACAAGATGGCGGACAAGATGGCGGACAAGATGGCGGACAAGATGGCGGCCAAGATGGCGGCCAAGATGGCGGACAAGATGGTGGCCAAGATGGCGGACAAGATGGCGGACAAGATGGCGGACAAGATGGCGGACAAGATGGCGGCCAAGATGGCGGACAAGATGGCGGCCAAGATGGCGGACACAAGATGGCGGACAAGATGGTGGCCAAGATGGCGGCCAAGATGGCGGACAAGATGGCGGACAAGATGGCGGACACAAGATGGAGGACAAGATGGCGGCCAAGATGGCGGACAAGATGGCGGACAAGATGGCGGACACAAGATGGCGGACAAGATGGCGGCCAAGATGGCGGACAAGATGGCGGACAAGATAACGGCCAAGATGGCGGGCAAGGTGGCGGACACAAGATGGCGGACAAGATGGCGGACAAGATGGCGGCCAAGATGGCGGCCAAGATGGCGGACAAGATGGTGGCCAAGATGGCGGACAAGATGGCGGACAAGATGGCGGACAAGATGGCGGACAAGATGGCGGCCAAGATGGCGGACAAGATGGCGGCCAAGATGGCGGACAAGATGGCGGACAAGATGGCGGACACAAGATGGCGGACAAGATGGCGGACAAGATGGCGGACAAGATGGCGGACAAGATGGCGGACAAGATGGCGGACAAAATGGCGGTCAAGATGGCGGCCAAGATGGCGGACAAGATGGCGGACAAGATGGTGGACAAGATGGCGGACAAGATGGCGGACAAGATGGCGGACAAGATGGCGGACAAGATGGTGGACAAGATGGCGGACAAGATGGCGGACAAGATGGCGGACACAAGATGGTGGACAAGATGGTGGACGAGATGGTGGACAAGATGGCGGACAAGATGGCGGCCAAGATGGCGGACAAGATGGCGGCCAAGATGGCGGACACAAATTGGCGGACAAGATGGCGGACAAGATGGCGGACAAGATGGCGGCCAAGATGGCGGCCAAGATGGCGGACAAGATGGTGGCCAAGATGGCGGACAAGATGGCGGACAAGATGGCGGACACAAGATGGCGGACAAGATGGCGGACAAGATGGCGGACAAGATGGCGGCCAAGATGGCGGACACAAGATGGTGGCCAAGATGGCGGCCAAGATGGCGGACAAGATGGCGGACAAGATGGAGGACACAAGATGGCGGACAAGATGGCGGACAAGATGGCGGACAAGATGGCGGTCAAGATGGCGGCCAAGATGGCGGACAAGATGGCGGCCAAGATGGCGGCCAAGATGGCGGACAAGATGGCGGCCAAGATGGCGGCCAAGATGGCGGACAAGATAGCGGACACAAGATGGCGGACAAGATGGCCGTCAAATGGCGGCCAAGATGGCGGACAAGATGGTGGACAAGATGGCGGACAAGATGGTGGACAAGATGGCGGACAAGATGGCGGACAAGATGGCGGACACAAGATGGCGGACAAGATGGCGGACAAGATGGCGGCCAAGATGGCGGCCTAGATGGCGGCCAAGATGGCGGACAAGATGGCGGCCAAGATGGCGGACAAGATGGCGGACAAGATGGCGGACAAGATGGCGGACACAAGATGGCGGACAAGATGGCGGCCAAGATGGCGGACAAGATGGCGGCCAAGATGGCGGACAAGATGGCGGACAAGATGGCGGCCAAGATGGCGGACACAAGATGGCGGACAAGATGGTGGCCAAGATGGCGGCCAAGATGGCGGCCAAGATGGCGGACACAAGATGGCGGACAAGATGGTGGCCAAGATGGCGGCCAAGATGGCGGACAAGATGGCGGACACAAGATGGCGGACAAGATGGCGGACAAGATGGCGAACAAGATGGCGGTTACAAGATGGCGGACAAAATGGCGGACAAGATGGCGGACAAGATGGCGGACAAGATGGCGGACAAGATGGCGGCCAAGATGGCGGACACAAAATGGCGGACACAAGATGGCGGACAAGATGGCGGACAAGATGGCGGCCAAGATGGCGGACAAGCTGGTGGACAAGATGGCGGACAAAATGGCGGACAAGATGGCGGACAAGATGGCGGACAAGATGGCGGACAAGATGGCGGACAAGCTGGCGGACAAGATGGCGGCCAAGATGGCGGACAAGATGGCGGACAAGATGGCGGACAAGATGGCGGACAAGATTGTGGACAAGATGGCGGATAAGATGGCGGACAAGATGGCGGACAAGATGGCGGCCAAGATGGCGGACAAGATGGCGGACACAAGATGGCGGACAAGATGGCGGACAAGATGGCGAACAAGATGGCGGTTACAAGATGGCGGACAAAATGGCGGACAAGATGGCGGACAAGATGGCGGACAAGATGGCGGACAAGATGGCGGCCAAGATGGCGGACAAGATGGTGGACAAGATGGCGGCCAAGATGGCGGACAAGATGGCGGACAAGATGGCGGACAAGATGGCGGCCAAGATGGCGGCCAAGATGGCGGACACAAGATGGCGGACACAAGATGACGGTCAAGATGGCGGCCAAGATGGCGGACAAGATGGCGGCCAAGATGGCAGACAAGATGGCGGACAAGATGGCGGCCAAGATGGCGGACAAGATGGCGGACAAGATGGTGGCCAAGATGGCGGACAAGATGGTGGACAAGATGGCGGCCAAGATGGCGGACAAGATGGCGGCCAAGATGGCAGACACAAGATGGCGGCCAAGATGGCGGACAAGCTGGCGGACAAGATGGCGGCCAAGATGGCGGACAAGATGGCGGACAAGATGGCGGACAAGATGGCGGCCAAGATGGCGGACAAGATGGCGGACAAGATGGCGGCCAAGATGGCGGACAAGATGGTGGACAAGATGGCGGCCAAGATGGCGGACAAGATGGCGGACAAGATGGCGGACAAGATGGCGGACAAGATGGCGGCCAAGATGGCGGCCAAGATGGCGGACAAGATGGCGGACACAAGATGACGGACAAGATGGCGGCCAAGATGGCGGACAAGATGGCGGCCAAGATGGCGGACAAGATGGTGGACAAGATGGCGGCCAAGATGGCGGACAAGATGGCGGACAAGATGGTGGCCAAGATGGCGGACAAGATGGTGGACAAGATGGCGGCCAAGATGGCGGCCAAGATGGCGGACAAGATGGCGGCCAAGATGGCAGACACAAGATGGCGGCCAAGATGGCGGACAAGCTGGCGGACAAGATGGCGGCAAAGATGGCGGCCAAGATGGCGGACAAGATGGCGGACAAGATGGCGGCCAAGATGGCGGCCAAGATGGCGGACAAGATGGCGGACAAGATGGCGGACAAGATGGCGGCCAAGATGGCGGACAAGATGGCGGCCAAGATGGTGGACACAAGATGGCGGATAAGATGGCGGACAAGATGGCGGACACAAGATGGCGGACAAGATGGCGGACAAGATGGCGGCCAAGATGGCGGACACAAAATGGCGGACACAAGATGGCGGACAAGATGGCGGCCAAGATGGCGGCCAAGATGGCGGCCAAGATGGCGGACAAGATGGCGGCCAAGATGGCGGCCAAGATGGCGGACAAGATGGCGGCCAATATGGTGGACAAGATGGCGGACAAGATGGTGGACAAGATGGCGGACAAGATGGCGGACAAGATGGCGGACACAAGATGGCGGACAAGATGGCGGACAAGATGGCGGCCAAGATGGCGGCCAAGATGGCGGCCAAGATGGCGGCCAAGATGGCGGACAAGATGGCGGACAAGATGGTGGACACAAGATGGCGGACAAGATGGCGGACAAGATGGCGGACAAGATGGCGGACAAGATGGTGGACAAGGTGGCGGACAAGATGGTGGACAAGATGGCGGAAAAGATGGCGAACAAGATGGCGGTTACAAGATGGCGGAAAAAATGGCGGACAAGATGGCGGACAAGATGGCGGACAAGATGGCGGCCAAGATGGCGGACAAGATGGTGGACAAGATGGCGGACAAGATGGCGGACACAAGATGGCGGACAAGATGGCGGACAAGATGGCGGACAAGATGGCGGCCAAGATGGCGGACAAGCTGGCGGACAAGATGGCGGCCAAGATGGCGGACAAGATGGCGGACAAGATGGCGGACAAGATGGCGGCCAAGATGGCGGACAAGATTGTGGACAAGATGGCGGATAAGATGGCGGACAAGATGGCGGACAAGATGGCGGCCAAGATGGTGGCCAAGATGGTGGCCAAGATGGCGGACAAGATGGCGGACAAGTTGGCGGCCAAGATGGCGGACAAGATGGCGGATACAAGATGGCGGACAAGATGGCGGACACAAGATGGCGGCCAAGATGGCGGACACAAGATGGCGGACAAGATGGTGGACAAGATGGCGGACAAGATGGTGGACAAGATGGGGGACAAGATGGCGGACAAGATGGCGGACAAAATGGCGGTCAAGATGGCGGACAAGATGGCGGACAAGATGGCGGACAAGATGGTGGACAAGATGGCGGACAAGATGGCGGACAAGATGGCGGACAAGATGGCGGACAAGATGGCGGACAAGATGGCGGACAAGATGGCGGACACAAGATGGTGGACAAGATGGTGGACGAGATGGTGGACAAGATGGCGGACAAGATGGCGGCCAAGATGGCGGCCAAGATGGCGGGCAAGGTGGCTGACACAAGATGGCGGACAAGATGGCGGACAAGATGGCGGACAAGATGGCGGACAAGATGGCGGACAAGATGGCGGACAAGATGGCGGACAAGATGGTGGCCAAGATGGCGGACAAGATGGCGGACAAGATGGCGGACAAGATGGCGGACAAGATGGCGGCCAAGATGGCGGACAAGATGGCGGCCAAGATGGCGGACACAAGATGGCGGACAAGATGGTGGCCAAGATGGCGGCCAAGATGGCGGACAAGATGGCGGACAAGATGGCGGCCAATATGGTGGACAAGATGGCGGCCAAGATGGCGGCCAAGATGGCGTACAAGATGGCGGACAAGATGGCGGACACAAGATGGCGGACAAGATGGCGGACAAGATGGCGGACAAGATGGCGGACAAAATGGCGGTCAAGATGGCGGCCAAGATGGCGGACAAGATGGCGGACAAGATGGTGGACAAGATGGCGGACAAGATGGCGGACAAGATGGCGGACAAGATGGCGGACAAGATGGCGGACACAAGATGGTGGACAAGATGGTGGACGAGATGGTGGACAAGATGGCGGCCAAGATGGCGGCCAAGATGGCGGGCAAGGTGGCGGACACAAGATGGCGGACAAGATGGCGGACAAGATGGCGGCCAAGATGGCGGCCAAGATGGCGGACAAGATGGTGGCCAAGATGGCGGACAAGATGGCGGACAAGATGGCGGACAAGATGGCGGACAAGATGGCGGCCAAGATGGCGGACAAGATGGCGGCCAAGATGGCGGCCAAGATGGCGGACAAGATGGCGGACAAGATGGCGGACAAGATGGCGGACACAAGATGGCGGACAAGATGGCGGACAAGATGGCGGACAAGATGGCGGACAAAATGGCGGTCAAGATGGCGGCCAAGATGGCGGACAAAATGGCGGTCAAGATGGCGGCCAAGATGGCGGACAAGATGGCGGACAAGATGGTGGACAAGATGGCGGACAAAATGGCGGACAAGATGGCGGACAAGATGGCGGACAAGATGGCGGACACAAGATCGTGGACAAGATGGTGGACGAGATGGTGGACAAGATGGCGGACAAGATGGCGGCCAAGATGGCGGCCAAGATGGCGGGCAAGGTGGCGGACACAAGATGGCGGACAAGATGGCGGACAAGATGGCGGACAAGATGGCGGCCAAGATGGCGGCCAAGATGGCGGACAAGATGGTGGCCAAGATGGCGGACAAGATGGCGGACAAGATGGCGGACAAGATGGCGGACAAGATGGCGGCCAAGATGGCGGACAAGATGGCGGCCAAGATGGCGGACACAAGATGGCGGACAAGATGGTGGCCAAGATGGCGGCCAAGATGGCGGCCAAGATGGCGGACAAGATGGCGGACACAAGATGGAGGACAAGATGGCGGCCAAGATGGCGGACAAGATGGCGGACAAGATGGCGGACACAAGATGGCGGACAAGATGGCGGCCAAGATGGCGGACAAGATGGCGGACAAGATGGCGGCCAAGATGGCGGGCAAGGTGGCGGACACAAGATGGCGGACAAGATGGCGGACAAGATGGCGGCCAAGATGGCGGCCAAGATGGCGGACAAGATGGTGGCCAAGATGGCGGACAAGATGGCGGACAAGATGGCGGACAAGATGGCGGACAAGATGGCGGCCAAGATGGCGGACAAGATGGCGGCCAAGATGGCGGACAAGATGGCGGACAAGATGGCGGACACAAGATGGCGGACAAGATGGCGGACAAGATGGCGGACAAGATGGCGGACAAGATGGCGGACAAGATGGCGGACAAAATGGCGGTCAAGATGGCGGCCAAGATGGCGGACAAGATGGCGGACAAGATGGTGGACAAGATGGCGGACAAGATGGCGGACAAGATGGCGGACAAGATGGCGGACAAGATGGTGGACAAGATGGCGGACAAGATGGCGGACAAGATGGTGGCCAAGATGGCGGACAAGATGGCGGACAAGATGGCGGCCAAGATGGCGGCCAAGATGGCGGACAAGATGGCGGCCAAGATGGCAGACACAAGATGGCGGCCAAGATGGCGGACAAGCTGGCGGACAAGATGGCGGCCAAGATGGCGGCCAAGATGGCGGACAAGATGGCGGACAAGATGGCGGACACAAGATGGCGGACAAGATGGTGGCCAAGATGGCGGCCAAGATGGCGGACAAGATGGCGGACACAAGATGGCGGACAAGATGGCGGCCAAGATGGCGAACAAGATGGCGGTTACAAGATGGCGGACAAAATGGCGGACAAGATGGCGGACAAGATGGCGGACAAGATGGCGGACAAGATGGCGGACAAGATGGCGGCCAAGATGGCGGACAAGATGGTGGACAAGATGGCGGCCAAGATGGCGGACAAGATGGCGGACAAGATGGCGGACAAGATGGCGGACAAGATGGCGGCCAAGATGGCGGACAAGATGGCGGACACAAGATGACGGACAAGATGGCGGCCAAGATGGCGGACAAGATGGCGGCCAAGATGGCAGACAAGATGGCGGACAAGATGGCGGACAAGATGGCGGACAAGATGGCGGCCAAGATGGCGGACAAGATGGTGGACAAGATGGCGGCCGAGATGGCGGACAAGATGGCGGACAAGATGGTGGCCAAGATGGCGGACAAGATGGCGGACAAGATGGCGGCCAAGATGGCGGCCAAGATGGCGGCCAAGATGGCGGACAAGATGGCGGCCAAGATGGCAGACACAAGATGGCGGCCAAGATGGCGGACAAGCTGGCGGACAAGATGGCGGCCAAGATGGCGGCCAAGATGGCGGACAAGATGGCGGACAAGATGGCGGCCAAGATGGCGGCCAAGATGGCGGACAAGATGGCGGACAAGATGGCGGACAAGATGGCGGCCAAGATGGCGGACAAGATGGCGGCCAAGATGGTGGACACAAGATGGCGGACAAGATGGCGGACAAGATGGCGGACACAAGATGGCGGACAAGATGGCGGACAAGATGGCGGACAAGATGGCGGCCAAGATGGCGGACACAAATTGGCGGACACAAGATGGCGGACAAGATGGCGGCCAAGATGGCGGCCAAGATGGCGGCCAAGATGGCGGCCAAGATGGCGGACAAGATGGCGGCCAAGATGGCGGCCAAGATGGCGGACAAGATGGCGGCCAATATGGTGGACAAGATGGCGGACAAGATGGCGGACAAGATGGCGGACAAGATGGCGGACACAAGATGGCGGACAAGATGGCGGACAAGATGGTGGCCAAGATGGCGGACAAGATGGCGGCCAAGATGGCGGCCAAGATGGCGGCCAAGATGGCGGCCAAGATGGCGGACAAGATGGCGGACAAGATGGTGGACACAAGATGGCGGACAAGATGGCGGACAAGATGGCGGACACAAGATGGCGGACAAGGTGGCGGACAAGATGGTGGACAAGATGGCGGAAAAGATGGCGAACAAGATGGCGGTTACAAGATGGCGGACAAAATGGCGGACAAGATGACGGACAAGATGGCGGACAAGATGGCGGACAAGATGGTGGACACAAGATGGTGGACAAGATGGCGGACAAGATGGCGGACACAAGATGGCGGACAAGATGGCGGACAAGATGGCGGACAAGATGGCGGACAAGATGGCGGACAAGCTGGCGGACAAGATGGCGGCCAAGATGGCGGACAAGATGGCGGACAAGATGGCGGACAAGATGGCGGCCAAGATGGCGGACAAGATTGTGGACAAGATGGCGGATAAGATGGCGGACAAGATGGCGGACAAGATGGCGGCCAAGATGGTGGACAAGATGGCGGCCAAGATGGCGGACAAGTTGGCGGCCAAGATGGCGGACAAGATGGCGGATACAAGATGGCGGACAAGATGGCGGACACAAGATGGCGGCCAAGATGGCGGACACAAGATGGCGGACAAGATGGCGGACACAAGATGACGGACAAGATGGTGGACAAGATGGCGGACAAGATGGCGGACAAGATGGCGGACAAAATGGCGGTCAAGATGGCGGCCAAGATGGCGGACAAGATGGCGGACAAGATGGTGGACAAGATGGCGGACAAGATGGCGGACAAGATGGCGGACAAGATGGCGGACAAGATGGCGGACACAAGATGGTGGACAAGATGGTGGACGAGATGGTGGACAAGATGGCGGACAAGATGGCGGCCAAGATGGCGGACACAAGATGGCGGGCAAGGTGGAGAACACAAGATGGCGGACAAGATGGCGGACAAGATGGCGGACAAGATGGCGGACAAGATGGCGGACAAGATGGCGGACATGATTTCGGCCAAGATGGCGAATAAGATGGCGGACAAGATGGCGGACAAGATGGCGGACACAAGATGGCGGACAAGATGGCGGCCAAGATGGCGAATAAAATGGCGGCCAAGATGGCGGACAAGATGGCGGCCAAGATGGCGGACAAGATGGCGGACAAGATGGCAGACAAGATGGCGGACAAGATGGCGGACAAGATGGCTGACAAGATGGCGGACAAGATGGCGGCCAAGATGGCGGATAAAATGGCGGCCAAGATGGCGGACAAGATGGCAGAAAAGATGGCGGCCAAGATGGCGGACAAGATGGCGGCCAAGATGGCGGACAAGATGGCGGACACAAGATGGCGGACAAGATGGCGGACACAAGATGGCGGCCAAGATGGTGGACAAGATGGCGGACAAGATAGCGGCCAAGATGGCGGACAAGATGGCGGACACAAGATGGCGGACAAGATGGCGGCCAAGACGGCGGACAAGATGGCGGACAAGATGGCGGACAAGATGGCGGACCAGATGGTAGACCCGTGGGAGGTGGGTGTCCGCCATCTTGTCCGCCATCTTGTCCGCCATCTTGTCCGCCATCTTGTCCACCATATTGGCCGCCATCTTGTCCGCCATCTTGTCCGCCATCTTGTGTCCGCCATCTGGTGTCCGCCATCTTGTCCGCCATCTTGTCCGCCATCTCGTCCGCCATCTTGTCCGCCATCTTGTCCGCCATATTGGCCGCCATCTTGGCCGCCATCTTGGCCGCCATCTTGTCCGCCATCTTGTCCGCCATCTTGTGTCCACCATCTTGTCCGCCATCTTGTCCGCCATCTTGTGTCCATCATCTTGTCCGCCATCTTGTCCGCCATCTTGGCCGCCATCTTGTCCGCCATCTTGTCCGCCATCTTGTCCGCCATCTTGTGTCCACCATCTTGGCCGCCATCTTGACCGCCATCTTGGCCGCCATCTTGTCCGCCATCTTGTCCGCCATCTTGTCCGCCATCTTGTGTCCGCCATCTTGACCGCCATCTTGGCCGCCATCTTGGCCGCCATCTTGTGTCCGCCATCTTGTCCGCCATCTTGTCCGCCATCTTGTCCGCCATCTTGTGTCCACCATCTTGTCCGCCATCTTGTCCGCCATCTTGTGTCCATCATCTTGTCCGCCATCTTGTCCGCCATCTTGTCCGCCATCTTGGCCGCCCTCTTGTCCGCCATCTTGTCCGCCATCTTGTGTCCACCATCTTGGCCGCCATCTTGACCGCCATCTTGGCCGCCATCTTGTGTCCGCCATCTTGGCCGCCATCTTGTCCGCCATCTTGGCCGCCACCTTGTCCGCCATCTTGGCCGCCATCTTGTCCGCCATCTTGTCCGCCATTTTGTGTCCGCCATCTTGTCCGCCATCTTGTGTCCACCATCTTGTCCGCCATCTTGTCCGCCATCTTGTCCGCCATCTTGGCCGCCATCTTGTCCGCCATCTTGTCCGCCATCTTGTGTCCGCCATCTTGTCCGCCATCTTGGCCGCCATCTTGGCCGCCATCTTGTCCGCCATCTTGTCCGCCATATTGGCCGCCATCTTATCCGCCATCTTGTGTCCAACATCTTGTCCGCCATCTTGTCCGCCATCTTGTCCGCCATCTTGGCCGCCATCTAGTCCGCCATCTTGTGTCCGCCATCTTGTCCGCCATCTTGGCCGCCATCTTGTCCGCCATCTTGTGTCCGCCATCTTGTCCGCCATCTTGTCCGCCATCTTGGCCGCCAACTTGTCCGCCATCTTGTGTCCGCCATCTTGGCCGCCATCTTGTCCGTCATCTTGTGTCCGCCATCTTGTCCGCCATCTTGTCCGCCATCTTGGCCGCCATCTTGGCCGCCATCTTGTCCGCCATCTTGTCCGCCATCTTGTCCGCCATCTTGTCCGCCATCTTGGCCGCCATCTTGTCCACCATCTTGTCCGCCATCTTGGCCGCCATCTTGTCCGCCATCTTGTCCGCCATCTTGTCCACCATCTTGTCCGTCATCTTGTGTCGGCCATCTTGTCCGCCATCTTGTCCGCCATCTTGTCCGCCATCTTGGCCGCCATCTTGTCCGTCATCTTGTGTCGGCCATCTTGTCCGCCATCTTGTCCGCCATCTTGTCCGCCATCTTGTCCGCCATCTTGTGTCCGCCATTTTGTCCGCCATCTTGTCCGCCATCTTGTCCGCCATCTTGTCCGCCATCTTGGCCGCCATCTTGTCCGCCATCTTGTCCGCCATCTTGTGTCCGCCATTTTGTCCGCCATCTTGTCCGCCATCTTGTCCGCCATCTTGGCCGCCATCTTGTCCGCCATCTTGTGTCCGCCATCTTGTCCGCCATCTTGTGTCCGCCGTCTTGGCCGCCATCTTGGCCGCCATCTTGGCCGCCATCTTGTCCGCCATCTTGTCCGCCATCTTGGCCGCCATCGTGGCCGCCATCTTGTCCGCCATCTTGTCCGCCATCTTGTCCGCCATCTTGTCCGCCATCTTGTCCGCCATCTTGTCCGCCATCTTGTCCGCCATCTTGGCCGCCATCTTGTCCGCCATCTTGTCCGCCATCTTGGCCGCCATCTTGTCCGCCATCTTGTCCGCCATCTTGGCCGCCATCTTGTGTCCGCCATCTTGTCCGCCATCTTGTGTCCGCCATCTTGTCCGCCATATTGGCCGCCATCTTGTCCACCATCTTGTCCGCCATCTTGTCCGCCATCTTGTCCGCCATCTTGTCCGCCATCTTGGCCGCCATCTTGTCCGCCATCTTGGCCACCATCTTGTCCGCCATCTTGTCCGCCATCTTGTGTCCGCCATCTTGTCCGCCATCTTGTCCGCCATCTTGTCCGCCATCTTGGCCGCCATCTTGGCCGCCATCTTGTCCACCATCTTGTCCGCCATCTTGTCCGCCATCTTGTGTCCGCCATCTTGTCCGCCATCTTGGCCGCCATCTTGGCCGCCATCTTGTCCGCCATATTGGCCGCCATCTTATCCGCCATCTTGTGTCCGCCATCTTGTCCGCCATCTTGTCCGCCATCTTGTCCGCCATCTTGTCCGCCATCTTGTCCGCCATCTTGTGTCCGCCATCTTGTCCGCCATCTTGTCCGCCATCTTGTCCGTCATCTTGTCCGCCATCTTGGCCGCCATCTTGGCCGCCATCTTGTCCGCCATCTTGTCCGCCATATTGGCCGCCATCTTATCCGCCATCTTGTGTCCACCATCTTGGCCGCCATCTTGTCCGCCATCTTGTCCGCCATCTTGTCCGCCATCTTGTCCACCATCTTGTCCGCCATCTTGGCCGCCATCTTGTCCGTCATCTTGGCCGCCATCTTGTCCGCCATCTTGTCCGCCATCTTGTCCGCCATCTTGTGTCCGCCATTTTGTCCGCCATCTTGTCCGCCATCTTGGGCGCCATCTTGTCCGCCATCTTGGCCACCATCTTGTCCGCCATCTTGTCCGCCATCTTGTGTTCGCCATCTTGGCCGCCATCTTGTTCGCCGTCTTGGCCGCCATCTTGTCCGCCATCTTGGCCGCCATCTTGTCCGCCATCTTGTCCGCCATCTTGTCCGCCATCTTGGCCGCCATCGTGGCCGCCATCTTGTCCGCCATCTTGTCCGCCATCTTGTCCGCCATCTTGTGTCCGCCAACTTGTCCGCCATCTTGGCCGCCATCTTGTCCGCCATCTTGGCCGCCATCTTGTCCGCCATCTTGTCCGCCATCTTGGCCGCCATATTGGCAGCCATCTTGGCCGCCATCTTGTCCGCCATCTTGGCCGCCATCTTGGCCGTCATCTTGGCCGCCATCTTGGCCGTCATCTTGTGTCCGCCATCTTGTCCGCCATCTTGGCCGCCATCTTGGCCGTCATCTTGTGTTCGCCATCTTGTCCGCCATCTTGTCCGCCATCTTGTCCGCCATCTTGTCCGCCATCTTGGCCGCCATCTTGGCCGCCATCTTGTGTCCGCCATCTTGTCCGCCATCTTATCCGCCATCTTGTCCGCCATCTTGTCCGCCATCTTGTCCGCCATCTTGTCCGCCATCTTGGCCGCCATCTTGTCCGCCATCTTGGCCGCCATCTTGTGTCCGCCATCTTGTCCGCCATCTTGTCCGCCATCTTGGCCGCCATCTTGTCCGCCATCTTGCCCGCCATCTTGTCCGCCATCTTGTCCGCCATCTTGGCCGCCATCTTGTGTCCGCCATCTTGGCCGCCATCTTGGCCACCATCTTGGCCGCCATCTTGGCCGCCATCTTGTGTCCGCCATCTTGTCCGCCATCTTGTCCGCCATCTTGTCCGCCATCTTGGCCGCCATCTTGTCCGCCATCTTGGCCGCCATTTTGTCCGCCATCTTGTCCGCCATCTTGGCCGCCATCTTGTCCGCCATCTTGGCTGCCATCTTGGCCGCCATCTTGTCCGCCATCGTGGCCGCCATCTTGTCCGCCATCTTGGCCGCCATCTTGGTCGCCATCTTGGCCTCCATCTTGGTTGCCATCTTGTTGGGAAGGGGGGAGGGGGAAGGAAGATGTTACCTCTTGAGAGACATGCTCTCCTGGTATCGGAAATCTGGAAACAGCTGGTTTGTATGAATAGTTAATGTTTAAACATTGCATACCTTTCGGCGCATTGCATTGCAAGTTGGTTGCCAAGTTAGTGTATAAACATTGCATACCTTACGGCGCATTGCATTGCAAGTTGATTGCATACCTTCCGGCGCAGTACCAGGAGCTACCTCTTCCGTGGATGCTCTCCTGGTACTATACATTGGAGAACTGGTATTTTTCGAAGAAATTTTTCACGACCAACGGGAAAGTTAGTGTTTAAACATTGCATAACTTTCGGCGGTTTTTGAGCAAATTTGCTGAAAAATTTTACTCGACCAACGGGAAAGTTAGTGTTTAAATATTGCATACCTTTCGGCGGTTTTCGACCAAAATTGCTGTACAAGGTGCTACCTCTTCCGTGGATGCTTTCCTGGTATCGGAAATCGGAAAACAGCTGGTTTAGAATGGAATTTTGTACCAGCCGACGGAAAGTTTGAGCGAGATGAAGGATGCTTTCCGTTTTATTGATCTTCCTTACATTAGCGATCGTTCTCACGTGTTTGATAGTATGCAATAGCAATAGTGATGGGCAAATTTGTCATAAGCTGCAGATGTCACCACTTGAAAAACATGCTCTCCTGGTATCGTAAATCTGAAAACAATTTTGTGCGCGGCTAAGGTATAGTGGTTTTCACAGGTGACCAGTTGATTTGGTCATTGGACAAATTTATCAGCATTTTGTCAACTCTCGTGGCCCTGCACCTAATGGATCAAAGAATGCTATGAAACATGATCAATTGTTGAAAAAGTTCAGTAAGTAGCAGCTCACCACAGAAATCAACCGTTAATTTTTGTTCATCGCCTAAAACATCGTCGTGAGCGAATGATCATGGAGGTAGTCTTTCAACACAAACTTGCCAGAACAGAAAACAGAAAACTTGCCAAAAATGACCAGTTTGTCAAGTTCTGATACCAGGAGAGCTTCCAACGCAGGAGGATGCGTTTTCCGTGTTTTTCGAGGCAGAAAACTCCCCAAAAATGACCAGTTTGTCAAGCTCTGATACCAGAGGAGCATCCAACGCAGGAGGATGCTTTTTCCGTGTTTATCGAGGCAGAAAACTCGCCAAAAATTACCAGTTTGTCAAGCTCTGATACCAGGAGAGCTTCCAACGCAGGAGAATGCTTTTTCCGTGTTTATCGAGGCAGAAAACTCGCCAAAAATTACCAGTTTGTCAAGCTCTGATACCAGGAGAGCATCCAACGCAGGAGTATGCTTTTTCCGTTTCGTTCGAGACAGAAAACCGAAAACCTGTAGCCAAACAACGCAAGGTACAAAGCCACACAAGCCAATGATACGATGACGAGCTGGGTGATACACACGCTCGCGACCACGCACATATCTACATACGGGAAGCATAGGCTGATCGGTTTGACAGCTAGCCTATTCGTACAATTGTGCCGCTAGGGGTAGAGTGACAGTTCGGCACGACTGTTGAGAGTGCACCTCTCGAACAGTGTCGTGTTTGTCGTGTTTGTTTGGTTCTTTGCAGCGCGCTGCCTTATTATTGCGGTTTGTACCGTGAAAAGAAGAAATAGGTCTCTGAATACTAAATATAAACGATACTATTAAGGAAATTCCAGTTACGCGAACTGCTCTGGCTCGCATTAATCGCGTAACTCGAGAAAAGATTGTACGATTATTAAACCTAGCGATACGATGTATCAGTAGGTAAAATAAAAATAGTTGAGACTAGAAAAATACAATAAAGTAACAACGAATAACTAATGGTTTGACAGAGAATATTGTACAGGAATTTCTAAATTCGAGATCAAAAATAAATATATAATTATGAACGTATGTCCGTGCGCCAGCGCACTGTGCGGAACGCTGAACGTTTTAACGAAAGTCACATTTGTAGTGTTCAGTGCGCGAGCGCTCAGTTTGACAGCAGCACCACGTGGGAATCGGCATTGTTTACAATAACAAAACCCCCCGTTCGACGAATGTGCGATCAAAAGGTTTTGAATTTAATTCCACTAATTAGACCTCAATTCATTGCATTCGATAGGCGAATCGTTTGGAACCCCGTGTGCTGTGAGAGTGAAAATCAGTTTGCAGTTAAAAGGAAATGAATCATCGGAGATTCCGCGTATGGATTGTGGTGAGTCGTGCGATGCGAAAATGAGACGGAACGCGCATCGCTAGCGCAGCATGTGTGCGTAGAATCCGGAGTGGTTGGTTTGGCGAAGTGGGGTTAAGACTGTGCTTCATAGGATCATTTCTATAGGCAAGTTTTCACCTCTACCTTTCCGAAAGTAGAGCTATTCCAACCCACGATGATGAGCGGCAGTGGCTGTCCTGGAGCGTGAAACTGTCGGACCCGACTGCGTCTCTGACGTGTCGATCTGTACTTGATGATCGTATCCTTTCCAAAGGGCAGACACATTCTGAGTGGTTGTTTTCAATTACCTTTTCATCTCTACACGACGCTGAGTCATATGGGCGGCTGTATACAATGATAAATGTTTAACGAAGAGGAAATTTTCTCTCATGATCAAAAGGGTGTTATCTCAGAGAGCGATTTTAATAATTACAAATGATGTAGGATTTGCTAAATGAATGATTTGCGATGTGTCATTGAGAGAGTAATCAGCGGAGAAACAATCCCTTTGGTGGCCCCGGGCGGATTTATATTTATACAACATTGCGTGTGTATGCATTAGTACAAAAACGAGCGACAGACCCTGTCTCCTTACTTTGATAATTCACCTTGGAACCACCTGTGCTTTGTTAATTCACCTAGGGTAAGGGTATCAAGCGTGGAAAGTAAGAGCGTCATCCATGTGTAAGAATAAAAAGCTCTTTTCGATACAGTGTCATCTGTGTGTAAGAATGATAAGCTGGTTTCGATAGAGTGTCATCTATTGAATCGAATTGTCGAATTGTGAGAGCAAGATCGGCTGCCGACGCTAAATGCGAGCACCGCGTGATAAGACAGGTATGCGAAAGAGGGAGGGGATTCTTCTCCTTGAAGAGAGCGATGGTGTGCGTTGCAGGGTTCGCGTCGTATGTATTGACAAGTCCAGCTCGGTGTTGCTTTGTTCGGGAAAGGTTATATGCGTTGACAAGTTCGGTAGAGCTATCGAATGACCGTCAAATGTTGTTGCTGGCAACGATAATTTGCCAATGACTATATTATAGTATATTATATGAGATATAAAGGACAATTATATGAGATAACAAAACGAGCCAAACAACATCACGCTGAACATGTCAATATAGTCCCCAAAAACCCTGCAATAACAGCCAACGTATTAGAAACTCTTCTATCACGCGCAATGATAACACGTGAGAGCGGATCAGCAATATGCATACTGGAGGGGAATTGATGTCAGCTCCTGTTTTGGATGCTCTCTTGGTGTCGAAAATCTGAAAACATCCCGTTTTGTATGGAATTTCGTATCAGCCGACGGTACGCAGCTGATTATCTCAGTTGCCCACACACGCTACACAAAACCACACAAGGCGATCATACCGAAGAGCAAACAGTTCCCCTCGCCTGAGTAAAATGTGGATACAGATCACACACGCTACCCATAGCCACACACGGCGATCGTATCGCTCGAATGATGAGAGCGAGATCGGCTGCCGATGCTAAATGCGAGCACCGCGAGATAATCCTCCCACGTGATAAGCCAGGTATGCGAATGAGGGAGGGGATTCTTCATCTTGAAGAGAGCGATGGTGTGCGTTGCAGGGTTCGCGTCGTATGTATTGACAACTCCAGCTCGGTGTTGCTTTGTTCGGGAAAGGTTATATGCGTTGACAAGTTCGGTAGAGCTATGGAATGACCGTCAAATGTTGTTGCTGGCAACGATAACTTGCCAATGACTATATTATATTATATTATATGAGATATAAAGGACAATTATATGAGATAACAAAACGAACCAAACAACATCGCGCTGAACATGTCAATGTAGTCCCCAAAAACCCTGCAATAATAGCCAACGTGAGAGAAACTCTTCTATCACGGGCAATGTTAACACGCGTGAGCGGATCAGCAATATGCATACCGGAGGGGAATTGATGTTACCTCCTGTTTTGGATGCTCTCTTGGTGTAGGAAACCTGAAAACAGCCCGTTTTGTATGGAATTTCGTATCAACCACCGGTACGCAGCTGATTATCTCAGTTGCCACACACACGCAACACAAAACCACACAAGGCGATCATACCGAAGAGCAAACAGTTCCCCTCGCCTAGGTAAAATGTGGATACAGATCACACACGCTACACATAGCCACACACGGCGATCGTATCGCTCGAATGGTGAGAGCGAGATCGGCTGCCGATGCTAAATGCGAGCATCGCGTGATAAGACTCTCGCGTGATAAGCCAGGTATGCGAAAGAGGGAGGGGATTCTTCATCTTGAAGAGAGCGATGGTGTGCGTTGCAGGGTTGGCGTCGTATGTATTGACAAGTCCAGCTCGGTGTTGCTTTGTTCGGGAAAGGTTATATGCGTTGACAAGTTCGGTAGAGCTATCGAATGACCGTCAAATGTTGTTTCTGGCAACGAAAACTTGCCAATGACTATATTATATTACATTATATGAGATATTTGAGACAATTATATGAGATAACAAAACGAACCAAACAACATCGCGCTGAACATGTCAATGTAGTCCCCAAAAACCCTGCAATAATAGCCAACGTGAGAGAAACTCTTCTATCACGGGCAATGTTAACACGCGTGAGCGGATCAGCAATATGCATACCGGAGGGGAATTGATGTTACCTCCTGTTTTGGATGCTCTCTTGGTGTAGGAAACCTGAAAACAGCCCGTTTTGTATGGAATTTCGTATCAACCACCGGTACGCAGCTGATTATCTCAGTTGCCACACACACGCAACACAAAACCACACAAGGCGATCATACCGAAGAGCAAACAGTTCCCCTCGCCTAGGTAAAATGTGGATACAGATCACACACGCTACACATAGCCACACACGGCGATCGTATCGCTCGAATGGTGAGAGCGAGATCGGCTGCCGATGCTAAATGCGAGCATCGCGTGATAAGACTCTCGCGTGATAAGCCAGGTATGCGAAAGAGGGAGGGGATTCTTCATCTTGAAGAGAGCGATGGTGTGCGTTGCAGGGTTGGCGTCGTATGTATTGACAAGTCCAGCTCGGTGTTGCTTTGTTCGGGAAAGGTTATATGCGTTGACAAGTTCGGTAGAGCTATCGAATGACCGTCAAATGTTGTTTCTGGCAACGAAAACTTGCCAATGACTATATTATATTACATTATATGAGATATTTGAGACAATTATATGAGATAACAAAACGAACCAAACAACATCGCGCTGAACATGTCAATGTAGTCCCCAAAAACCCTGCAATAATAGCCAACGTGAGAGAAACTCTTCTATCACGGGCAATGTTAACACGCGTGAGCGGATCAGCAATATGCATACCGGAGGGGAATTGATGTTACCTCCTGTTTTGGATGCTCTCTTGGTGTAGGAAACCTGAAAACAGCCCGTTTTGTATGGAATTTCGTATCAACCACCGGTACGCAGCTGATTATCTCAGTTGCCACACACACGCAACACAAAACCACACAAGGCGATCATACCGAAGAGCAAACAGTTCCCCTCGCCTAGGTAAAATGTGGATACAGATCACACACGCTACACATAGCCACACACGGCGATCGTATCGCTCGAATGGTGAGAGCGAGATCGGCTGCCGATGCTAAATGCGAGCATCGCGTGATAAGACTCCCACGTGATAAGCCAGGTATGCGAATGAGGGAGGGGATTCTTCATCTTGAAGAGAGCGATGGTGTGCGTTGCAGGGTTCGCGTCGTATGTATTGACAACTCCAGCTCGGTGTTGCTTTGTTCGGGAAAGGTTATATGCGTTGACAAGTTCGGTAGAGCTATGGAATGACCGTCAAATGTTGTTGCTGGCAACGATAACTTGCCAATGACTATATTATATTATATTATATGAGATATAAAGGACAATTATATGAGATACCAAAACGAGCCAAACAACATCACGCTGAACATGTCAATGTAGTCCCCAAAAACCCTGTAATAATAGCCAACGTGAGAGAAACTCTCCTATCACGCGCAATGATAACACGTGAGAGCGGATCAGCAATATGCATACTGGAGGGGAATTGATGTCAGCTCCTGTTTTGGATGCTCTCTTGGTGTAGGAAATCTGAAAACGGCCGGTTTTGTATGAAATTTCGGATCAGCCGACGACGACGGCAATTTTTTATGGAATTTCGAACACGCATTTTTTTCATCGACTGGTGGAGATTTAAACGCTTGCGCAAGACACGAAAATAATGTGCGTGGAACGAACGACATGGTGAGGATGGAGTTCATAAAACAGAATGTTCAAAAATAACCACGTTCATCAAATAATACACCCCCATTATACTTACGTATTGTTTTATCAATAAAAATACTTTCGGATGGTACTTATTGCGAAACGAAAACCGCGAATTTAAGAGTCGAAAGACAATAATTAATTTGCATTGCTGTTAGTATTTTCAGTTTGGTTTTATTTGTTTTGTTGGTTTCATTTGCGCGACAGGAACCGACTCTTGCACCGGGACTATCATAGGAAAATTGGACAAATGTGGTTGCAGATCATTTCAAGGGCCTCAATGCCCCCCCCCCCCCCCCTTCTTCGTCGTTTTTAAAATTAGAGGCCCCAACTATAATTCCGCCCTGGGCCTCCATCCAAGGGGATTGATCCTCCACTGCTGAGGATTCATGAATCTTCGGAATAGAGATTTAGATTCATTCATTCAGTGCAAAAATTCGTTCAGATTCATGAATCTCAATCTGAAATACCCAACACTAGCTACAAATGATCACGCGCTGACAGTCATAATCAGACCCTTGCCAAACACTGATTTACTAAACAAATGTTCAAGCACGCATCAAGAATACTAATGGTTCCCTGTTCTCTACACTGCTTCGTCGATCATCTTCTTCACAGCACGCCGCACAATCTTGCCGGACGGTGTCATCGGAAATCCGTCGACGAACCGTACGCCACCGCGCAGTCGTTTGAAATCCGTCACCAGCCCATCCACGTGCCGTACAATGTCTTCTGCCCGCAGCACACTGCCAGGTTTGCGCTCCACGACCGCCATCGGCAGATCGGTCGATCCGTCCGGCGATGGAATGCCGATTACACACACCTGCTTCACACCGTCCATCTTCTGTATGATGCCCTCCAGATCGGACGGTGACACCTGGAAGTTGTTGTACTTGATGATGTCTTTGATGCGATCGATCACGTGCAGACTGCCATCGGCGTCCATGTACCCGATGTCACCGCTCCGGAAGAATCCATCCTCCGTAAGGGCATTCTTCGTGGCTTCCTCGTTGTAAAGGTAACCCTGGAAATAGGAACACCAGCAGAACCACTCATTTGCTGCTATTGCTTTTGGGCGCTACGGATCTGTTCGGTCCTACCAGAAACATGTACCGATGGCGCAACAGAAGCTCGCCGGATGTGCCCGGTCCAACTACTCGCCCATCCTCATCCACCACCCGGCACTCAACGTTCGTTGTAAGTGGACCAACGGAACCGGGCTTTACCGTGACGTCGTTACGCGTGATAAACCCGATCTCCGAACTGCCATAGATGGAACGGGTGTGTCCATTGGGAAGCAGTTTCTGGAGTCGTAGAATTAATTCCGCCGGAACCATGGAGCCTCCGAGTGACCACTGTCGTACGCTGCTAAGGTCCGCCGTTGGGAGCCGAGGATGTGCGAGCAAGGCGGACACGTAGGACGGTGGTGTGAACAGATTCTCGATGCGATACTTCTCGATCAGATCCAACAGAAGATCCGGCTGGCAGGGTTTGCTTGTGAGGACACGCGGACGACTGTGGAACAGGGATGTCATCACGGCAAAGATACCGGTGGCCCAGAACAGTGAGCTAAAGTTAAAGATGGGTCCATCGGAAACGTCCCTGCAATTGGATTGGAATGAACGATGTAGTGATTGGAGTGCATTAAAATTCGGTCTCATTTGTGCAACTTACGTGGAAAACACCATTCCATCCACAAAGTGTGCATGCGAAAGACAAACGCCCTTGGGCAGTCCGGTTGTGCCGGAAGAGCACAGAACCATCGCGAGTAGTTTGGTGGCATCGCCGAGATATTCCGGACGGAAACATAACTCACCCTCGATCGGTTCCAACAGCTCGTCGACCGATCGGACACCCTTCCCGTCCGCCTTCCCCGTCACGAACAGTTGAACCTTCGAACGGATTGCATTCTGGGCGGCTTCTGCGACCACCTCCCTGTTGGCCGGATCACAGAACACCAGTGCGGATTGCGTTTGCTTCATCATGTGCTCGAAGTCGTCCCTGCCGAAGATGGGTGCGAGTGGATTGACGGCCAACCCTAGCACCCAACAGCCGATCAACACCGGCACCACATTCTCCCCGTTTCCACAGGCAAGACTCACAAAGTCACCACGTTTGTAACCGAGGCGGCGAAGATGCAGCGCCACGCGTATAATGCGCAGCCTCATCTCACCGCAAGTTGTCTTCCGACCGGTGTCCGCATTGATCTGTATCACACGATCAGGGCAGCGGGCCAACGAATCGAGCACGATACGGCCAATGCCGGCCGCAGGATTTAACACCGACGGTAACCGCTCACCGTACCAAAGCTTCTGCTCACCATCGTACACACTTTGGGCACTAACATGTTCCATTCCGTTTCTAATTGTAGCAAAACACACACACGACGGACGAGCAGTTGTTGACGAAGTTCGGGGGAATAACTCCTACCGACGGACACGGTTGCAGGCAGACTGATCATCAGATCGTGGCGGATGGGAATATTCAATCCATCACGGAGAGTTTGTACATACAGACCCATACAGACAAATCTGTACGCAAATTTGCTTATCAGTCGTATATAGATAGGGGCACAAACAATCGGGCACACTATAGTGTGCAAGTCATCCCTTTGTACAGTAATAGTCATATTTACATACAGGCTTCCACATCACAGCGTGCGTAGTACTTGACGCAGGGTCAAAGGTATGTTTCTCCTCCCCTACGGTGGTGTTTGATTGATATCAATTTGCATGCCTTACATAATCAAAGTCACCCATGGAAGAGAGTGAGAAGGAGCAATAGTAATGACGATTTGTAAATGCTACTGTACTTCCCCTACTAAGCAAATGTGTTTGTGTCGTACTAACTACGTTGTTGTACAATCATAGTAGGCTATCAAGAGATGAATGGTAGCGCAATTATGGCGAGCGATTGCTGCTTGTTTACGTCATGATAAAGGTTTTTTTTTGTTTTAGTAGGAGAAAGCACTAATGATATATTGCAACAATAAACTGTTGTACTGGCTGCTTCTAGCTGTTACACCGTTCGTGCAGTATTTGATTAGTGATAATCGTTGCAATGAAGAGATGATTTTGTATTTCTGCTACGACTGTGATAAAAGATTGTTGTGAATAGAAACAACAATTGTGAATATTTTGCTACCATTCTGTATCATTGCTTCAATACAAATCAACGAATATCTACATATCCGATTTTTTTGTGCCAAAAATATAACAGAATATTAAGTGACGAGCAGAAAAAGACACGGATCAAACTAAACCTCTCTATCGCGCAATTAAAAATTAACTAACTAATCCTTCTCAATATAACTTAATAATACACCAAAACAAATGGTGAACTAATTTTCATCGTATCATCGATTTTCGTATATTATATCTTTGATAACCGCAGTTCGCTTCGTACACAACTTCGCTTGTGGGTTTCTTTTGCTGATCGATCGCGTGTCGCATACACAAATGGGTGTGTTTCAGTGTGTACATCAGTTCATCGATCGCAGTACATCGTAAAACCACATTCCCTCTCTATTGCAGAACGCACAATAAACGAAACAAACCAATAGGGCGGGGTAAGAAGACAACATGGGAGATAGATTGTTTTTTTTTCTCTATATACTTTGTTTGCTTGGTTTGTGTGGGAGCGCAGAAGGGGAAGTTATCGCTAAAGGTACTACGATTTAATCTACTTGTTTCCTTCCTTCTATTGTTCACTCTTTTTGTGTTTTGTCCACCTTGCTTCACATACACCTGATAACGTTTTGTTTTTCATCTATACCTTCTGTATATTATTTGTTTGTGTTAATATTTGAAAGTGAGGGATAGAAGGATAGCAATTTTGTAACGGAGTTTGTTATTGATTTTGTGTAATTATTTCAACATTGGCTCATCTGCTATACTAGATACTTTGTTAAATATTTGTTTTGGGTGATGTTACCTTTACTTTTTTTTGCTTTGTTACTTGTGTTTGCATCTGTTTTTAATACAATCTCTCTCTCTCTGCTATACTACTCTAGGTGTTTACTATAAACTGTCGATACTTTAACGTTTTACGATTTTGCTGCACTGTTTGCTTTTTCTTTTCTTTGTGTAGTGTTATTATAAACTCGAGAGCTTTCATGTTTCTTTAATGCTAAATGTTAGTTATGTGTATTTTTATCTGTCTGTTTCTCTAACTAGGAGCGGGAGTTGAGTTTTTTTGTTTTAATTTATGAGGTTAGCCTCGGTTTCTGCCAAAACCGTTTGCGTCCCACTCCGCACAAAAGACACGATGATCCGTACAATCTACCCACTGTACTACTGTATCCAACTATAGGTACGAGACAAAGAGAGAAGGTTTTGCAGTGGTGCAGTGGCTCTGTTGTTTTGCGGGATGTGGGATACACTTGTTGGGGGGATGTTGGTGGTGGTGGTGCTGCTGCTGCTGCGTGCTGGTAATTGTTTGCTGCTATGTGTTATACTATGTCTGTGCAAATACATTTAATTCTCTGCTTGCTTACACACCGGCCTTTTATGGCATATTTAATGGATGCACTCGACTATGGAACAGCAAGAGCAATCAATCTAACTCGGCACTCCCGATTGGAAATTACTGACCACTTTTGGCATGTATTTTTTTCGTTTTGTTCACGATACCGACACTCGATAACATGGTAAAACATAATAATTGTCACTTTTGCTATCTGTTTGCTCTATTTTCCTGGTGCCTCTTATGCTAATGTACTCCTTTCCTTCATGAGACTAAATCGAGCTGTTTTGTTGCTTCTAACAATCAAAATACTAACAAAAAGGGTGTGTGGAATAGTTAGGAACTACCATATTTCCCTTCGATTAGGTATGTGGGACTGTACTGAATAGTTGTTCTCAAGGATTTGTGACTGTAGCAATTTAAGGGGAAAAAGTAGGAACTGAAAACAGTACAAAAAGATTGCAACAATTAACAAAATACTGCGTACGACAAAACCTAAACTCGAGCTTCTTTAAGGATCAATGCATTGATGAAGATGATTAAAAAAATATACATACGTACATTTATGGTACCAGTCCAGAAAGTGTAACAGTTTCATCTCAAAATTTTGCCTCTTTTAAACAAATCAAACATACCATGCCTGATGGAGTTCCCGTTTTACATGGTACATTATGAAGCCTTACACGTTTAAAGCTAAAATAAACATACATAACCATTCTAAAACTTAAACGCCCGGGGAGATGATTCTGTTACACGCGCGCTTGCCATATTTAAAGCCCTCTTAAAAACAATTTATCTTTGCTAAATCAAAATAGTTTTTTAACCACATTCACACACACTGTACGAACTATAGCGGGATATCGATTGTTAACTGTGTGTGCCTTAGGCAAACAAACAAAAAACACGAGACGGTACTGTGAGGGAACTTAAAGAAAACTAAGAGCACAAATTATGTACATGTAATTGAATGTAGCTTGCACATGAAACAGAGAAGCTTCCCAATTATACACTCGACTTAAAACGGATCACAATGTAACCGATGCGTTCGGTTTGTTTTACTTTTTTGCTATACGCTAAACAAAAACGTACTGCCTTTGTGTTTTTGCACCACTATCAATTACGTCCTATTGCCTTATCTTGTACAGGTAAACACAGAGGATAATTCTGAGCAAAAACTAAATATACTGCTAGTAAGCTTTCTTTTTCCCACGCGTCCTAATACAACAGAAAAATAAACAATAGCGCCGGCTTGAGATTGCGTTCCTCAGAAAATTTGTCTAATATATAGCCACTAGTTACTATTATTATGCTACAAACATTTACAACATTACGTGGCGTGGCGTTGGCCTCCATTTTAGATCACACTGGAGGAAAACTTTTCAAACGTGGCCTGATCGATGGTTTCCCTACGGCGGGGTAGCGTACCGCTGGCAGAGAACGGCGCCGGATCGGTACAGCCGAGGCTGGTCAGCAGCTCGACCAGCGCCGTCGTCGTTTCCACGTTTACGTGATGGGGCGAGTTGGTTGCCTGTTTGGCTGCGGCCAGCGAGTTGGCCGCCTTGGCGAACGTTAAACACGAGCGGCCTTCGCTATCAACGTGCTTTAGGTTGGCGTGGTGCTAAATAAAAGAAACGAAGAAATACAATAAGTCAATGGGATTCTTCCAAGGAATAAGAGCCTTCTACCTACCCATATCAGTAGCTGCGAGATGGCGAGATTACCAATTGCACAGGCCAACAGTAATGGCGTCCGGAGATCACGGTTGCTAGCGGTCGAGTTGATATGCTCATTCGATGCGTTCGCTAGCAGGATGATGATGGATTTCATGTCCGAACGCACAACGGCTTCGCACAGCTGTTGACCGATCGGCGGTGATGGGTTAAAGTGGGGCAGAAAATCTTTGCCCTCGTACTTGCTTCGTATCCACGCTTCCTTCTCCTCCCGGGAGCTTGCCGGTGTCGGTTTCACCCGTCCGCGTGTGTTTGCCTCCCACACCGAGTTCGCTAAGCTGTTGCCGATCGCTAGCATCACGCTCAAATGTCCGGGACTGTCAATAGAATAGAAAGCCATTAGTATCTCGTTTATTTGCAGCGTATGATGAAAATGCTGTCGCTACTTACGGCCATTCGTCCAAACCCAACGATCGCACTTTGCTGATGTGCGAGCCCAAGTTTCGATGCACGCCCGAACACTCGATGCACATCAAAACACCCAGATTCAAGCTGGCCCATTCAGGATCTACAAAAGAAAAAGAAATACAAAACAGTTAGGATTTTTAATTCTACATTCGGAGCATTGCTACGGCAGGGTTTTACAAGTAAAATCTTTCCCTGCAATGTACTTACTTGGTGAGTCACAGTCAACGCAGTAACCGTTGCCCGGTACGCGGCTCCGGATCGATTGCATCGAGGCGATATCGCTTGGATTGAGCGGTTTCGATTTGGACGACTCAATGCCCTGCAAGCTCTTGAAGATTTCCTGCTCTATCACCGAAACCCACTCGTCCCGTTCCTCCGAATTGGACGCCTCAAAGTGCCACTGCTTGTTATCCAGCGATACGATGTAGAACTCGAACCCGTCGGAATCTGTTATCATAGCGGGAAGATAAAAGAACATTCCCAATTAGTAACGACGTATGGATGTTGGACATGCCATCAACTTACCATCATATTCACTGTTCTTCCCCACACCACTGCTCTTCATGCGCCGGTGACGTTTCTTTACGTTTGGCGTTTGAGCATCGATCTTGCTACCACCACCGGTACCGCCTGCGTTGCTACTGTCACATCCAAGGAAGCCCTGGGAGTTGCTGCTACTGATCACGATACCTTCGTCGCCGCTGGTTTGCGAGTTTGATTTGACCGGTTCGCGCAACGTATCGAACACCGTTATCAGGGCCTTCTCCGTGCACTTGCGATCCTTGGCAAGCGAAAGACCTCCTATACCCTCGGTAAGCCCGTTACTACCTCCCGCCTGCCCATTTGAACCGTTCGTACCGTTGCTGGACGCTTGGGCGGCAGCAGCAGCCGCAGCTGTTAGTGCACTGTTCGTGATGATGGACTTCGTACCGCGCGGCTTCTGCCCCGGTACCTTCACCGTAACGTACTGCAGCGATACCTCCTTCCCGTGCACGTCCTCCATGTAGTCGTGCAGGGACGGATGGTACGTGAGCCGCCCATCATCGCACAACGTGACGTACTTTTTCTTCCACTCCTTGTTGAGCGATTTGCTGCTGCGCTTGTACAGATAGCCTTGCTTGATCGGGATGGCCCGGCCCGAACCGAGCTCACCGTTCTTGATCTTTTCCTGCTGCTGTTGCTCCTTCTTCGAGGACGACGGGATGAAAAGGTTCGATCTTCGGCGGCTCTTGCGCGACGTGGTCGGTGTCGACGTCGGTGTTGGCAACTCTTTGCCATCTTTGCCATCCTTACCACTGCCCGTACCACCGCCACTGCTGCTACTATCCTTCGCGGACAGTCCGAGTGGTTGCAGCGTATCGGTTGGTCCGGCCGAAACGGGATGCGTCGGTGGGACAAACTTGGCAATGTTGTTGTTTTCGTTCGTCATTGCCAGCAGTGCCTGCTGGGATGTGCCGTGCGAGATCGTTCCCCACTTCTGTGCACTGCCGCCGTTCGCACCGACCGCGTGGTGATGCTGTGCCACCTCGGCATTGATCAGCTCCTGGCTGATTTTGATCGGAATGTGATGGCTCGAGGCGGACAGGACGTGATGCCGATGGGGCAGTGTCATCGTGCCGCCGGTTTGATGGTTCTGTGGATGCTGCTGATGACTGGGCGATGAGTTGTTGCCAAGCGTTAGACCACCAGTCGGTCCGGGATTGGCCGCACCACCGGAATACCCATTCGTGGGGCTAGGAACTGACGGGTGAAAGCTGGCCACACCGAGCCGCGTACCTTGCGGTGTGGTGGGACGCGAATTGGTTGGCGTTATCGTGGAACCGGTCGAGAGACGCTGCTGGACGATCTTCTGACAGGCTGCAATAAGGCGACAGATGGAACGAAACGAAAGAGAGAAAATAAAGGGAAATTATCATTACACGCATAATGGGTCTTGCGTTGTGTTGTCACAGGCAGATGTTCTTGCCGTTGCGAAAGCACTCTGTCTTTCTCTGTGTATGTGTGGGTAACTCGTTTTCTCCGAGGATGCACAATCCTCGGGTAATGCAACGCGAATAATTACAGTATCTTCTGTAGAAAGGCATGCTGCTGGTGGACGTTGTTTGCGGTTTGGGTGTTGTAGCTGCAGCAGCGTGGCGACCGTCACCAACCGTTCCACCACCGTCGGAGGAACCCTTTCTGGCGGATGCTGCACTGGACGCTTTTTCGAACATAAATGCGGCAAGTAACTTCAACTCGGATCGAACAAAACACGAATGTCTAGCGTTCGTCACGCGAAATTGTGCTAACGCTGTTTGTGCGATTTTAAACACTTCACAACTCACGTTTCACCAAGGCAACAACATAAAGTGATATACAACAAGGCTGTATATACGGCTTGTTTGTGGCAGTAGGCTTTGCTATCTGCCAGAGGCTTGCATGTCCGCTGGTCCACTGGAGATGCTGCTGCTGCTGTTCACCGAAAAACCCATCGAAATGAACGCCTCGCGACCAACAGAGCAAAAGGGAAACCGACGAAAATGGACCTCCGAAAAGAAAGACAAATGAACGAGATGCGAAGAGTGGCAAGATGAGTACTGCACAACGCACACACCACGCGGAGACCGATACACACGTTTGGACCGGTCCCGGTCGAATGGAAGAAAAGCGGAGGCTAAAGAACGTGTAGCATAAAGCATAAGCGGAAGGGAACGCGCAACATACACACGCCGTATGGTGAGCATATACGAAAAACGCGGACCAGAAGATGGCCCAGCAAAAGGGAGAACTTAACACCGAAAAAAAAAAAACATCCACCACTACCACCACCCCATTGCGATTGGGACACACATACACAAACGCGCACACACACGCAGGGTTCGGCGAAACAAAAAAAAAGCAACCCCCCGGCAGCTTCGGAGGTCGGTGCTTGACGCTTTACGATTAGAGCAGGCTTTGGCTTTTGTTTTGTTTATGCTCTTCCTTCAATGTTGCTCCCTAGTTCTTTCCCTATCGTACTGCTGAGCCTTACCGAATGCTTCCATCTCACACCCTTTTTCCGGGGCTTACCTTACGAAAAAGCTTGCTCGCTGTTCCGTTCCTTCGCTTTAGGTTAATACGCTTCTTTTTAGACCGTTCTTTCGAGGCTTCTTTCTGTTTGGCACCAAATTGCTGCTTACCCTTTTGCCGTTGTTGATACGGGGAACGAATTGCGTGCTATGCTTTGTGTGTTCACGCGCGTTTGTGTGCGTGTAGGGACATAGCATTTATTTGTGGTAGCGGTACCGGCCACTAGGTGGCGTACGGTGTTGTGTCCTTGCATTTGACAAGTTCGGCAAAAGGCTTTTTTTAAAAGGGATTTTTGCACAAAAAGGTCCTTTTTAACAAATCAATATTGGTGAACAATTGTTCACAAAAAGCGTGTAAGTTATAAATTAGGATGATTTTTCATTTAAAATGCTGTACAGTGCTTATAAAGAGCATCCAAGATATGTTTTTTAATCCCACAATAAAAATAAACCCCTATCCTTGCGATGGTTTGTGTCCTCGCTAATTTATACGTTCCCATTACACCTACCGTCCTGAAATACTCGTTCCACGTTTAGTCCATAGGTGGCGCAGGTTTCGTAATAGGTGCACCGTTTTAAATCTTGCGCCAACTTTCGCGCCCTTGCATCATCAATTACTCGTGGCGCTCGCTCACTGATTCCATCTGCAATAGGACGGGAAACATATGTTATTTAGCTAGTGCTCTCAAATACGGAGTTGGAATCCACTCCCTCACTTACCCTGTGTTCCAACGAGAATAAACGGAATTTCGGCCGTATTGCGGTGATGCGCTATCCGGTTGTAGTAGGTGTAGATCGCATTGAAGCTGGACTCATTATCCAGACTGAAGACGAAGATTACTGCATCTACCCAGGCAGCGAACTAAATTGACAAAAAAGAGAAAAGAAAGAATGGTTAGTTAACTCTCGAAAGGATGCGTTAATGGGTTCTCTCACACGCGCGCGCATATACGACGGAACACCCATTTGCCGTGATCATTGGGGTGAAACCGAAATAGCGGCTTTTTGCAAATTTGCAACCAAACAAAAGAAAATAGGGAAAAAGTACACATCTAAACAGTATGTCTTACAATTGATTCGTCACGGTGAACCAATAAATCAAAACCAACTATACACAAACACACCATACGCTGCTGAGCGGGTTTTTTTTTTCGGCCAGGACAATTCGTTGCTTCGTGCTGCTGCGTATTGCTGTTGAGTTTGGTTAAATTAAATTGCGTTACGATTGCGAACGCTTTTTTGGTGCGAAAATTTTCAAAAAAGACAAAAAAACTGGAAGTTGCTAAAAAATGTCTCAAAAAAGGGAAAATCCGGAATGCTTCCCTAAAACGCACGAGAAATGTTTCTCGTCTTATGGTTACGCGTGAGGATTTTTTGGTTCCTTTTTAACCAAAAACGGTAGGAGATTTCTTGCGCAAAAAAAAAACATGCAAGGGAAACATTACCGGAAATCCAATAGCGCACACTGTGGTGCACACAGTCCATTAAAGTTTGTTTTGTCGAAAAATTAACTCATTAGACCGGCAAAGAGCGCAAGGAAGCAAAAGGGAGAGAGGCAAAAGATGTCGAAAAGTGTAAAAGAATTGAAGAATAAAATATATAAGGGACGTCAGGGAAATGCGCACTCGTCCGCTGGAAGGTGCACAAGAATTCGAGGCGGTTTCGGCTCGGTTTGATTGATAATGTGAGATTTACGAAAAAAAAGGAAGAATTTTATAAACTATCCTCGCGGGTAGCCTGCGAACGGGAGGGTCTTTATGTCTGTAGACATCGTGTAAGTCAGTCACAAAGTCAAAGTCTGACGACTGCATGACAGGAGTATATTATTTTTGCCTGAAATCAAACAACCAAGGACCCTTTTTCTGGCGTGCCGAGGAGGGCGAGTGCTTTGAGACTGTGCTGTACACTTTAATGAGGCATTAAACCAAAGACTGAAGAAGGCGTACAGGAAGGCGTCGTAGCGCAGCAAAACAAAAGCCAGACTGGGAGCGTTTGCCATCTGTGTGTGCATTGGGCAAGTTTTCATGCTTTAGATGAGTAATTTGAAGGAACAAAAATTACCCGTGCCGGGCAAGTAAATTGTTCAATCAAAACGAGTACAACACGCTGTGTGCAAATATGAGCACTTTCTATTCTGACTGTTTGTAACTGACATTGACACGGGCGGCTGCATACGGGAACAAAACATCCCGACACAGTCAGAGGTCACTGAAGTATGTTAGTATGAAAGTACCGATATTAAGGTACCTCTCTCTTCAGTCGAGCTTCCCCCATTAATGTTGACTTACTGCCCAAAGAGAAGGTGCGCACAAAACATGCGGGAGCAATGTTGCTTTAGCAAAACAAAGTCGAACAATCTATCCCCTGTCCGATAATAATGATGTCAGTGCGAGATAAAACTATAACGCATTTCGCCAGCGTAATAGTTACGATTTATTGTTCTATTCAATTGCTGGGCCATTTTTTTGCTCAAAAAAAAAAATATCGAAATTATCTCCCAAGCGCACGTGCTCTTTGCTGGTGCGCCTCAACGTTACGCCACTAAACTGCACACCTAATAGAGCTGTCAGCGAGTCGGGGGTACCCCGTAAAACATGGTTGGACTGGAGAACACCGCGGCGCCGCCATTCACCGTCCCGGGGCTTCGAAGGGAGAACAACAACAAACTTAAATCGCACAATAGCCAAAAACCGGCCGTAGCATGTTGCTGCCGCGTACAGTAGGAATCCACCGCTTCCTACCGACAGCGCAGCTCTAGCAACAACAAAAAAAGACAGAACCTAATCGACAGCAATGCACCGAATGCCCACCTCTTAATGGCACCGATATTTAATTTATGGCGGGTGCTCAATTTTGGTCTAAACTGGCCGACAATAGCGGCAAGGGCATTGCGCAAAGATAGTGCAACCGTTGCACCATAACCGGGGCCAGGTTTGTGGTGCAAATATAGCGGAGGGACGATGATGATGGCCGGTACCTTAATGCTAGGCACCAGAAAAGCGTCCAGCGTTGGTTCACTGTTTGCGCAACTATTGCCATTCGTTTAGTTCTTTATGAAGTTTCTCATTAGCGGTGTTTCAACGTGGAAACAGTAAGCGCCAGTAGTAGCGGTGACGTGATTGTTGCACGCGCGCAGCATAAGGGTATGCATTTCTCGTTTTGTTCTTCACAACTTTCTGTATTTATAAACTACCGTGCGTCGTCGCTGCGTACGATACGGGTACTGATTTCACTCGTCGCAAACCAGACACAGATACACACACTTCCTGAAGCTAAAACTGTAACACAGGCGCGAATATCAACCAGCATTGTCCGTGTCACCAAACGATGCACTTCATGGGTAATGCAGCAATGAGCAAGTACAGACAACACTCAAGGACAAACCTCAGCTAGTAATGTTGTCTAAAACTCCAAAACTTTTGCATCCGCACCGAAACACCGAAACAAGTCAAGCCCGAATGCGTCTAATTCGCGTACTGGCGCAGGAGGACTGCTGCTGAACCTGAACCCCGAACGAAGCAGGCAATGAACTTGATTTGCACGACCATTGCTGGCCCGGTTCGTGCTTCATTATGCTCCTACAGTTACAACGTTCCTCCCCCATGAGTGGTTTGGCTTTCTTGTATGATGCTTGTAGAAAAACCAGGCATAATTCTTGCAAACAGCACGAGAGCCTTACCGCTGCAGACGGAAGTTCAAGAGGTCGCGCCACAGAGTACACGGGAGGCGCGCAGGCGCAACCAACCAGAAGGTGGCAGTAGCAGCAGGCCGTAGGTCCAAAATTCAATAGCAACCGTTACGACACACGTACCGGGCACACCAAGAGCACACACACCGAAGTCTGGGGGGTAACCGGGTAGAGTGTGATGGTAGAATTTGCGTCGCCGACGGCAACACTTCACTACTACTGCGCTACTACTGCTGCAGAACGTGCCGTGGGGGGTTGTTGTGTTGCGCCTGGTCTACCTTTCGGGGCCACTTGGAAGTTGGTCGCCCGTACATCACGCCATCAACCAGCGATTGTTGGATGGGAGGGAGAGAGTTCGGGAGTTGGTGGCAGAGCTGCCTCTTGAGGCTCATATTTTACAGCTCACATTACCACTTCACTGGTGCTGCTCCAGGTTCATTGAAATGGAAAGCGATTTGACGGCGAATTCTTTCTCCCCTATTTCCCCCCTTTCGATTTGAAGGCTCCAAAGGTTGGTTTTGTCGCTCACTACTCTTTCTAGCTTACTTTCTTCAGTTGCAAACACACACACATCTTCGTATTGGGTACAAAGCGCCTGTGAGATACGCGAACATCCTACCACGCAAAAGAAAGTGTCCCCGTCCACGTGTGTCTTGCTGCATCCAGTGCGGCATTCAGTAGCATACATAATAACAGCGCTACAGCTGCCAACGCTAGACTGTAATTACCATTTCAAACAAAAATAAAAAAGGTTGAAACCCGCCAGCGAACCGGGGATGATGCAGTCGGCGAATTTTCTTTGCATTCATAAAATCCTTCCTATGTGCAGCGCTGGGTTCTGTTCGTTCTTTGATTTGTGCGCCAGCAAAGACTTCTTTCCACCATGCCCGCAGGGCGGTTGGAAATTATTTGTGCAAACCACCGTTCTGGTACAAGATTTTGCAAAAAAAAAATACCTAGGGTAATCTTAGCAGCAACCCCCTCCGGGGGGGGGTGTGCACAAAACGGGCCCCGGGGGTGAGTTTATGGTTGCAAGCCAAACCTCGACGCGCATTATGGATGCGAAACCACCACACGTCCGCCGTTTGACGATCACGACGAGAAGAGCGTGTGCACACTTAAGTTGATCAATTGTTTGATTCATTTTTTTTTGGCCTCATACTTCATGCTGCCACCAGAGCGTATGTGTGTCAGGACATAATGAAAAGGGGTGTTTAACAAGCGACCGAAAGTGGATGCTCTGACCGCGGGTGGTAGTACGAGTCGTTTTGGGCGAGCAGCCTTTGTGTGCGCAGCGGTTTTAAGCGGTGCCACCTCTACCGGGATGCTGAATGTCCTTTCGTGGGTAGTCGTGGACACAAAGCGCACACACAGGCACCACAACACCATTGCAGAGTTTATGCAATGCAGCAGTGCGTTAGATGTGTCACCCCAGTGCACAATGGAATGGAGGTAGGTTTAGTGCGCATTTTATTGAGGTGTCTCTTTTTAATTTCCTATGTCACATCGGTGAAAAACAAAGGATTTGAATGGTTAAACAAAGCAAAATTTAGATGCGATGTAAGAGGGGTTTTATTTCCAATAACAGACGAAGTTAAAAACGTCCCTCAAAAGGACTCAAAACATTAAAAATTCTTACAATAACGAGAGAATAATATAAAATTTACTAACCCGGTTTTTATGGTAATGACTTTTGATGATGGAAAACTCGATAGAATACGGAGGGAAAAAAGGCCCAGGAACCCTCGCTAATGAAGCGATAAATAATCGAAACGATTCCACCAACTCCGACACGCCATGTTAGCATTAAAAATCGAACCAAAATCACGATCGACATGCTCCATTTCATTCCTTCCCGTGCGGCACCAGCAATATTTACATAACAATCTCTACCGAAACTAGCACCAAGGACACGCAGGTCGGTACGATACGTTCCTATCGTACACATCCCCTTTGCCAGTTGTCGTGCATGGAAAATCAACGATTTATAACTCGATTTTCGATCCTCCCTGCGGAATATCCATCGAACATTTCACCGCCATTTGCAGCAACGGTGATGATAGTCAATACTGCCACGTTAAGAATCAATAAATTGTAACATTGATACGACAACAACCCATTAGCGATTCAAGCCAGGTCGGTGTTCGCCAAATTCAGAAAAGCAACAAACAGTAAATTTTGATGTAACGGGAGGCTGACGACTCAGGAGTTGCAGAATGCAGCAGCAACTGTTACCGTTACCGTTTCGAAGTAGGGTTGATCAATCCGATCCGATCAATCGCGAAGCGAACTAATTAGCAATTCAAATAAGGCCTTTCCCCACCCATCCGGTACCCTTCACACAGTACACGCTGC
The DNA here is from genome assembly GCF_943734755.1 of Anopheles moucheti. NCBI lineage: Eukaryota > Metazoa > Arthropoda > Insecta > Diptera > Culicidae > Anopheles > Anopheles moucheti. The sequence goes on from NC_069141.1 coordinate 29,626,274, forward strand.
ACACTACCAAGGCAAGGCCGGGGAGAAAGTCATTAAACTGCAATGAATTGCTTTTCGCGCGTCGATAAACACCCAAGTGTACCCGGTGTGTCTGTGTGATGCCGATAGCGGGTTCGTGTAATTGATTAGTGAGCGGTCGACCTTTCTCGTGCAGCGCCGGCAAACGTTCGATCGGATCTGAGCCGATCCTCAGCGCCTGCTGTGGTTTTGATCTGCATTGTTTGATTGGCGGGCAGAAAATCTGCAGCCGCGGACCAATTATTCACGCACCTACCACCCATGATGGTGGAGTGAAAACGGTCGTATGCAAATTTTTGCACCATACCTTAACGGTAGTACGGTGATGCATCGATGAATTGCGAATTTCCCTGAATTCTATTCCTTCTTGCTATTGCCTAACGGTTGCGGCGCGCACACACCGTGTTATTGTTGTTTTGGCGTATCCTTACCATCGAGGAAAGGGTATGAATGAAAATATTTGCAACAATTAGGTTTGCAATATTATTGTGTCTTATTTTTTTGTGTGTGTTTTTCTATCCCTAATGCGCCCTTCTCTCACTGGGGGGTTGTTTGCTGATAGCTCATCGCGACAGTGCAGCTTGACAGAGAGGGTGAGACTTGCGCGGAAAAATCTGCTAGTCATGCTTCCTCTGAACGCATTCAATAGGATTCGACCTGCAATTGTTCTGATTTCGAATGACTTTTAATTGTTACCGTACAGAAGGCGGCCCATTGAAATAATCAATAAAGCAAGACCCGTTTGAAGGGAGATCAGATAAAAAAGTGCATTTATAAAATGCAATTCAAAGCAGCTGCAGTGAATGGGACGTTTGCAATGCGTACGGTTGGGATATGGGATTTTATTAAAATGTAGTTTTTTAATCCACCCCGAACAAGAAGCCTGGCACAACTTCAACTGTCCAGCACTGTATATGGGAGCAAGATTGAGCAAGGGGTTTTGTTGCTAGTGTTGCTCTAGAGGCACCAAACTCTTAAGTGGACAATCTCTATTTGGTGAGCTGGCGCCAACACACTTGCACGCACGTGAAATTTGAAGCGTCCTCAGGTTGGGTCATTGAGTCTCAAATGTAAACAGCGTCGTTTAAAGCCGTAGTGGGTAGATCTAAGAAAATAAAAAGAAACACCCTTGAAATTTCAATTCCAACCTACGCGACGTTCCTGGCACAGTGCTTCGCCCTCAAAGCTCAAAGTGGATCGGCAAAATATCAAACCACATGAGCCGGTTTATGTGGATGAGCGGCACTACTTCTCTTCTGCCCTTTCTGCTCGTGTGAACGCTTACGCAATTGCTCAGTAGATGGAAGCATAATGCATGGTCGTCGATATCTCGTTTTTCCTGCATAGAAACTAATATCTTTCCGGAATAAGCTATTTATTAAAGAAACATACCGACATAGCTAATTGTAGATGTCCACAAGTGAACGTACAGATAAGAAAACTGGATTGTCTTCAGCTTCCTGAACCAGTAAATAAATGTACATTTTTGGTACTTTATTCCATCGTCTGCAATCGATAAGCTAAGCTCGTGGCAATGCGTTTGACAGGTGTTGCAACTCAACCAATTAAGCAGAAACGTTATCAGCAACATCTCCTTTCCCGTATACGTACGAACCTTTTATTCAAATGGCCTTGGTTGGCCCATCATCATCACACCACACCCTTTGGTGTCTCGGCAAAGGTTAGAGAGAGGTCAAAGGATCTAAACTGGAGCAACGGAATGAGTAGATATGACTGAGCCCAAACCGAACCCAAGCGTGGCCAAACACACAACTCCTAATGATATTACGAGGTTATAAACGACGTTAGCATTATGGACGTTGTCGTTGAAAGGGCATGGCAGTCTGGGTTTGTGTACGTTTTATTACCGCCCTACCCAGTAGCAGCACTGGGAATAGTTCTGTCTGTCTCACCTGTATCTCTGGTGGTCCACCTTCGTCCCGTATCAGCAGCAGGTAGCTTTGATTGTCGATCTGAATTTCCTTCTTGAACCGGCCACCTTCGGGCGATTCCTCCTGCATGTACGTGCCGGTCAGATAGCGGTGCACCAGGGCCGATTTGCCCGAGCTGAGACTGCCGACGATACCGAGCCGGATGTCCGGCACGGATCGTGAGATGGTCCATTCCTGGCTGTTGACGAACGAATCTGCAAGAAGTGGAGAGAAAAAAGCACATAAGAACGTGTTAGATTTGGCCCCAAAACAAAAATCCCCCCCCAAGGCAAAATTCGAACCAGTTTCAAAACTGTGAAGTGTTAATGAAAGTTTTGTTGGCCAAAAAAAAAACTAAACAAAGAAAATGGAAAAAGAACCAGCAAACTAATCCCATTTCTGACAGCAGGGATTTGCATCGCTTATTGGCATCAGAAAGATAAAAAAGGGCATCTAGGGAAAGGTCAGTACAGTGGACCGGACTGAACGAATCAACCCCCTGTTGCCGATGTTGCCGCGGATCCGCGGCGTTTCATTAACACTTCCTTTTCAAGTGTCAATCTCGAGGTGCACCGTTGCGTTACCGAGTTTTCTTTAAGGATAATAGAGCTATTTTCGCGATGTTCGGGAGGGGTCCTTCGTTGCTCCGACAGATACGGGATAAAAGTTTCCGCAGCGAAGAGCCTGTTTCTTAATACTTGTTTTTTTTAAACGACAGTTAAAATTAAAAATTCGTCGCCTCGTTGCTGCTGCTGCTGCGAAAACGCCACTAGATCTCATCAAAATGTCATTTTCGGCAACATTCGCACAAAACCCCGCGGGAGCTAACGGACGTGCCGGATATTGCCCTAAAAAAAAAAGAAGAAAAACAGAACCGACAGCATCCATCATCCATCAAGGGATCGCGGGTTCGTCGTCGCACGGCAGGGCCGATGTTTTTCCTTTCGGGGTATTATTTCCATCCAAATCTGCTTGTAGTTAATCAACGCGGGATTATATTTTGATATGCAAGCAGCGCGGCCAAAACGGTTCAACGTCGTCACTGTTTTGGTGATGAAATGTCACCAAATTTCGTCATGTCCAAAGGCACTCGACCCCATCGGAGTTGTGTTGCTTCGTCTTTAATCTCGTTTCTGTTTGAATGTCCAATTCGGTCTGGTTTTTTTCCGGTGGTGATTTATTTGATGAAAGCGATTTTTTAAACAAAAAAAAACATGTCACGCGTACATATGTTCCTTTCACGTGTCTGTAACGGATAATCATGTGGACAGAAGTAGTTTTTCTTGTCTTTTAACGTCGAAGAAATGTCTTTTATGTTGGTATTCTATCATCCTCGGTGACAGGCACATCGATTTTTGCTTCTTTTCAATGGACGATTTACTTCATTAAAAAATATTACACAAAACGGTGGAATAAAACGATGCTTTCAATCGATAATTTTTAAAGCATTGTCACACTACAATCCGTCATTCTTTTCGAAGCAGAGAAAGGAACATTTCTTCTCACCATAAAACTCCACCATTCGTTTGCTACTGAAAGCGTAAAATTGATTGATTGTTAAAAGATTAGCCACTGCAGCGGTAAGGTCACTGTGGAAAGAAATACATGAAAGCAGAATCAACCGGAAAAACAAAACTGGACCTTGACAACAAACACCGAAAAGCTTCGTTTGATTGATGTTATCCGACCAATTCTGGTGGGACTTTCTGCCTATGTGTACCCCAACGGAAACTTCCTTCGCCTATGTATGCCCGAAAAGAGACACTCTGGTATTCAGAGTCCCTCGAATGTTCCAAATTCTTGTTCGGAAGGAAACGTTCTAGTGTCGAAATGGGATAAAACATAGAACACCAACGGACAGAGACAGCTCCTATATGTCAACCCGACAACACACTCACACCTTTCGGTGAGATGCATCGCCCGGAATGCACATTTGCATCTTGATTGATTGCGCAGCGTACGCCCTTGCATGCAGTGCACCTCTGGAAGTATTACCAAAGGCAAAGAGGATGCTTTCTCACTTTTGCCGGGTAAGATTGCGCAAGATTGATTGCATGTAAATTAACACCATTTAGGACAGAGCGCCGTGACGCGACACCCCTAGGAGGAGGGAGTTGTGCGCCTGCATGTTTTCCGGGAAAAAAAGGGTTCACCGGGTGTAGCAACGCATAACGCATCGGCGTGAGAAACCTGCCACCTTTTGCGCATCTTCCTTCTTCTGTCGGCCCGGCACGGTGAGCGTTCTGCGCTTCTTCCGGATCCCTGGAACGTACGCTAATTGTCATTCTCTTCCGGGGGTTGGAGGCTGGCATGGGGCGAGATTTCGGTTGGTCCGATTTCGAGCGAACGCTGTGTCCCGGACAAATTAGTTGACGTAAGTTTAATCTTCAAATTAATCACCAAACCCATTTGTCTATCGGAATGTAACCTTCTTGTGCTTCAGTAAGACCAGTCAGGGCGGTTGGAATGTTTACGGTGGCCGTTTTAAGGGACGTGGTTTGTTTACAAAACCTTTTACTAGAGTTCGTTCGGTCACCCGGTTGGAAGTTTGGACGGTTAACATAAATTTCACCGTTTTATATCTCTACGCTGCAATTGGACTGGCCAGGGAAACGATGTCCTAATAGTTCAAGCCATGAAGATGGTAGAGGCCATTAAGGCAACAAAGTTTGGAATTGTATTTTTTTAAATTGAATTTTTCTTGATAGAAATGTTTCCAATATCCGCTCATTTCATTAGTGACCCGACGAAATTGAGGCCACTAATTCGTAACACAAAGCGGCCACAAACAGGAACGACTGCGAGGCTCACTTTGATGAAATTTATTTTAATTTAATTAGAGTAATCGCTCAGCAGTTCCCGGAAAATTGAACTAAATCAATAAAACATCACGTCACCCCCCAGAGCTGTTCGCCATTTGCTATCGACCGAAAGGTATTCTATCGGAAAGCATTGAACCAGTTTCATCGCCACCGCGTGAATGATCTTTGGTGGACTTTGCTTAATCTGTTTGCCATGCATGAGGCGTGTTTTTTGGCGAACGAAACCATAAGAATCTGGTGGACAGACGACACATATGGTTTTTGCATTTTTGACACTCATGCATGCGGAATAAAGCTGTAATCTCATTAGCATATGCGTTGGTGAGACGTTTTTGCCTTATTTTTAAGTTCATGGCTTTTAGAATATATCTACAAAAATTAAAAAAAAAACGCGTCACCACACGCCATTCAAACGAAGCTATTAAAATTGAGTTGCTTTAAAGCGCTTTGCTTTCTTTTTCGTTGGCGCTTAATCGAGTTTAAACTAAGCGTTGAACAGCGTGAGCGCACCATGCACAAGAAGATGTTAATGACGCCAACCGTGGCTAATCGAGCCAGCGATGATTTCACTCTCCACGACCCAGTTGCTACGAATGGAGCGCCTACAGTGGTTGATTACGTCGCGGGGGCAAAGTGACTACAAATTGGAAGTCAAAACTGCCACACCACAACATAATGCCGAAATGAAGCATAGTAGCATTACAGTAGAAGAAACATCGGAAAACTAACAAACTAGCACTCGGGGTGTAGAAAATTATGTGAAGGGAGGGAAGGCGCGAATAGTGACATAATGACTACAACGCGTTTTATGGTTCCAAAACACACAAACAGCTGCTGCGGGGACACATCATCAGTGCGAAACCGAGCAGCTAGTGCTGGCAGTCGAAGGAAAGCAACCAAAAAAAACATGAAAAACCATTACAATTTTCCGCCCAGCTAAGCTTGTTTGGAGCTGCAGCGCCAACCGTTTCAAATTGCTTCATCTTCTGGCCAACTTCGCGCCTGAACGCTATTATGCTGCAGCATCATGTAAGGAAGTTGGTGGTCGTAAATAACCGCGCTGAAACGATTCCAACAAATCATTTACACCTCCCAGGTTGTGCGAGCTGGCCGAGTGTTGCCAGTTGGCATCCCGTAGCACGCGGAGGTTGTGTGGATAGTTTAAGGCCCTTCCTGGCGTACGCGCGGTGTTATCATTATTCAAAACCAAACTGCAGTCGAAGAACTGCAACGACCACGACTAACAAGTGTGTCAAGCAGCGTGTGACGGCGCACACAAAACCCGCCCCCACCGAAATATGTCCACATTTTCGCACTCCCGACACTACACAGAAAGCGAAATGAAGATGTCGATGTTACTGCAGAAAACGGTCAGCAACCGTACCGTGACATAGTGCACCGAACACATAAGAAGCAGTGTGAGACAGCATTCAATTAGAATCGCACTCGGTCAGAATTCTGGACACCTAGCGAACGGAAAAATAAACCAGTGGCAGTAGTTCCTTTAGTTCCGTTGGAATGTAAGTCTGCAAGCAGTTTTCGTCGCTACGATTCGGTACGGTCTCGTCGTAAAGCTAATGAAATTGGGACGCCCTTCCCCCGGTTGGTGTTCGGATGACGCCACCAGAGAGTGGCTGTGTGAATTTAGTTAGTCCCACTAAGTCCTAAAAATAACGCTGACTAACAAACAAACGCACCGCAGGAATGGAACGGAGCTGCAACATTATCGTGGCATCGATGGTTCGACGCATTGCTTCAAGTGTCCCTTCAATCGTTTGTTGCTTGGTGGTTTAATTTCCTACCGGGGAAAAATGACGCTCCCACGATGGAAATTAAATTGTGCCAATGGAAGGAAAATGTCAAAAATTCTCAAGTCTTCGGTTCTTCCCAAAGCGGCTTGGGGGGGAACGAGAGAGACATCGCGTAAAAGTCTTAAGGGTCAAAGTTTGTGTATTACATTATCGCCATGCTTGTCATCGCCATAACAATCTGCTGCTCTCATCCCCTGCAAACGACAACGAATGACGCTTGATCAGTGATGCGCAAAAATAAAACAAGGGAACACCATAAAAGCTAACAAAAACAGAACACCAGGGAAGCGGGTTTTTTTCCGGTGTAGGTGTCTCGGTTAGGTGCTTCCGTAGGGTAGACGTCGTAGTGGCAAACACTTCAAGGATCTACACACCTGAACGTATCGTTTGGTCTCGCCACACTGGGCCGCGGCGCGACCCTTCCGGGGCGAAATTGTTCAAAATCGCCACTCGCATATTGAACCAGGGAGAATGGTAAAGCAGCAAGTTGGGGTAAAAAATTCCTTTCGAACCACATCCGGAATTCCCAATCGAACTAGACAATCGACCGGAAAGCGCGCAGGTGGAAAAGAAACCAGGGTGAAACACCATGATCTCTTATTCGCTTCCCCCAGGAGACCTATCGGAGCTAATTGAAAATAATGAAGCAGAACGTGGATTTTTGGGGGTTCGTCTTCTTTCCGGCATTGGTACTGGTGCGAACTTTGCAGTTTCGAGCAGTATTGAAGCTGGCAAAGTGGGAAAAAAGAAAATAATATCATTCTGAGTCATCTATTTCGGGGAGCTTTACCATGGTTCAGTAACCATGGCTCAAGGAGAGGAACACACAAATAGCCTAAAACGGCGGAAATGGACTTCCCTGTCTGATAATGCTCTCGATGCCTTTCGAATTTCCATACGATCGTTTCCCCCCCCCCCCTCATCACGAAACATCCGAAATAATATGCTTCGCTGAGTGTTTTGAGGGCGTTTCGGGATGTTCCTTTTGGCGTTTTGTTTTGATCGATTTATGCACTTGCGGTATGTTGAAATGTCTAGCCCCCGGCGGCCGGGGGTAGAAGAATTCGCTTCTTCGGTGAAGATCTGAACGTGTATATATTTATTCTATCGCTTCCGTTTCCGGAGGCAAAACTACACCGTGAACGTGCTTACCGGAATCGGTGTATCCATCAAACCATCTTCTCCCCACCTCGGTGAACACAGTGGAATAAATTAATTAACCATGCAAAACTGGCCCCGCTAAGCCTCAAACAGAGTTTCGTAGCAAGAAAAGGAGACGAATTCCCTTTTTCTTGAACATTTCCCCTCTTCACACAAATCATCCACATTATTGTGTATCTTATTAAAATAAAAACGCATCGTTTGACGCTCCACCACATACATTGCGACCGCATCTTCCCTCAACGAGACACCATTTCCAGCTCGTAATTGCACCGTTACCGTGGACTGCCTTTCACGCGAGGTGTTGCTGTTCTGCATCAACACTTTCCAAACAACAGCCCAAAACGTAAACGAGCAGATTTTATTGTTAATCCGAGGATCGGAAACGGTCCCCGAAAGTTGTTCTAACCAGCACTAGCAAACTACCCAGCTGTGGTTAGAAGCGTTCGCCTGCTCAAATTATCCACCAGTGGCCACTTGTCGGTAAGGTTAACGAACGCTTTTATGAACCCTCTCATGTAGATGAGAAGCTTTGGCTTCTAAACAACCCTCCACGAAACCGACCGCGTAGAAAGAACCATGGAACTACTTATGCGGTTAATGATTTCCTGCCCACAAGTGTAAGGCATTGTGTTGTTTGTTTACCATCCATTCTTACCAACCTAACATAAACGTGCTGTTGCGTTTTAAGGGTGGCTAGGAAGCGATTTTTCTATTCCAAAAACGATGACTTTCTTATGTTTCTCTAGCTTGTTACCATCATATTGGTGTGGATCATTATTTTAATATTCAACCAATAAGCTCACGCGATTGGGACCTGGAGGAGCAATGTTCTTTTTCAATGTTCAACACAACCCACCGAAAACTGTTCGCGTGTTCCTCTTCGATTAGATTAAATTATTGCTACAGCATAAACACATCCGTCCCCTGGACGCTTCCCGTCTGATGATAATTGATCCACCGCATCGAAGCTTAATCGAAAGTTTAAGCGCGTAGAATAATGAAGCATTGTAGTGGCGGGCATTGCATTGTAATCATGTTTCAACGATGTGTGTGACGAGCCGTTGGATCTGATTTTAAGGCAGGTGAAGCATCTTGTCCATTACAAAAACGTCGTCGGCCCCCAAAAACAGCAACATAAACGCAGCAAAGCGAGGCACAATCGCCTTTCATTGCTGTTGCTTAACGCAAACCGACCTCATTGAAAGGAAATTTTCAATTGGTTTCAGTTCGATGAGCTTTCGATTGCGGGGGCCTTTTAAATTACAGTTACAGTCGTGGGTAAGCGTTAAAAAGGCGTTTTCTTCGCACTATAGGTCTTAAACCTATAATTTAACACTATTGCAGCTGAACAGTTCGATCAATTTCGATCACAATTGGATTGTTCCAATTTTTTTTTTAAATCGGTTGTAACGTTACGCAATCATCATCATTCATTAGTGGAACCGGGTGATGGTTTCCTGATTGTCGCATAAAACACGGCTCTGTCACAACATAAATACGCCTTTTTCCGTAAACACAGGCAAAGCAAACACACACCACCGCAAGAAGTTATACAATTCCTTGGATAATCTGTTATGGTTTGGGTTCGGGTTCAAGCAAATCGTGCAGCCACTCCGCGATAAATCAATTAGCGGTGGTAAACATCGATGACACGTGCAGGAAAGGGCACACGCAACCACCAACATACCAACACAATCATGATCGATCGATCTGCAACCCGCCGTCGATGTCGGTTTGGTGACATGGCGGCACTGCGCAAATTTGCATGCTCGGCGGGTAAATCGATTAGCCCGAAGCCGTTTAGTTTTGCCCGATTTTAGCTCCCCATCACACATGATGGCGGCGCCATGAAGGTTTGCCGATTTCCTTCACTCTTCAGGAACTCTTGCAGCAATAACCGGTTGCGTTAAGCGTAAGGGAACGATTAATGTTGGCTTAATGGAATAATGGTTTTGCATACCGTGGTGAGATCACATAATGAGCGGAACAAGATGAAAGCGTCACTTGGTTTCGGCTACCTTTTGTGTAGCATTCCGTTTGGTTAGTTACGTAAATATCTCTCCTCCAAGACCCGGGACCATCGCAACCGGAAGGCAAATCAATTACAATATAATGTTTGGCTTCTACGTCCATTTTCGGTTGGGTGTGTGTGGTAGTCAGGTTCACGGAATATTGCTGCGATAATAATGCGAAAGTGAGTAAATCAACAAGAGACCTGGTTGCATCTGCACGTTTCCCAGGGATAGCGAGTTTGTTAAATCAATAATAGCATCATTACCTTCCGGTTTCAATCCACCAATGCGGTGGGGTGTGTCATACAGGGGCATGATACAGGTGATTGTAGTTGAAGCAATGCACAAACCATCGCGCTTCCTAACGTGAGTTCGTTCGTGGAAAGCAATCGATCTTCCCAACAGCAACAGATTCCACGTTGGCTTCTCTGCGTTGACCAAATTCGTCGAAGTAGCAATGAAATTGAAAACCATTCTTCCGATTCCTAATCGATCGGAATGTGCATTTGGTGAAGATGTTTGTTTATTTACAGCCTCGGGCAGCAATAAATCATACCAAGAATTGGTATAACATCCGATCTCCGACAGTGGTTTACATTCCAGCAGCATCCAAACACGCACACACACTGGTGGTGTAAGATCTCGGTCAAATGTCTATCCCGAGTTCACGTTCTTCATCTACGCAACGGAAGAGTTGACGTAAGATCAGCGCAAATCGACAAACGATTGAGCAGTAGCCAACATTATCTTCTTTCCAGCAACGAAAAACAATGGCTCGAGTTGGCGGAAGTCCTCTCAGTAAGAAATGCACGGCCTTTGGCACATTTCCTGGGACAGACATATGACTGGGACCAAAGAAATGTTGTTGTGTTTTGACGTACGTACGTACAGTAAGAAACAAAACAACCCAAAACGGTAACATTCTTCACCATCGACAGACGCTTATGCCAGCCGTTCTTGTGCAAACAGTAGAATCTTTTAAGTAAGCAAAACAATGCTGTATAAACATTTGCGAAGCGGCAAGGAAAAAAATATAACCTTAAGAAGGCGCATTGGAGTTCTCCTTTCCCTTTACTTTTCCCAATCAATATTTTATTTCACTCTTCTGCCCCGCTGGCTTCACATGTTTAAGCTGATTTTTAAGTAAAATATTCCACCACTCTGCGCTCTACGTCATGCAGGAAGGCTGGAGAAATGAGATCCCTTCGGTGGGTTTGTGTCAACTGCAACTGCAATCCGATTGCAGTAACGAGGAAAAGAGGAATGCAGGACGCTCGAAAAAACAGGTCATCCTGGTGCGCCCAAGGAGGCATACGATTCAGGGGAAGAAAAGCGTATAATAGCGGCCAATATTGTGCTGTGCACCCTCGCAAATAAAACGGGATATACACATTCGAAGGTTTGTAACGAAATAAACAAAAAAAATAGATATGGCTCTGATTTTGCCCTCCTCCCGCTCTTCCATGTTGTGCCACCGTTTGTATCCGAGAAAGGATCACAGTCTTCTACCGGCCAGACAGAACGAGACTCAGGTTCGCAGAATAAAGCCAAAAACCCAAAAAGGAAAGGTGCCTTCCCGGGGTTGGTTGGCTGTGTTTGCTCTAGATTACGTAGGCATGTGCCTTGCGCCAAAAATATGGGATCAATAACACAGGGAGCAAACAGTCAGTCGCTCGTCTACCACATAAAGGTTGTTGCAGTAGATGGGCATTTGGGTAAAAGAAATTCGGTGCAGCTGCTTCTGCTCGAGGGTGAGCAAAGAAAGTTCATCAAGATTGGCTCCAATGGTGCAACCAGTTCACCCTCACCTCGCACATGTTTACTCTCTGCGACGCAGCACATTTGAAGACGGTTGGGATTCTCAGGAAGAAGAACTTTTGAGCCACTGATGCCAATAAATCTCAGCAGGAAAGGATCGCCCAACGTGGAAGTTGAATGCATCGTCCGTGCAGTAGGTATCCCATGCCGGACCGGATCGGTGATCGGGATGTGCTCCAGTTTGAGCTGATTTTATCCGGGCTGCTCTACTGGACCGGAACATTACCAACAGAAGCTTGTGTCCGACAGAAAGACTAATTACGGCACGATTGTGTTCGGGCTTGGTGACACATCCCCGGGGCACAGTGCCGGACGTTGTACGCTGACTGGACGGGTGACAAGCGGAACTAAGAAATAAAAGGTGCATTTTTTCTGTTTTCTGCCATCTCATCTCATTCTGCTGCCGGAAGGATGATGCAGTTGTGCGAATGGAAACTTTCGAAGGCAAGATGATAAAGCAAATTGCATGTTTGGCTTGCAACTATGAATGACAGTGATGTGAAAATGCTACTGAGAACAGGAGATTCAGATGTGTTTCAATAGAAGAAATTCGCTTAATATCAGAAGACCTGGTACAAGAAAACGCATATGACCCGTCATTGTCGTGAAAGGGTAAAGTCAGCCATGGGAATTGTACTAACCAGAAACAGATTGAGTTAATTGACAACAGGTTTATAACACCCGACTTTTAACAGCCAAGATGGCATAAGGTTTGAATGGAAATTGATTGGAAACTAGTTCATCAACGTGATTTTCCCATCATATGGCCACTAGGTTACTTTAAAGAACAATTTTCCTTCTTCTGCTTATCCACTATGGGAAGGGAAGCTTGATTTTAAATTCATTTAAAAGTAATTGAGTTCTTCATCTTAATACTGCGCACTAGACACGTCATTCAAATCGCTTTTTCGCCCTGGGCGGAGCCGGTCAGGCTGTTCGTTTTTTTCGCTAAAAGAAACAAAATTTTCAAACAACGCTGCACTGCAGTTAGAGGCGAAAAACAAAAAAGAAACCCCCATAAACCAGTTCAAATATTCATGTATGGCGCATTTCAGTTTTGTGTGCTAAGGATTCGCGAAGGAATCCAACGAAACTGAGATCACCAGACAGCGGCTTCACGAAACGAGAAGCGAGAGATGGCGGTATTTTTCTTTTTGGCACATGCAACCCGGCGAAAGCCGTTTTTACTTCTCCTTGGCAGTAATGAAGCCTTTTTTTTTGTTGGATTGGTGGTAGAAAAACGGGCGCGGAAAATGTTTGGCAATAAAGCATACGTTTGCAATTTACAATAGGGCGCACACTTGCATTATAATGCCGGCAGTGGAATCGGGAAGCAGAGATTGAATTTGATGAAAAACTTAGGAAGGGGGTTTCCCTTTTCCGTTGGCCACACAAACACCGCTGTCTGACTCGTTTATCTTGGCGGAAAAGGTTTGTCTTGTTTTTTTTTCTTTCGGCAGGACATCCTATTCTTCCTTGGCGTTTTGTTCTTCTTCCTCCCACCACTTTGCGAGTGCGAGCGTGCCACCAAACTGTGTAGCAGAACGGGGGAATTTGGCAGGATCATTTTTCGCGGCCTTTGTCCCTTGCGAATGTAGGGTTATGAGCGTGTCAACGATTCCCGAAATGTATGTTGCCGATGTACCACGGGCGATAGAAAGAGCATTGTTTGCAGTTGATAATATTCTGTTATTCTAGCATCGTATTTCACAAACATAAAGATGTACACTCCCGTGTATAAACACACACACACACGCTCGGGGCCCTCTTTCGCTTGATTATTCATTGCCGAAAACATTCGCGAAAATGCGCTAACGCACCGCGCGTTACCGGACACAATGCGTATGTTGGAATGTGCCGAACAGATTTAATCGGAGTGAGACAAGAATAAACATACAAAAAAGGCTTACGTATCGCCGCATTAAAGTGGAAACTGCCCGCGGGAAAACATTGTTGCCCTGCGCCCAAGCGATGGGAACGAACAGAAAGATCACATTCTTCGACGATACGGTGCTTGGACACGATGTCCTGCCGAGCAGTGCTCGTTTTCTCAAGCAAATCCTTGTGCTTGGCCACTTTTCTCTGCAGGGCCGTTTCTTCCGCCCAAGAAAACGCTATTGGGGCCTGAGTGTATGCAACGGTTAGCCTTTTTCTCGCCTAGCACCATCCCAAAGGACGTCATGCCACACAGCGGGAGATGACCTGTTCCGGTGCTTGTGCGCGATACGCTTCTACTACATCTACTCCACTTTAGCCGACGTTTCGCGGCGTGCTAATTCAGGTGACAAATTTAAGGTCGATACTTCAGCTCGCCCCAGGAATCGCGCGCCCCTTTTTCGCGGTATAAAGGTGAGCAACATTGTAGCGGAACCTGCGGGAGGTTACGTTGGGCCCTACCGGATAGCGTTAAATTATAGCGAGCGTTAGTACGCAATGGTAGTCGGCCTTTCAATTACGCCCGGTTGGACCTGTTTTTGTGACTGATATGCTGATGAAGATATTAATATCCCCCGCTGAGAGGAGTCGCTTCCTGAGAGTGGTGATCGTAATGTCTATTGGCCATTTAGATGCGATTCCATTATCCTGAAGGTATAGCCATCCGGAGGGCCCATTCCGGATTGGACACATGCACCGCATCCTTTAACTCATGCCGTTACAGGAATTATTCTTACCTAAAACGAGAAAAAGGAAAGAAGAAAGAGAGTCAGTAAAGGAGACCATTAACATAAATTATCCTCCAAAACAACACATAAATCAAAGCATTTGCCATGGGATTTAAGGAAGCGAAGTGAACAGCGAAAAAGCGGAGCAATCAGGCAAAAATTTAAATACACGACCAAATTACGCGCTAATGTTTGCCCAAAAAATCGTAACCTCACATCAGGTCCGCAACCAGACGGTCACCATTTATCAAAAGAGACATAATGAATTGGACTCGGTTTGTACTTGAGCCATTTTCGCGTATTTCGCTCCCTTTTTGCGTCCATCATAGTCTACCCCCGGGGGGAGCCTTACGCTGTCAGTGCGTAACGTTCGGTGACTTCTTTTACATTTTTCTTACAGGTTTGTTCTTTCGATTCGACGCAAAAAAAAAACAAAACAAGTAAAATATTAGCTAACCCAGCAAAAAGCGTTTGCGTTACACAAGTACAGATGTGCGTAATAGTGCGTCATGGTTTCTGGACACCGCGTGTTTCCGCTGCCTCACCCGAAGGGTTTCCACTTGCTTGTACCGTCCCGTACCGTCACAACCAGATTCACAATTTAACGCATCTTTAGCGGTGAATTAATGCAGGTATGTTAATGAACGAGGACTCATAAATTTAACGACGGTTCCAAAATTTTTGCCATAACCCTTTTTTGCTTGGTGTCTCCCAGTTCTCGGTGCTGCCAGTACTGGAGGTAGCGCCGCTGTGGTCTTTTTATTGGAGCAAATCCTTTTTTTATGTACGTGTTTTTCTCTTTCACCAATCAAGACTTTTCTCCTAAGCGCCGGTCTTCGGAAGGTTTTCGTTCATAATCTCATTGTAACTGATTTTTCTTAGCAAGCGAAAAGCTTTTTATAGCCAAATAAAAAAAAGGCTGGAAAAGATGTGCTGCAAAATCAGTTCTGCTACTCGTTCGGTCGTTTGCGTGCTTAGAATGTTACCTTTCGCTCTACCCAATGCGTTTTTCTTCACTTTTCTTTCCACACATTTACTTGCATGGTATAATTTTCAACATTTAAAAACTCTTCAACCGCTCCTTGGCCCCCTTTGCTTGTACGCACTTCGTTTCTGCTTACTGTGGAACGAGGCACTTGAGAGGCAAATGCCGTTGCGTGCCCAAAAAATTAGGATAGTACGTACCACGCGTGAGCCGAAGGAAAGGACGCGCCCATAGACATCAGGAGGGACCAACTAAACTGGTGCAGGCAACAGGAATATAAAAAGGCTTGAAGCAATTCAATTTACAATTTATATTTTTCGCAAATTAAATTCCACTCAAAGCCAAGCCGTGCGCTATCGTTTCCCTTACGCGCTGGAACGATGGTTCGCGACCAACATGTCCAGTCGTTCTCGAAAAAACGGAGCGCGTTTGCTTTGGTGTCTTTTCGTTATTATTTAGGTAGAAGGCGAAGGGATCATGCCGCTCAGATAGAGTAATTTTGCAATCGTCTTCCGTGTGCCATCTGGGTTTTTTTGCTGGGCGTTACGGATCGTAAACGCGCGCGCGATTCGGTTTCGCGGCCTGAGGCGGTTTGGGTTTTTTTCCGAAGAATGGAAACTAGGTTGACTGTACTGTTGGATGTTTTTTTTTACCCTTCGTCCTAGAATCCTTTCTTGGGCAGGATTTGAAAGCCATGCAACATGTTTTGGCGGTAAGCAATGGCACAACACAGCACTGACGTACCGCCGAAACGCTAACGTTGGCATGGTTTATTTTTGTGGGGCGAAATTCAATTGTGACCCGGTTCTATCGCGGTGTGCAATTTCACTAATGCCACCGCGGACGGAAAACACGGAAAAGAAATACATCCTTTTACTGAGATAGATTGACTACTCCGGTACTAGGCGGAAGTTTTTTTTGGTGCGGGTTATTTAGTAAACATTTACCGCCTTCAACACAATCAGTTGAATTTCATTCTGTGGGGGAAAAAAAGCCCATGCAATCCTAAATTTGAAAACTGTACACAACCTTATAACGGATTTTTTTTGCCCCTTTCCGATGGACAGTTTTAGTTTGGCACAACCAACGCACCGGCGAAAAACATCCGGTAGATAAACATTGACGCAACAGGAGCTCAACGGTAACAACTAGAGCCCACAAAAAGTAGTTCCGTTTTAGTTATGACTCAAGGAATAAGCGACACAGATTTGAGAGGTAAGGAAAAGTACAAACGTCTGCATCGTTGATGATCATTTAAAATTTATTAACCTTTCCTTCATTTTCTTCGTGTCTGGGAGGCGAAAGCCGTGCCAAATAAAGTGTCCTATTCTAGGGCTCGACGGATCCTTTACTGTCGGTGTGATTCTTGTCCCGGGAGATAGTGAGATCAACAACAGAAAAAAAGGTCGACACCGACACAAGCGCTCTGTACTCTGTGATTGCTATTCTTCTGATTGAGCAATGAAAAGTGTCTCCGGGATGTCGAAATGAACGACGAGAGTCGTTCCCCTTTTTTTTCCTTTGCTTTCTCCTTGCTCTCTCGGTTGCGATATTTTGACTGGCGAGAATGTACGGTTTTTCCCGTGTGTCCTTACCCATCACAAAAGTGCATAAATTGCGCAAAAGTACCAAAGAACGATCAACGCACACAAGGTTTGATTTCCTTCTCTTTGCCTTTTTGTTGCTTGTTCATCAGTTACTACCCCATCCTCGGTCTGGCCCATTTATGCTTTCTCACCCCTCGCGAAGGATGCGCTCCGACCCATCATCAGAAGCTGTCACATAAATATCACTTTTCCGGCGCAGAGATCTCGCCCGTCGTAACGTATCATAACGTATCAAGGGTGAGGAAAAAACAAACGCAAAAATGATCGACATTAGACGAGTGAGCGCAGTTTCAGTGCAGTAGGATCGATCTGTTTTTGTTCTTTTTCTTGCCTATGCTTCTTTTCATTGGATGCAGTTTCTTTTGGCATCATTTCACATCAAGAAAAAGGCACAAAGCGAACGCGGCAGGAACACTTTCTATTCGCGACCGAGAATAGAGTTTTTTCTTTCGATGTTGGATAACGTACGTTTGATTGAATCTTGTTGCCCCGGTGCCTGCTAACTACCAATCGATGACTTGTGGATGATGATGATGCAACGCAACGCTCAGTGCAAATATTTCGCTCCAGACCTTCACCGTGGGGAGTTCCGATCTGGCCGGAGTTTCACTTTCGTTCGCTTGATTGAAGAGCGAAATCAGTCACACTGGTTCTTTTTTGAAGAAAAAAAAACATGAACCAACTATCAAAAACAATTCCATTGCAAGCCATCCATTTCTTTATTATTTGCTCAGCATTTTTCTATCCTTTGTCCCTATTTTTGTGACATACTTTATTGCAATTATTCATTATCCTTAAAGCAACTGATTTCAGCAGCCAAAAAAAGGATGGAATGTGTAGCGAATAGGTTAGAATGATTGGGAAATTTATGTGACACACTTCACATATTTCGCTTTCTTTTTTACCAGCAATTAAGAAATTTTGAAAGGTATGGTTTTTCGGTTTAAGGAAGTCCAACTCGATCTCTTTTATTACCCGGAAGGTGAGATAAGTTATGATTTGTAAACAAGGGAATGAAAGATATTCGATTAATACGGCGTTTCCCGTTCCATTGATACATTTGTTGCTTCAAATTTTATTTAATTTATCAAGTTTTGTCAAATTTCAAATTAATACGTTAGAAACAAATGCAAAAAAAGGATACAATTGGAGGATGACGTCACCTTGCCGTGCTGAACGTATTGAATAAACCTCGTCGAATCGCCTCTATTTGATTACATGACAGACAGCTCGTGCCATACTGAACTAATTTAAATGCCAACCTGGTATGTTTGATTTGTTTGCCTTGTATTTGCATTAACGACATTTCGACTTTCGATTTAATCGTGTCACCTTTCAATTTTCGCTTAAAAAAAAACAAAAGGACCGCAGAACAGACAGGAACCAAAAAAAAACTGACACTGAACATATGCTGAAATGACTTCCCATTAGCATATGTCAAATATTTGACAATAATCACTTTCCACATTTGCTTTGCGTCTTTTTCGGTAATGATAGGTGTTTGCTAGTGCGTACCGAGGTCCACCAGCGACAAACCGAAATTCGACACGTTCATTGGAAGTTAATGAAAAGTCCAGTTGCGATAAGCGGCCCAAAATAATGCACCCACTTTTACGCACGCCAACTATAGAACCCCTCTTTCTTTTTTTTTTTTGACAAATGCACCCTGCACCCTCAAAATGACTCATTAAGCCGGCACAAGGTTAAACGCTTCGAGCTGACAGTTATTGCGAAAAATCATACACTGCTCACCCTCGGCATATGGTCCCCGGTGTTGCGGCGCGCTGTTTCGGTCCGTTTTGTGCGACTCTCTGTGACCATTGGACAGAACAAATTAGCACAATTATGCGCGAATCGAATCGGGCCGTGCGTGGAGAGAATGGTGAAACCTGACCCGGTCCAATCTGTTTCCCGTCGGACGGGGTGGACCGTTCCTGCCCTAATATGCATCTCGCACATGGGACGCATGCGTTGTGGGGGTTTTGAGAGTTGATTCGATCACCAGGACCGTCGACCGTTAGACATGAGACGGGCGAATTATGCATCCTGGGACTGGTTTCATTGCACACAATTTGGGCCACAGTTTAACTATATTGCAGCGCTTCTAGCCCTATCACCAGCCCCTAGCGCCCGGATCTCCGGTGGTGGTGGATAGTGGTTAACGATGATGTGCTGCAATGAAAAATCGATTCTACAAAGGGACACTGGGACACAACGAGGGAGGAAAGCAAACACGTGAGGACATATTTTAATAACTGTTATAATAAAATTATAAAGTGAACCCTACCGAACGGAACGGGGGCTACCGAGATGGAGGTAACGGAAATGGTCAATGCATGTTTTGGAGGGGTGACTTTATGTTTAAAGTTGTACAAATGTCCCGCGCTTTTAGGGTTCATCAAATGGCATTGAATACGCAAGCGGTAACAAAACAAAAATTGGGGAGGAAAAGTGAGGCATCGCCCGTTCGGAACTAGTGACCAGCCGTCGAGAACAAGCGGCTCGTCAAACGGATGATGTGCAGAACGGGAATGTGTGGTGAAATATGAGCTCTTTTTTATTGTTTTCTGCACAATCGCACAACAATAAAGAAATATTAAGCAAATACAAAAAAAAGGTTAGTTACAATTGTGAAGATTACAGTGACAGCAATGCGGAACTGACCAAGGCAGGGGAACAAAAATCTTTCAGCAGCAGTTGTCTGCACGAAACAAAACTGCATTGCTGGGAGGACGTTAATCATATGCATGTGCCAGTTTCCGTGGATGTGAAGGATGTGCAAATGGACATCAATGGGCAAGCATTTAAGGCCGAAGAAAGGAAACGCTAAACGGGGTTACATTAATGTCAATTTGCCCGGCCGGTCCGGAAATAGCGATGGAGGGACAGTTTCGCGATCAAGGGACGGAGGTTAGAGATGAGATATTGCACAGGCCGCTTGGTCTCTGGCACTGCCGCTTCGTGCCTCCACGTCCAAACCTCGCTAGAATCTTGACGTTTTGGTCAGTTTATCGCCGTTCATGCATCCATCTGTCACTGGAACGCATCCATCTCCGGGCAAAACGTCTTCTTCGTCTGCTCGTGTGACAAAATCGGGGTCGGAGGAACGATTAACCGCGAACGCGCATATCATTGAAGGAAGAAGATGTCAACCGTAATAAAGTGTGATTGTATCTCTTCCCTGGAGCATGTCTGCAAGGAATGCATACTTTTCCGGTTGGATTTCAGGCAGGAATAACCACATGCCCCGTACGCAGCTGGAATGGTTGATTAGCTCGCGAAGGACGCTTTTATCTTCAGGATGCGGAACAGGATTCTTGTGGGGGGCTTTTTTTCTCTACCGCTACTTTGAGCAGCATCTTTCGTAATAATTCCGCTTAAATCCACCACTTGAAAGTTAATTAGAATTCAGTTGAAAGGACCTTGTTCCTCGTGAACAAGAACTGGTGTAGCAGGAGAAAGAATTACAGATATTCAACAGTATTCATCTTTTTGTGGTTTTTCTTCCTACTTTCGTTATGCCTGAATGCTGGCGCTAATTGAAATAGATTGAATTTATGGTCCGTTGTACCGAGGAGGGAAGAATTACAAGTAACTAAAACATTCCAGAGCACACATGTACAGTTCTGGAACTGTCAAGTCCAACGGAAAAGCGGAAATGTATTATTATTGTGTTATTTTTAAAATTAATACACAAGCAATCAAATCGGTAAAAATAAATGGAGAAAGGTTTTTAGAATTTTTGAAGAACTCATTAGGAATACATAATCGATCACTTTGTGACATAGCCCCACAACTCAAAGTTCTTATCATTTCTTGTGCGTTCAATGAAAACATGCATTTCCATCACAAGATTATTCCTTTTCCGACATTAGATGACCTTTCGTCTGTCAACAGTACGTCTCTTTAAGGGCTGTATCATGCCTAGTCATAATGTTGTCTTTCGCATAGATCATCTATCAGCCTCCCTCGTGATGCCCCTGTCAATCACCACAGCCGGTTGTTTGTTATGACTCTTTCCGATTCTTCATATCGGTTTCTGGAGCGGAAACGAACAAGAAATAACACCAGAAACAAACGTTCAACATGACTCTAATAATAAATTGTAATTTCCTTTCCAGCCTCTTGGTGGCAAATGAACCCGGCGCAAGAGATGTGGAAACCATAAAAGATCGAAATGTTAGTGAAAAGATCAATTAATGATGCTTCCTGACACAGGCGTTGCTATATTGTTTTTTTGTATCGTATAGAAAGTTTAAAGATACTCTTTCTGTTTCAAATATACGGTTTAGTTTTTACGATGCGCTTGCAGCTGTCCCTCAACTTAAGATCGATCACTTAAGACCACTCTTGGAATTGGGGATTTGAAACGAAATGAAAGCCAAAATACCTTAATCTTACTCCCGATTAAGGCGTGCGCGTAGGATTTCCCTGTCCAAAATGTGAAACAAACCCGAACTCGTCAAAATCTCTGCATCTTGCAGTGTTTTAGGAAGCGAAAATAAAGCAAAATGCCCTTGCCCAGCGTGTGTGTTTACGATCGAGCGAAGGATAATCCTATCCATTCTCAAGACACCATCGACGATATCTCATCATCATCACCATCGTCTCGCGCACAAACGCCATCACCAGATGGCCTCCTTGCTGCTCCGGCTGCACTAAGCCCAACATAAATATGCAATCGACCGGGTTTGGCTCGGGATGCACCCGCCAATGACATCCGAACGCCTGAAGGAAGTGGAACCACCAGCGCGGTGTCGGTGGCCGGTTAGTTGGTGATGAAGGTGTTCGTTTTCCTGCTTCCCTTTAAATTAGCATCTAAATTGGCCCGCTGGTAGATGTCGTTCCCATTCTTGAATTGTGCGTTTGTTTGGGTGCACCGTTTCGGGCCAAAGATCTTCCCGATTGGAACCCGAAGAAGCAGTTTCAGCACCAAACAGCTGCACTTACATTTAGGGACACCTTTTGCCTTACCCACCACCATCGAAATGCCACGCTTCTCTGCCAACGTGTGCGCGCGTGTGGGTTATACCTGCGTGTTAATGCGAGTCGCCGCACTCTCACTATCCGCATGGACATAGAACGACGCGTTTTGACCTTCTTTTTACGGTGCCCTTTTTTTGTTGGGATGCTTCCTCTTTTTTCCCTATGTTTAGCCCAATTTCGTTTTTGCGGTCTTTGACCATTTTACTATGTTGGTTTTTACGGACTTGGCAGCACAGTTCATTTCCAGACGCTATTCTTTTATTCAAGAGCACTCATACACATTCATAAAAAACACTATACTCACGTGCTTCTTTGAACGAAAGCACGTGGGGAAAACATAAAAAACGCACACACACATTTAAAAATCGTTTGATTTCATACATTTAATTCGTCTCACATTTCGCGCCAACGTGTGTGAAACATTTCAACCGTTCAGCATGAAACATTTCACAGGTGTACCGTTACCGTGCTGAAAAATGCCATCACATTACGGCCCTGGTGATGTGAACCCTTGCAGCAAGGAAACAGTTTACCCGATTTACCCTTTGCCAAGGAAGAATTATGCATTGCAGTACGTATTCCCTTGTGAATGCATTTTTCTTGCCCCGAGGGGTGGAGCCTAACAGTCGCGTCTAAGCTGCAAGATCACCCTTTAATCTTGTAGCCTATACAACGTGCAAGAGGGGTACGGACGGTTCGGTTTTTGTGCATTCCTCAAGAACAAAAAACCGGTCGTAAGATTTTTATGTCATTGGTGCAAGTATTGCAATGCCGGAGCATCGGCATCGTGGATCGTAATGGCGGATGAAGTGATTTTTTTCTTTTAACTCCACAATATATTGAAAAACTCTGAAAAAGAGTTTGAGCTGAGAAAATGTATCAAGAATTCTCCAAATGTGGGAACTGATGATTTAAAGATTTAATATACCACCTCCAATCCGTTTTGTGATTCTCACTTCGGAATAGGCGCCACAGTGTTTTGGTGCGTGGGTTTTGACACCTACTGCGTGGGGGAGGACTGTGGACACATCCACAAGTGATCAGGTTGCACGTCAGCGGACAACGTAAATGCGAGAAGAAAAAAAAACACGACGACCATACGACCACAACTATCGGGCAAACTAACGCGCCACTGATTGGTTTAACAGCGTGGGAAGGAAGCGAATAATTTCACAGTGGCCGGAACGCACCACACATCCCCAAACGTCCGTGAGGCCCCAACGTCTAAAGTGCCTGGAGTGTTTTGTCAATTGGATCGGAACGTCGGCAGGAGCGGACTAATGTAGTTTCAATTTGGTGGCGGGAACAGTTGGAGAGTTTAAGGTCAATGAGATTAGTTCCCATTTCGATGTAATTGTGTAAGGGTGGTTTGATGCAGGATGTAACCTGTGCAATTCCTCTTAGCTCAAAATGTGCAACTTATTACTCGAACACAACTGTTGTTTATCAATAACTTTCATGACGAGAGAGTCTTTTAATTTATTTCATTTTAGTAAAGATGTCCGAAGATGTCTGACAAAATAAATGTTTTTACAAACTCGACATCGGCTCAATCCGACAGTCGCACAGCGCCAAGACATTTTGGCATGGATCAACGTGTAGCAGCGACAGCAACGCAAAACAGGATCATTATGGTGCAGAACGAAGATAAATGGCCGGACCTCGGGGCTTTAACTATTTTGTTTTGGCAGCAAATTCTAACCAACCTGGGGGTGGGCAGGTTAAAACATCCAATTCCTCCATACCCTCAAATTAAGCCTCATTTAAAGCAGTGTGTTGTTGCTTCAAGGCAAGCGACTTTCTATTTGCGCTGTTGAAAATATCAGTGCGCACAGCACAACGTTCCCGAATATGCCGGTGGCAAACAAAAACAATCTCATGTGTTATTTCGTGCGGTCCACACTTTCCACACGCGGGTGCGTTTTCTCGAATCTCCAAGTAGAACACCGGCTTCGTTACAGCCACGTTCTCACATAAAAGCAGGCTACTGAAGGCGTAAAAATGGCCAACGTTTGGTTTCTTTAAGCCTCATGTACACACCAAGTCACGTTTCCTTGTTTATTTTGGATGGACGGTTAAGACCAAGGTGGACACAGTGTTACCGGCTGTGTATCGTTTTGGAAGGCTTGTTTGGGTCTTCTTGCTGGCAGCTCCAAAGCAGCTCCATATAAGGATGGTTACTCTTGAAACGTGGTGAAATAAAAATACCGAGCTACAATTGAATTTAGGGCTACCGAAAAATAGTACGGATTGGGTATTGGAACTCCATTCTCCAAAAGTAGACAAACAAACGAACAATTGGTAACGGATAGCCGAGATGACTTATAAGGCGAAGCGGGTCAAGGCATTGCAACAAACGCTGGCGAATCCTCATAAAACAATGGAATAGTGCTATGAATATCACTACTATGCTGAAGAGTTCCTGAACTTGGTTGTCCGGTGTACTACCAGGGGTGTAAATATCATTCCACCGTAACATTGTTCCAAGGACAGGAAGTCCACGGCACGGGCACCGACCACCGATACAGCAGGGAATTCGCTTACGTGCCATTACGTGGTAGAATAGTTCCTTCAGCTGCTACACCACTATAAGACGTGCGATTGGCTACGTAACATACACATGAGGCCCCCATAATCGCGTATGCGTAACACATGCAAAATGGGTGGACAAAAAACAAATCCTCCAAAGCCACCTACATTTGCATCACGATCCTCCGTTAGAACCGTTTCCTGTGCCTCTTTCGCGCTACATTGTTTCTTTTCTTTCCCGATTCTATTGTTGCAAATATGTTGCCTTACCGAGTCGGAAAACCGTTCACCCGAAGTGACATCATCTGGCGCGCGGTTATGATACCGCTGGACGTACGCGTACGCTACACACCCAGAAAACCCAACCGGAAAAGATATGACGCAAGACGAATCGAGCGAAAATTTAGAAAACTGGAACATTTAATCGATATGCGAGGAAAAATGTCGGTCAGGTCATAAATTTCGATTCCACCTTCCGGTATTTCACCCCTCCATGGACAGCTGGCCAGCATGCGACGGTATCGTGCGCGACGGGGTTTTGCAGGAGAAAATGGAGAAATGGTTTTTGCGGTGTGCTTCGGATGTGGAGGAGAGCGGCGCTCACTTTCTTACGGGGCGTTCAGAATTTCCCTGTTCCAACCGGAACAAGACTCACTTTCAACCCGAACGGGGATGCTGCTGCGAGTGGTGCAGCATCAAAATTCGCAACGGTCAGCTGAGACGGTTCGCCTGCATCTCTTTAAATGAGTGTGAAATTTGTTCACGCCAGGAAAGGAAATGTGTTTGGGAGCTGTGAGCTGCGTTACACAAATATGTTTCATCTCGGGTGTGCATCATTCGATCGCCGGGATCCGTTTAACGGGTGTGTCGAAGAAATGTGTCTGCATAATGGCTTCCCTTGCCAGAGAGCGCATAACACCATTGTCTTTCGAAACCGAGGACCGGCAACAACACCAGCTGGGTGTTCGTGTGCGTGTGTGTGTGGTTCGGCTCCGGGAGAAAGCTGAAAGGTGGTGGTGGTGAAATAATTGAAGACGCCGACATTGAAGACGCACGGTTCAACTTTCCTTCAAGGTTACTTGCGGCCGGGGCACGGCAAAGGAAAAGCTTCTACGGCCACCAATTTCCATGGCTGCTTTCGCTTGCCGGGTGGAAAAACAATACGAAAAACGGAAATCTTTCACTTCACGCATGGGAAACCCGCAGCGAAACGGGTATCGGTTACGCGTGTCTGCTGGGAGAGCGAGAGAAGTGCACGATTTTTAAGGGCAAAAACGGTCAAGATTGCTGATAAGAGGAACATAGCGCCGAGGTAACTATAGCGCTAACTTCAATGCCGGCGAAGTTCGATACCGCGGCCGTGTATGTTACGGTACGGTGAAGGTTTTAATCTTATCTTCGCGTAGGATGGGTGAAGCGCAAAAAAAATGGACTTTTTATATCAAAATAAAAACCACACCTAGCTGAGTGTACGTGAGCAGTCTTAATCACGAACTCGAGATGCATCGTACTTAGCTCGGCAGCAAGTTTTTTTTTGCCACAACAACAAACTGTTATCAAAGATACACATGATAGGCGAGTACGTATAGTGTAGGGATTTTCGTTTCCAGAGCCGGGTGGTACAGTGCGCTGAAAGTAACTCATTGTTATTGATTTTTTGCGTATTAAAATGCATTCAAACCCCCTGCACGTGGAACGCTCGGCATTGAGTTGTTTGCTTATTATGTTTTCCTATGTTTACATTGTTTATCACGTCTAATCGGAAAGGAGAGTTTTTTTTAATTTATTGTACCTTTTTCCATGTTTACCACACGTCGTTATGTGAGACAAATTATAATAAATATGCTCGAAGCCTAGCAAAAAAAAAACACATCTCGCTATTTTTCCCATATGGCTCTAATTTTGTATTCAACATATCAGTAGCAGACATGTAAAGTTTTTGGTCCGTTTTGCCAGATTCGCACATGTGTTTTATGCTCGAATGAATTTCATAACCACTCCCAACACTGCCAACATCGTTGCGTCACCCTTAGATGCACCAGCATCACACCACCGCCAACAATATCATAATCATCATTTCCGACCAGACATGTCTCGTGTCTCGCCGATTCCGGTCGACGGGGCAAAACATGTGGATTTCATCTGGCAAGCTGGTGGGTTGACATACAATTTGCATGCAGATAATCTTTATGTCTACGATTCCTTCCCATTCACCGTTTTTCTTAACCCAGCACGAATCATCTCGTCGAAGGCGAAGTGATAGCAGCAACATCCAAACAGGCACCCCGAAAATGTGTAGAAATCTAAAAATGGCATCAAAGCAATATCGGTCATTGACGGGCATCCATTACGGAAAATGAAATTCCACCCCGAAGAGGACAGCAGCAAAAGCAAAAATAAAAAAACAAGCGCACCACCATATACTCGGTGATTAATATTCATTAAAAATGCCATTTACGATGACACCTCAGCAACATCATCATGACGTGATGGTAGCGAGATAAGCTTCAGCGTGTGGATGGCGCTTGTCCTTGAGAAGTGAATTTGGAAGTGGTTTTTTTTTTTGCTGGTCCCTGCTGTTCGCAATTTGTCATCAAACATATTGCTGATTTTGTGCTTCCTTACGTCACCCACTGTATCAATTTCTTATGCCACTATCAGTAAGCAAAGCGTGCCAAGCGATGGCCATTAAATGGTAGTGTTTTAATTACCCGATTTTCGCTTCTCCCGCTCGACGATGACAGTTTTCGGGCGTTTGATGCGCAACGATCGGCGTCGGATCGAGCGCAGGAATGCTTCAGGCATGCGGCTAAACTTTGGCGTTTCCGGTGGTGCCTTCCGTTCGGGCAGGAAGAAATTTTTCACCGCAAGCATCGTCATGTTGTTGTAGAAAGATGTGTTTTTTTTTTCTGTTCGAATGTATTGGTGGTGTGAGAGTGTATTTTTTTTTGCACAAGTTTCTAATCTCACTTTTTTCTGTTCTGTTTTGTTTATCTGTGACACGTGCTGTTATACGGATGTTTTATAATAAAAACTCCCTACAGACGTATTTTGTTTTATGCTGCAACTTTTCTTACTAGCACCACACACTCACACAAGCAAGAACGACTTTTTGGCGTAAAATATAAACTATTGGCGTGTTTGAACACTTGTTTTCTTTTTTTGGCTTCTCAGAATTAGCTCGATGGATGCACTAAACACAGCACACACCCTACAGAAACTACATTAATTTTCACTATTTTCTTTGGTTTCGATACAAGCGATGCAGTACAGATGTTTTCCCAATCTGCAGCACTATCTTTTTTGGCAAATTTAATCCCGATGATTTACGGCACCCGTTTCCGTCACGACCTTCACACCGTTACAACCGATATCAACAGGCATTCATTTTCAGTTTAGAACACACACGGGGCTAGTAGCTTGGAGCTAGCAGAAAATAAGCCACACCACGTGCAACGTGGCTGATTAATGTCGACACCTTCGGATAAATTTGGCACCTTGCACCAATTGGTAGTGGTGTTCAAAAACTGTCACGTTTTATTTCGGTGAATGCATCATCACCATCATCTGCAACTACCACGACACGGCACAGACTCACTCACTGGTGGGTTTGATAGTAAATGGCTCATTGTCGCCGTTTCCACACGGTGGTCCACATTTTTCACTTATTTTTTTTTTGTGGCCAGCTATTTCGGCAACCAGCTTTGCAGCCCGCTTAACGCGAACGAAAAACAATCGCAAACGGAATGTACGCAATAATAGGGATTGCACAATCAAAGCCGTGTGTAAACTCTGCCAATCGTAAACATTTGCTACTTGATCGAGCTCACAAAATGCACCGAACGCATCTCTATGTTTTACACGGCGACCGGCACTGCAAACACGTCCGACTGCCACGAAAGATACTGAGAGACTCACGAGTCAGGATCGAAGCATTGCATCGGTGCGTTCCACAAGGGGTGAAATCGGAGAGAATCAACCCCCGTTTACGCTCTCTGTTGCAACATTCTATCCCCCTAAGAGGGTTCAGATTAAATGTGCGTTGCTTTGATGCTATTTCTCATTTAGCAATCTGCGTTCTTATTATATTAATAATTAATTATTTTCCTCATTAATTACTATAACTATTTAAAACACGTTTATGTATTGGAAATAGTAAAATTTTTGCATATTATTTTTACAATAGTTTGAACTTGTTTCGTAGTTGCAGCGGAATTTTTTATTAAATCTAAAACAAAAAAACGAATTAAAGTATGCTACTGCCTATCTTGACCAAAGGAACAACATTTATTTTTACGAAACGTTTTGTTCGAAAATTGTAACATTTTCCACAAAACCCCAATGCTACAGTAATCCGCTCAAAAATATCTCATTTAAAGAAGTCTCTCTCTCTCTGAGATTACCGATTGCATTGTGGTTCCTCTCTGGCTCTTTTTATGTTCAATAACAAAACGAAGAAAACCGAAGGGACCGATTGAAGCGTTTCGGGCACTCACAAAAGTTTAAGCGTTTGTACACTCACGCACACAGCTATGGGATATGTTCAAACGCTTCAAACGCACAAAATATGTTTAGAATAGTTCAAATTTGTCGTAATAGTTCAACATTTTTTAATCAAGGTTACTAATTTTAAGTGAGATGAAAAGTTGTTTGATATACGTTAAACGAATTAAGTTAAAACAATTAAAATTTGTGTATAAAATAGTTTCAAACTAGTAGTTATTACATCTCTTTTATCATAATAAAAAACGTGGTTCGCTTGAATAGAACAAGTGCGTCTTTTATAGATTAAACATATTGTATTCAGAAGAATAAACTTTCGGTCGAACTTTATGCTCCACTTTATTAACCGTTTTTAAACCATTCTTCCAATATGGCATCCAATATAGCGTGGTTGTCGACTTGCTCTTGAAATACTCCCAAGCTTATCTATTTCACCGGCTGACCTTTAGAAGCAAACTCCACCAACATAACCGACTGACTCACGAACCGGTTCGGGTACTGCGATGCTTCTTGGCACCATCCGAAAACAAAAACAAGCGCAACGGCACAGATACTCTTAGCGCCAGCATAGATACTGCATCGTGCATTGAATTTACATTCCAATGAAAAAGAAGCGTGGAATAAAATCGGATAGAAAATACATTAAACTGAAGTTGAAGCTGACAAACCACAACAAAATACAGTCCAACTGCTGTCGTGTGTATAAAAAGAAAACCGGGTATCGAACGTTCATTACCATATCTGGAAGCCCGATAGTCTTCGCCTACGAGCAAATACCTCACGGATTTGAAGCCCGCAGCTAGAACGCGAGGCTTCTTCTACTCCGTTGGTGTTCGGAGCCCATGCCGACCGTGTGGCAACATTATGCTTCACGATCACTAACTAGCCGGTACATGAGGTGTCTGGTGTCTGGTGGTGCTGGCGGTGGTTGCTTTTGGAAAGGAATGGAACGGATCGCACGTTGCGCGATGCGAGATGTCAGGTCCTTGGCGAGAGATACGCGTGGGTTGTTAGAAGGTGGACATTGAAAGTTATCTTGTGGGTAGAGTGAGGTTTTCTTGGAGATTTCTTTTCCGGCTCAAAGCAATACCACACGCGGTGTGGAGCATGAAGGAAAGAAATGGTCACAGTCAAATGGGTGAAGCACTATGTTTTGTACCATTTAACTCGCCAACAGTCGATAAAGTACAAAGCAAAGGGTACCTTTTCTGTTTGAAGTTCGAAGCGTATAGCACTTCAAAAGAAATATGCTTCTTTTTATTGGATAGTCTATTGAACGAAAGATTAATGCTAGAAAGAACGTAGACATAACAAAAATAGGAAAAGTCTGATATTTTTTAACTAGATGAAGGCCTAGATGATGAAGGTCGAGCTAATTCTACGGAATTTTATTAACAAAATTGTGCAAAACGTAAAGAAACTTACAAGAAAGAGGAGATAACAAACAATTATTAATGTGTAATACAAAGAGTTACTATACGACAAAACAAAAAATATGTGGCAAGTACAAGAGCAACTAAAGAAACTCTCCATCAATTTTAATATTATCCACATAAAGGTATTGTCACATCTCCTTAACGACATTTACTGTGAAGGTACTTGAGATATTTTATGCCTAATTACACTGAGAAATAAGTCCGACCAATTCACCTGAAGAATGACCCCACAGCGCACGGACAGTAATAATCTCCGGCCGGAGCTGAAGGCACCCCTAAAAGAAAGGGTAATATTCGTAGCCAATCCAAGCATTTCTGGGGCGTTTTCTTTTGGCCATTTCGGGCAACAGTGGTTAATCAAATGTAAATAATTACGAGATACGTTTTTTTTTGTGGTGGCACTTTATCTGCGTCTCTCATCAGCTACCTGTATTTATCTGCTCTCGCAACCGTTAACCCTGAGCGGAGCACGAGAAAGAAAGCACCATTTCGCGTCACACGTTCAGTTCGGTTGCGTAATTAATCTCCCTAACGATTCATAATTTATCTCCATTTATTCGTTTCGCTATCGGGCAAATTTGATACCGGGAGTGAGGTGTATGTAAGATGCGTCTCCGCTGATGAGTGCATAAAATATTAACTATCATAATCGGAGCCGGGTGGGCAATAACGGGTCAATCTGCTGCCGAAAACGGGAACGAACTTCGAAGTGAAGAATGTCGAAGAAGTATTATTATGAACCATTTCCACGCAAAACCATACCTTAGCTCGTGCGAAGACTACATTGTGACGTAAGCGCTCACACTGTAGTATGTAATCGATGCAGAAGAAGATAAGAACCAAAAGATACAAAACGTGCCGGTGTGTGATGGTGGCGGCACAACATAAACGAAGCAGACCCAGATAGCGATGCAAGTGTAGCGCATAATCGTAACATCGCGTCATACCGGGAGCTAAGAAGAAAGTGGAGTTGCAGCAGAAAATATGTGCTTGAAGAAAATGAAGAGTAAGGAATTACTTCTACGCTTGGAAGGCAACAGGAAAAGAACCAAAAGATCCACCAGACTGAACCAAGGGCACGATATTCCGGTGGCAGAGATGTAAACGAAAGGAACGAAATAAATCGGAACCAACACCCTCGCATCATTACGTTGCGGCACACGATAAGAACGCGCACACGAGGCATGTTCGTACGTGCGTGTAATAAACGAAGGCAACATTAATGAGCCAAGTTGAAGAAAGAAAAAAAAAATGCACACACAAGAAGTCGGACATGAAACATAGAATGAAAATTTATTGCCCAGAAACGTTCTTCTAGTCCAGTGCGTTTGCTTCATGCAAGCAGCAGTAAAGCACACAGAGTATGTGAAAAGTGTTTGGCGGTTATTGCCTTTCGATGGACAACATTGCTTACCCCAAAAACTATGATAAAACAAAGATAATTGCATCCCAATCCCAACCATGATAACAATTTTTTGCTATTCCAGAGCAAACTTTGGCATATCGATTTGGGACGATAATAACCATCCCTTTTTGCCATGAGGAGTGTGTGTAAAGTGCCTTGGAACTTACATTACACTTCGTGATATGGGGATATCTTTCCACATTCCAATGCAGATAAGGGGAAAAGTTTTTCTCTCACAATGGATAAAGTTTTTTGCCCCAAAATCAATAGCTTATAATAAGAGCAGAACAAGATGAGATAAGAGAATAGGAAAAGGACAAAACGCTCGGCAAAACATCACAGTATCCAGCAATGTATTCGCCTGATAGGAAACTAATTTTATTTTAACCAAACAAAAGTGTGATTGATCGCAATCTCCATACCCCCGGAGGGTTGTTTTTCTGTTCTGTGTTCTGTCCACCGTACCGAAAGAGTCAAGAACAAAACAAACTTGCTTGGTGTGGTGCATACATCACCATTCGACATCCGGGAAAAAGCCCGTCATTTACTGGCAAATTTGGTTGTTAATTGCATCGACCGATCGTGCTCGTTTGCCATTTAGATTGATTTGTTTGATCCTTTTCCGTCGTCGATGCGCATTTCGAAGTTTTCCCATCCTTGAGAGCATAACACACTGGCGCGGTTACCCTTTTTGCCGACAAGGATTTGGAAGGATTGCGTAAGGAAGCATTCGCTGTACCCGTGGATGCTTATCGCAAAATACACCATCAGCGCTCGATCTCGCCAGTCAGCCGAGATCGAACGCGATATGGCAATAAACGAAATCGATTAGTTCCAAATTGATGTACAAACAGTAATTTCATCCCAGTGCGATCCATTTTTGTTGTATTCCCTTGCAAGAAAATTGGCATCCGGGGCGAAGGGGTTTAACAACATTAAACCCGTTCGCCTTTCGGATGAATATTGGAAATGGCAAATTTGCCGTTCACAAAATCTCAGCAGTCAGAAAAAAGTGTCCGTTGTTGTTTTTTTTTGGTTACTGTTGCCAACCGTTGTTTCAAGGGTTGCGATGCGACTCACGCTGTTAAATGGTGCAAGGAGCGCTACGCGAATAAAGCTATCGATTGACCCAGTTCGACAAGAACATTAAAAAAAAACCGTCAAAAAGGGTTAACCCATCTCAACGATCTCGCGTAATCCAAATGCCCGTAGGGACCAACTTTCAGCGAAAACCTCAGTCAAGGACCACCTCGATCATGCTGCGTGTTTTTTTCATCTTCTTGTCTTATGCTCTCCGTTGGGTGTAAAGAATTAATTTCACGCAAATTTGTCTGCCGTTGCCAATTTTTGGCTACATCTGGTGACGCATTGCGTACGCGAATCGTGCGGCCTGCGCCTAAAGATAAGAAATAGTCCTTGGCCAGGTAGGCTAACAGTTACAGAACCCATCTGCTGAACGTACACTATCCTTCCTGATGGGCATGAAATTTAATTGTACTTTTGTTGACATTTATGTGAATTTATTTACTTTTTACCAAACCTCCAAACCCACATGTGGTGTGGCAGTGGTACGGTAAGGCTTGAACTTTCGCACTACACTCGGTCACTCCTTCTAGAAACCCAACCTGAACGAATGCAATAACCTTTCCCGATACAAGCAGTGGTCATAAAGTGTCTAAAACCGATCGATTCCAGTGGAACCAACCGATGGCGGCATCGTAAATTTTTTGGACCAGCCGGGAATACGATGGAATGAATGTTGTACCACTAAAACCCGGCCACGCTAGTAGCATTTTGATGCGCAAAACTCGTCACGCTTGTATTCGCGAGTGTAAGAACCGGGAAGAACTACGCGGTGTGAAGAACCTTTTATGAGTTGCCACGACTGCAACGACTCGACTGGCCAGCCATGCCAGTATCTTCTTCACGCACGGTGTAAGACATTCATCGCGCACACATACCTCCGAAAGGAAATTGCACGTGAGTCGTAAAAATGTGTGATTTATATAGCCGGCTTTTCTCTACTGCTTCTAGCATGCCCATCGGAAGATTCGCAGACAGAATGGTATTCCGTTTATTGCATTCTCTGCTGCCATCACCTTTATAGACACACATCGGCGATGCTAACCGATCATCGAACCAGCACATGAGAATGTTCGGAGGTGCTATTACAACCCCCGACCCACATACGAAGGCTTCTAAATCGGGCTCGTGACCTACATTTTTGGGCAAATTCCTTGGCAGTCGCGCTACATCCGCATCCGGGATCTTTTCGTGCCGGCGGCAAACATTAATACACGTCGTAATTCACTTCAATCCTCAAGGGTATGGAGAGGAGTAAAACATCAGCAAATTGGTATCGAAAGCTGCCTAAGGATGTCAGATATCATATATTTTTATGGTGCGAATTTGGAAACTCGTCCGCAAAGGTATTTCTCCCGAGATACTGCTCCTGTTCTGCAGTAACACATTTTTATGTAATTGTTATTACCAATGCTATTCTATCGGATGTTTCAAATATGTAACCAATGGTGAATGTTGATCTGAAGATGATCTAAAGGGTATATTGGGTATTGTATATTGTAAATGGCATGATGTTGTTGTTGAAGGCGAATGCCACGATCGCTATAGTTGGGTCAGATCGTTGTTACGAGCTGTATGTCACTAACGCCTAATTATAGAGGCAGGCTATCCAAGATGCCAAGATGCATATGTCCGCTTGGGCCAATATCTGGTAGAGCACTCAACATTTTTGAAGAATATCACGCTCTCGTGGCTTATTACAAAGGTTCGCTTATCTTAAAATCTATATCGTGTGCTTTTTTTACAGTCCCCGATCCGTTATGAGTTGCATTTCTCTCTTGCCCTAACGTTCGAGCAGCGTTTCACCAATCTTGAGACCTCGATAACAATCCCCTTTTCGAAACGAATGAAACAACGCGAGTTAACACGACAAGGGCTTACGCATGCCGCTAGTGCTTGCGTGGTGCTTCTAACAAGAAATCTATGCACGTGCGTGTGCGCACCGAGGCCTAGTTCCGGAGTTGTTAGGCTGCACGCGACACCGCGTTGTGTCATCGTCATCTTCAACGAACCGCCCATATTGTGGAGACCTGTTTCTTTAATGCTCCGCTTCGTGTTTCCGACCTCCGCTGGTATGACGTTCAGTTATGTTACGATGCGGTGGGAGGTCACCAAATGAAACGAGCCTCATCTTCCGGGGTACAGGGGTCAAACACGACCTCCTTCAGGTTCTCCACCTGGCTTATCTTTCGTTCGTTATCGCCGGTTCGTTGTTGTCGGTATCATGTTAAGCAATGGTTGCGCACCTTCCTAACAGATTAATCATAAATGCAAGACACACGAACGTTTCGGCGGTGTCTGTCTGGAGCTGTCTCTTCACACACGCGCCCTGGATGCAAGGTAGCATAATGCATCAACGCTTTTGAACCCTCAAAGCAGGAAGAAGTACAGCAGGCCATGGCAAACAATCCAGCAGGGAAACCAGGAGGTCACATATCGCTTTAATGCGTACCTGACAGGAACGTGTTTATTCAGCCCGACACGCTACACACGTTTAACCCATGTTGGCGCCAGCTTTCTCCCCAAAGCGAATCTAAAACTATCTTCCGTAGATAACAGTCCTAAAGCGTGTGCTATTCCACGCGAAGTCATCAAGAAGCAAATTTCTCCCATCGACAGTCACGAATTCTTGAGCCGAACACCAAACATTCGCACAACACCGTGGCTAATTAATGGGGCACGCGAAAATTGAACATACCCCGAACCCGGGAGATGCTTCATCGGAGATCGTGAGTAGTTAAAAGAATAACGTATCACCTCTAGCCTTACGGATCGTCAGTTTGTGTGCAGAAAGCGGAAGCCACGATAGTGATTCTATTGTGCTGATCATTGTGAGGCCCCGAAGAGAACAATGGCGTAAAGAAATAGCCTAGATGCTTTTGCTAGGAGCTCTCCCAGCCACCTAATCGTATCGGCGTTGAGGTTAGCGGACCGCGTGAAAATTTACGATGACTCCACCTATAACAGCATAACCCCTGTCCGGAGACCTATGTGGTGAGTGTGTGCAAAGCGGTGGGTGTTAAAAACTCTATTACGCGAGCATACGAAAGTTCAACGGCGGTAGGTGATATGATTAATGTTTCCATTTTACTTCTAATCCAGGAAGCGCACCGGCACAGCAGGTCGGCTTAGCGATGGCAGCAGTAGTAAGTAATGGTGTTGCGCGAATAGTCATGGAAGTTGCGTGTTTGTTGTCTTTGGTGAATGTTGAAGGATGAGGGAAGTGACTAGTTTGAATAATTTATGATGGCTTTATTTTCAACCTGTACGAAATTAAAAATTGGATTTGCTTTTTTGCGATAAAGTAATCTGCTTGAGTCGCGTGAAAAAGCTATTTATTATTTTCTTTTAACGTTATTAGTCTTCTTTAAAAGATTTTTATAAATATTTTTGTAACACACATTATGCTGATCAAGATTTGTTTAACTTTCTCCACATACCATTCACATCAGCTAGTTTAATCATGAAAGACTCAACTCAAGATTCCAGAAACTAGAAGCTGGACTATCAGAACTCGTGGTACAACAATTGTAGTAAATAAATAACATACAGGTATATAATCTTTAAAGGTTGATTCTTCAGAAAATTGAAAGAGATCCTTGGGATCATGATCAAACATTAACAAAATAAAATACTAATGAACTAAAGTGTGAAGGATTTGTTTTATTTTCGGTTCGTTCTGGTTATTACATATGTTATTATGCTTTCAAATATTTCTTAGAATTAATTTAAGCTTATCATACTTAAAAACATGCAAGCGATTGACAGTTAAACATTTTTTAAATTAAGTTAGTATGTCCAGATAGTGAGTCCGAGAGAAGTAAATAATCGACAAAAAACGTTAACAAGTTCCAATTATTTAACATGTTTTAGTAACTTCTGCTTATAATAAACTCGTAACGTAACAAATGTTCAGTCACGCTGGTAATTACCTAATCATGTGATCTACTTGAATGTTTACAAAATTACATTTTAAATGATCATTGTTGATGATTACTCCACCAACCACTTACGCAGTAGCGGAAGGGTTGCAGTTTACAAAATACATCTTATTTCCGTTTTGAAGCGCCCAACGCTGATCAAAATCATAATTCCGATCGTTTCCGGATATCGTTCGCGTGACCATGCTTAATCAAAATGGTATGCCACTGAGACGTCCTGCGCTTGTCATTGTGACCCTGCACACCAACATACAGGATGATGGATCATTAAAATATAATGCGTTAACAGCAGAAACATAAATACACACGCGCACACCCGTACACTGCTCTGTATCACGCGGTGGTTCGCACTGCCGTTCGCACTGTGATCTCGTCTAGTTCCGTCGCCGTGTGGTGCACTTTTCAACGGAACCGTCAGGACGGGACGGCCTCAAATGGACAGCAGCGTGCCAGGTGCTAGGAGTGGAAGCACGATGACCACCACTATTATCCTGTTGCTGCATTTCGCTTCCCATTCAAGCGTATCCCAATAATCTAATGAGCCCCTCGGGCGATACACCAGCGTTTCCACTGTTTCCCTTTCCTACTTGATGTTTGCCTATGAGGCCAGTGTCTAAAATCACCAGTTATGTGGACCGATTGGTAACGGTTTTTCTCGCGAATGAACTGCTGGCCAGGGGTTGGTGTACGGCGGCGAAAGTGAAATGAAAATATTTGGACAATCGGTTTGACCGGTCAGTTTTGAACTGATCGAGTCGATACTGTTGGCCCCCGGGGGGTGAGTTTACTAACCCTGTCGGTTAGGTTTGCCTTAAAAAATACGCACACACAAGAGAAAGGGATGATAGTGTGTGGTTGAAGGATTCTGCTAAAAGCGGGGTAGGGATAATTACTCTTCACCGCAGGATGGCAACAAAATTTGCCATATCATGAACGTGTGCCATTATAATCGATTGGGCCAGGCCGAGGAGGAGAAGGTACACCGGGTCAAAGCCAGAAAGAAAGAAAGAAAGTGGTCAGTGATCTCCCTTGGTCAGTTGTTAGATAATTCACCATTGACGGTTTGAAAATGTATCGAAGGATTTTTAGGGGGAAAATAAATTAATTTTCCAACGAACGCATGAGATAAACAAACACCAGCCTAAGCCTTTTCCATTTTATGCTGGTTTTGCGGCGATCATAAATTTTACTCACTGCAGCAAAATGACCTACATCTAATGCCGGCACATGAGGGTAGCTTTATTGTTATGTTTATTGCATCGAAAGCGCAAACCAAAGCCATCAAAATGCACAGGAATTAGGAAAATTTTATGTTTATTTTGTAGTTAGGTAGAATTTTTTTTCTGAATATCATAAATCAGGTTTCGCGCATACAGTTCCCAGTTACCGGGTGTGTTTACCCGTATAATATAAAAAATATCACTTTCGGCAAAGAATCACAATGAAACTATCCAGTTTTGACGGCTCGCAGAGCTAATCTGTCTGCATCTGCACGAGGCATGATTTAAGTTATTATATGCAACTCTTATTAACGTGCGTATCATGCCCGAATCATATATGCAATTATGTAACCAAGAAAAAAAAACACTTCCCCGGATGAAACCACACGACACCGGAAAAGGCATCCTCGAAATAATAATAATAGTATAGACACCGGAAAAAAAACACGGAACAACCCGTAACCAAAACAGAACCAGCGTGATACGATAAACCACCGGGCCCGGGAGCCAGAAAATGTGACAATCACGTTGCGCCCATGTCACCGGCAATGCACCGCGGGTGGTAACAGAACAAAAAAGTAGGGAGTACTGCACACGGATTGCAGTGTGTGACTCCCTTTGGCTCGTTCTACAGGCACCCGCATTAGCTGCCCTGCATTAGTCGTCTGTGATGATGATGATGCGGCTTTAATAAGCGCGAAAACATTACGAAGCATTCACCCGGTGGGTAGCATAGTCAGCAGTTTTCTTCGTTATCGGTTAATGCTAACCAGCGCTGGAAAAGAGTCCGGTACCGGGAAGCATCATTTGCCTACACACCCGGGCAAAGGGCGCTGTCAGGGTGGAAGCTGGGATGCAGTGAGCGGGTTGCACTCTAATCCTTTCGTTCCATCTTTTAGATAACCTGCTGAGAGTTTACCCCTTTTTTGGCTTTGGACTTTAATTATCCTTTTTCGGTATCTGCGCCCGTTACGGTTTGCAGTCAGCTCCGTTCTACATTATCTCTCACCTGGGAAAGGTGCATTTTAATTAATTTGATTTGCATCGGCAATAAACACAATGGCTTGAAATGAAACAACGGCTAGAGAAATCCGACAAATCATAGCAATAGCAGATATGAATGAAGCAAAAAAAAAAATCCCACCTTTATGAAATGATCGCACGTGAGGATCGCGATTTGTGACGGTCGAACTGGTAAAGGATAGCAGCAACACCAAAGCGCAACACAACCGACGCGAATCTAATGTTGTTTTGTTGTTTCTGCTAGTGCTTTGGTTCTTCCGATAGCCCTTTCCACAAACAAACAACGGACCCCACGGAGTGCTTAGGGCGAGAGCTGCACGAAAGTATCCGGATCCATTTTTATGACCATCCAGCGTTCGTCCTTACAGCGGTCGGTGAAGTACCATTCAGAAGTGGTCCTTCGTGCACTAGCCGGCACGTGTCCCAGTTTTCCTGGCTTCGCTGGAGGTTTGATTCCCTTTATGAAACGCAGAACCATGAGCCATGACTTCCCTGTGAGGCCCGAGTTCTACACTCGCTAGTCCGGGCTCGAGTGTCCTTATTCGCTTCAAAGGGCCGTGCGTTCTAATAACAATCATAATAATAATATCCGCTCCGCTCAGGTCGGCATGGAAATGGAAACGCACTCGAGTGACGCACCGGACGGACCGAATTGAACGATGATTGTTTTAGTAGAGAGCTTCTGAATGACGTACCCCCCTTTTTGCGAAGCCTTTGAAGGATAATAAAAGCAGCTACCTTCTCACACGGTACGGTGTCATGAAGTTCGATCCACCATATTCACCTTCAGAAATGTTGCGAAGAGAGAACGATAGAGTTCCTTATAAACGTGTGTAGTTACTGCATAAGTGCTGAATTTTTGTCTTTTTTTGAGGCGTTGCTGGAACATGAACGTTGTAGGTCACGCCTGTTGGGTGTCCCCCAAGCCCGGGTGTTCAGGTGTTCGGTTGTTATCTATCCCGGACGAAAGTTCATTTGAACACGATTTATGCAAATAGGACGAAGCATGTGGTTTTTACTGTTCGGGCACAAAGCGTTTACCGTTTTTCAGCAGGCAGGGATCGTTATCTTTAAAAAGTAATCAAATAAATCTGTACAACTGCGTTGAGTGTACCCCACACTGTTTAAAAGTTTGCCTAAAAGCATGTTTGTTTATGGATGTTTAAACGATCAATGGTAAGAACAGCTTATATATATGCTTCTGTAGACTTTATAGGAAAAGCAATGGAGGTAATGTAGAATTTATTTGCAGAAAACTCCCTGACCCGAAGGAGACAGAAAGACTTGGAGATGTATGACTTCACAATATCTCCTGTTTGGTTTAATGTCTATTCTCTCTAACTGTGGAACTGGAAAATTCAAGTCCCTGATAGTCAGTCATTATTTCAGACGATACATAACGATACTTGGCTAATGGTTGTAGAATTAAATTTACAAGAAAATTATTCTTGGGGATTAAACAGAAGCGAGATGGCCATAGTTTCAACCAGCCGTATCCCAGGAAATTCAGGGAAGCTTTCTTTCCATACGATGTATGACAAGAAGTAATTGCTATATCTTAACTCTAGATGAAAAGAGCTTATAAATCGTGAAGTAAACTTTAAAAGCGATATGTCCTATCATCTTCAAAGATATGCAAAAATTGTCACCCAAAAACATTGAATTACCACCAGCAAATCATGTCATTACGTTACCTTTCCACCACTTTTCGGAAATGCACACCATCGAAACAATGCGAAAGTGGAAACGCTTGTTTTCTGGCCATTAATTTCGATGCCGTGGTCGATAAATTTTCTTCCAAACTCCATTACGCGACCGTCACAGGACACGATCGTTTAGCACTTAGCATACTTAGCCACCCTTAGTGTAATCGAGCATTAATTAGGCCGGCTCACTTTGGACCTCGCGTAACGAGGCCTCGTTGGCGTGATGTCCTGCGAGATGGAGACGTTGGAAGTAAATGACGTTACGAAAATGACAGTGCAACTCGTCGAAACCAATTGAAGGTTAGCTTGAGAGCTTCGTGAGCTCGTTAGGATAGCATCTGCCCCGCGATAAGTATAGGAGGCCGCTGCCTAAAAGGCCACCACTTATCATGTGTTTCTTTTTCCAACGGGTAAAAGGACTCCCGTTCCGTGTTCGTGCTAGGTATTTCGAGGTTCTTTTCGGTTTTTGGGTGAAATTGTGTGTGTGTGCGTGAAGTGGAGGCTCGTGACAGTTTCGAACGTTGAGTTGTGTACGGCGCACGCACATCCTCATGGAAAGCCACGTGCCTTCTTGTAAACATAATCATGCTGCATCCAGCTGGATGTTACAAGAAGCAGCATACTATAGTGGTATGATTTGTGATGGTCACATACTGCAAATAAGCCAAAACAAAAATGCGTTTGAGGTTTGCACACACATATTGCGCAATCGTGCGATAAGACGAGTGGAACAAAAATCATCATCATCATCAAACGGTCGACACAAACGCCACACCGTAACAAATGTTGGTTTAATTTCTTAGTCCGTTGATTTTCGTCGCTTGTTTGCCATTTGACACAATCCACGTGCACGAGGTCCATGGAAGTTTGGTGATGGCTTTAGACGAGGCACGCTTCCACCCGTCAGTCGAACGTTTGATCATTTGTTATAAGTTGGCCATAAAAATCAACACAACGCACATCAGAGTGAAAGGGTCGCCCGGAGCTATTGCACGAGCCTGAACCTGTGACGCGTCGTCGTCCGGTGCCTGAAGCGAATAATTATTGGAAAATATTTACGCTCATTATCGTGCGATCACGGTGTGGCTGTACGGCCACGAGCGGTACGAGCTTTCATTAATCATCAGCTCGGTTTGCTTCCGAAATTTTTACGATACGCCATCATGGCGTGGAGTTTTTTTTATTAACAGGGCTATAGGGAGCTAAAAAACCATTACCTCACAATAATTGATGTGGTTGATAGGATTTGGGTAACATTTTAAAAGAACACCTATAAGTTCTATTGGAGAAAAAAAAACAATCAATAATGTTTTTGAAAACTACCTTAATAAATTTGACATTTATAAAAAAAACGGCATTTCGACATGAACTAGCGGCTCTAACGATCCATTTCAACTGGTAAAATGTGGTTAAGGTTTTCAAGTTCATGTCGGGAAAGGCATAAAGGTACATCATTAAATAATTAATTATTGCACATCACGATGACGCCATCATGACGGCATTGGGAAGTGATCAATTTATAGGGAATTGATATTTTTATGTATTGCATTTCCATAAGGAACAATCACGCTCAGTTAACTGTTTCTCTGTTGGTTGCTTTCCATTTACTAAGCTGCACAATTTTTAAGGTCTATAACATACAGTACGCCGTTGGTGTGAAAGATTATCTCGCAAACTAGAACGACGATTAACTTCCTAACGAGAGCAGAGCACCAGTAGTGGCTGTGCGACTCACACTGGTTATGCTGCTATATCTTAATTATCACATCGCAACCGTCTGGCGCACGCGATTCGGAACTGCGTAACAACAATGAACAACCAACCTCGCACACATATCCGTGCCCCGTCTATCCGGTCGTAAAACCTAATTTGAAAATTATAGCAAAAGCGCTCAAAACCGCGCACGAGAACTGTAGTTCCTCCCGTTATTCTTGCCGTATGCTCCATATGCAAACGCAGTTGACGGTGGTGTGAAATGACAACC
Source organism: Anopheles moucheti (assembly GCF_943734755.1). Taxonomy (NCBI): domain Eukaryota; kingdom Metazoa; phylum Arthropoda; class Insecta; order Diptera; family Culicidae; genus Anopheles; species Anopheles moucheti. The sequence goes on from NC_069141.1 coordinate 29,668,921, forward strand.
ACCAGAACACGAGATTGTAAATGATAAAGCGAAAAACGGAACATGAATAATGAAATGTAATAAAATAAAAGATAGTTTGGTGAAAGTGACACAACTATAATTTGGACATTAGCCGTTTTTGTGAATGTTTCATGTCCACTTTTCCTCGTTTCGTATCCCATTTCAGATCCCATTCTGCCAAGGGTGCACGTGTGCATGTTTTGTGGTGTCTATAATCACTTTCTATGTTGTCCTTACAACTTGGTGCACGTGTCCCGCGGACAGATTTTTACGATTCTTTCTTGAATGATCGCACGCGAACCGGAACGAACGTCACGTTTGGGGTTGGTTTGGTACCTTTGTGCAGATTGTGTGGTGTGGCTTGGAAACAAAAGTGATCGGTTTGATTGGCAAAAACCACTTGAACTAACTAACATGTGGGGTCGGGATGCAACAGCGAACCACAAATGACCAGGTGTGGATGGTCTTTTTGCATTTTTTTTGTCGAAAACACAAAGCAATGGTTTTGGAGAATGAAAATTTGCACACTTAAAAGACCACTGCAACAACTCGTGTACATAGTGTATGTTAAATGGCTTCTGCAATGAAATTTGTACATAAAAAATCTCAACAGCTCCTCGAAAAAAAACCCCACACTTAGCGATGGTGTACGGGCGAGCAGCGCACCGCGCTATAAAATCCTCTCCGAATCATTTTGAAGTGGTCCTGCTATAACGTACTTCTCGCAAATGTTCAAGTATTGCCGATTTGCCCTTTTTTTCCTTGGTTTGCACCGTTTGCAAAAAAAAAACCCTACTACATGCTAAAATCACGCAATTTAGGTCCCTGTGTGTGCGGCAGCTCTCCCTCCGTACGCACAAAATGGTATGCAATTTGTAGGTCTTTGTCCCGGGCAGGCACTTGGCAGGCTTTTCCCTTTCCTGTTTCGCGCTCACTCACATGTCACTCACGTCACGTCAAAGTGCAGTGTTCTAGTAGTTGGACCAACCCAGTTGGAGTAATAGGAAAAAAGTGTATACTGGAAAAAAAATACAACACCAAAGTCCTCTTCTAAAACAACGTTGCGCACGGAAGGATGCAACATGGGTACGAAACCCCCGGTCTGCCTGATGCTGCTGGCGTGCGTTCCTTTCCCTGGGCCATCCGGGCTACCTTTTTCATGTTTTTCGCATGAATGAACATGAAGAGGATATACATGCTGACTGAACGCAACAGTTTTTTGCCTTCGTGTTGTAGAGCGATATCAGAAAAAAAACAGGACGACATCAAACAAAAATCCCAATCGAAATGTACGTACATTTGGTACGTTACGTATTCGGGGTTTGGCTTTCAGATGTCTGTTTAAATGTTCAAACTTCTAGCAGCGCATGCCCCATTGACGAATTACAACTCGGGAAGCGCTTAAAAAAAAGAATCGTTTTCATGATATCATTACAAAGGAGTTCTTTTTTTCATCTTCCACTGTAATGCGCTCTGTGTGTATCATTTCATGTTGTGCGCATTTGAGGATTTTGTTTTTTCTTCCCTTTATTCCACACAAAAACCTACGCAAACAGCAGCTCTTTCCGGTCAGTGCGTGCGTGCGCGAGCGCGCGCTCATTCTTCTATGAGACAATCAGATTAAACGATTCCGAGGGTCGAACGGGCTCTGGACACGGGCAAGCGTGAGGGAGCAGTATCATCATCAAGCTGTGACACAATGTAAAAACGGTGTGTCACTTTAACATTGTAAGCGATCGACCTGACAGGATGACAGTCCGAACCGATGACAACGGAAGAAGTCCAAAGGGTGGTGCGCATCAGGCTGACCGCGCGCGCGCGCGTTCAGATGAGTTTGCGCACGTATAAAAGGGGTTAAGTGGGATAGATAGGGTGGCGCCCAAATGTCCTATGGTGCCGGGGAATTGAAACCAGGAAGGTGTCATCTCTCGGGACACGGGTACGCTGACTGACAGACAGCAGAGAAACCAAACCAAGGGGATCTGTTTGGTGATCTAATGGTTTCAAATTTTAACGGCGTTGATTAACCATCATCATACCACCAAAAATCGAAACCGAACCGAATTTCATTCATGATTTAACAGCAGATAACCCACAGTGTACCACGGTGTACCACCTTTTGTTATCTCATCAGCAAAATCAATACAGTACGGCAGAATCCATTTTCATCCGTTCTATTCTTTCTTGTTTCATTTCTAAAGCAACCACCACCAATTTGGTAACCGCAAATTGTGTACATAGGGTAAATTGATTGTGGCCACCGGAACCGGATCTCTCGATCTCATCTGTGTTGTGTTTAGTGCGTTGGTTGAATTTTCCTCGGTTTTTTTTCTCGTTGTTTACATTGTGCTATTTTTTATTCTTTTCACTATTTTTTGGAAGCATAGCAAAATGTCCTCGCTTCCGGGGTACGGGCACCGGTTCAGCGTGGCAGGATTAGCGGAACCGAAAATAAAAGGGTTGGCGATGTTTTCGCTTTTCTCCCGCTGGAAAAATTGCACAATGTCAACCCTCTCTCTCGTGTTGGCATGTTGGGTACGAGGGTGCAACCAGACACGCGGTTTATCCTGTTTTGCCATTCTCTGCATCAAAGTTAAGTATTTTGCGGTGTTTGCTAATCGTGTTTTAAAGCGACCAACCGCACACGGACTGAGGTGAGGTTGTGCAGGCTAACTTTTCAAGAGCTGCAACGCTTTGATGTGCAAATAAAGCAAGTGTTGTGGTGGGATGCAAATTTCTGCATCAAGAGTTTTATTTTCATGCCTTTCACTCGTGTGTTTAAATTTGTTTGAAGCAAAATGGATGAAAAGCTCTATGGTAAAAGCTTCTTAACAAAGGTGATTTTTTAGTTGACTGGCAAAAAGGATCATTTAAACGCGTGCAAATAAACGCATGAACGCACGGTTACACTTACCAAATCATCGACAATCCAAAACAGTGATTTGCGGATTTGCTACATTTTTTTTCCTGTCAATATTACGAGTCGTTTTCGCCCCTTTTAAATCGATATCGTTTTTTTTTCTCGTTCAAATCAATGAATGATGTTACTTGATTAACGCCATGCAGCACACGGATTGGTGCGCAATGTTCGCAAACGATCACGCTGTTCCCCTTACTTATTATTGCAGAAACTCCCGCTCATTGTGCCGTTTAGACGAATAAACAACATTTCAGCTACAATTTACCGCCAAAGCTGATTTTATTTTTTAATTATTCTAATTATAAATTGCGACCGGTGTGCCCTGCCATCGTTATCCTTCTATTGCTTCTGCTTGCCAGGGGGCCGGGGATTAAATCGGCATGCTTTTTTTTTGCTTTGCTTTCTGTAGCTTTCAAACAATTTACAAACGATTTGTTGATTCTTTCTCCCGGTGTATTTATTTATGAAAAGTTCGTAGTCCTACCGGTGGCACGCGAGCCAGTTAAGCCGTCCGCTACGGCCGTTGCACGAGGTTTTTTAATTTTTTAGCGGATTAGAGAAATTGTTCAGGCTTAGGAATTATGGGCTCGCGGCATTATGGAACGCAACATGAAGCCAAGCACGTGCGCAAGCCATTGCGCCGCGAGTGCGCGAAAGGGGATGCATTTCAATTGGCGTTGGCATACTGGCTACAAAACCCGCCGTCGGAATCGGGTGGCGTCCGTTGAATGGAAGGACATGCACGGTGGGAAAATAGGTGGATAAAGGAGAGGGGAAAATAGATGACTATCGTAACGTAATCAGAGAGCTATAATAGGACCTGCGGTGTACTTTTTACCGAAACCAAACTGAGATACGGATACTCGAGAGGACCAGCTTTGAAGGACGAATGTAAAATTAGAATGTTTCCCCCGTTCCTGCATATCAGACGCGTTTCGGTACGGGCTCTCAAATTTACGATCCATTTCGAAATAATCTTTAAGTTATGATCAGTGCTAATCCGGAATTATGCGTTTTATGACACCGTACGTGAAGCATACGTACGTTTAACTGGTCGCTAGTTTTACCCGCGTGTCATGTGTAATGTGGAATTCAACGAATATTACTTTCAATAAAATGTGCAAAAAAGGATAATGAGGCTATAAATTGAAAATTAATTGCTCGTGTAAAATAATGTCCTTCCATCCATTTATGCAATTTATGTAAATTCCTTTTAATGTCATTAAAAATAGCTTACACACATGCAAAAGGGTTAAAGGGCATTTTGTTTTAGTTTAGAAACAGCTACAATTTCCTAATGTTACATAGTTGTACAATGAATATTCAATATTATCTCGTCCCTTCTAAAACGATAACGTCAAAGCCCCACAAAAAGAAAAACATCTCAGTGTGTTACATGACTCGCATCATTCTGCATACTACGTGGTCACTTAGAAGCAGATGTTCTTGAACTTTCACCTCCAAGCATTTCAAAGGCATGACTTATTTTGCCTTAAAAACAAAACAACAAAAACGCTCCAACATAGGGCCTAGCCTAGGACATAGCAACACACAGTATAAGCGACGGTCTCGATGATCCATTTTGCTCGACGAAACGTTGACCGATCGAATGTATTGATTTCGTATTACATTATTCAGTCTCGGCTTTGTGCAGACATCGTTTCTGAGGCTTCTTTTGCAATTCGCTATTTTTAGGATGTACTATACACGGTCCCTGATGTAACACGGCTGTAATGGTCGTAATGTCCTTTCCGCCAATGGAGATTTGCTGCTCGCCATACTATACCCCCGATTTGTCTTTATTTTTTTATCACCAGACACAATCGACACCACCGTCATGGGCTTCGCGGAGTGGGATTTGGAAGCCCAGAGTATCAGCAGAAGGCATAGCCCTAATGCTAATGGCATTGTATTTGTGTGTCTCTATTTCCGTCGTCTGATGATGAGTCGCCCGATTTCGATCCATTCGTAAAAAGCGATTACAGTTTGGGTATGGATTTCTTTTTCTTTGTCTAAGCCATATTATTTGCCTGCCACCATAAGCTTATTCGCGTTTGGAGGAGATCATTCTCGAGCGTAACGTATCATTAGCGTGCGTAAAAGCAGAAAGAGAGCAGTTTGATGATTTGGGAAATAAATATCACTGCCTAATGCACTGTTTGTCACCAAAGGACTGGTATCGGGTTTTTGCTTATTTTTTCCGAATGGATTAAACTCTATTCCCCCCGCAGGATATTTATCCGTTTCGTAGCTATGTTCGTACTTAGCTTCAAATTTGGAATTGTTCATTCTATCTCTCTTCCACAGGTTCTCAGTGTTTGTTTAATGTAATTCATTTATTTGCATTACCGCTAAATAACGAGCGAAGGATTAAAATGCAACGGACAGTGCACAACGCGACAGTCAGGAGTACTTTCAAGCGGGGTTGAGCCATATTTGGGTATAATCGGCTGCACGCGTCCGTAGGGCAGCAAAAAAAAAAGGGCCAAACAAAAATACACTCCACCCGTCAATGATGAGATTTGTTTGACAAAAAAAACTTCTACATAATAACAATGATGAACCAAGCAGTTTTTGGGCTACCAACGTTTGAAGTAAAGCTTAGTCCACGCGCCCTACACAATGCACCCTCGACCCTCAAATGCACAATCAGGCAGACGCGGGACAATGGTCAAAGCATTGGGTGCATTTGGTTGCCTGCACAATCTCATTTATCGTTGAACTCCCCTCCGAATCATCGTAACCAGATCGGTTATTCGTGGACGTATTTAGCCGGTGGGCAATTTGGTGACAAATCCTTACGACATAATCCGACCAGTTCGACCAGGACGGAGCTGAGTGCCGCGTGGACCGGGGATAGGGATTTCGATAGCTAATACAAATAGCTTCGTTACCAAATCTGCTGGTGAGTTGTGCGTCTTCACTGTTTGATTAGCCTAGCTTTGGCGTATTTATATGCTGCATATAATGCCTGTTTATGATACGCAACGATTAGCGTGACTGTACTGTTGATGAAGGACGATTTGTTAATAAGTAGATTCGGTTGATGCGGTTGGTTTTCCAACGAAGGTCCATTTGGGAATTATCCGAAATAATTCGACTTCAACAGTTGATTTAATTGGCGATCGATCGAAATTACCTGTGGAAGAAAAAAATGTAACACAAAACAATTAGTTATGAGCGAAATATTAAATTAGATTAGTAAAAACACAGTATTTTAACATACAGCATTTTTTTAAATCATTAAGAACGGATATAATGCAGTAATATCTAGTAGAAATGCATTAACAGAATGTCAAGAGTTAACTATTAAACCTAATGCATCTAAAATAAACTTATTAAAGGTTTCTGCTCCTCATAGTTTCTTTTATCTCTATCTGCAGATACTGGAGTTCCAAAAAAGGAACATAACCAACAGAAGCTCCCCGCGGGCAGAACAGAACAAACAATGGACATACAGTTAAGATGACACTCGGTTTCTTGGCGACTTTCTGACGTACGATAATTAAGTTGCAACGGCATCGGTACTTCATAAAACCAGCCGGCAATCCAATTCATGCCCGAACTCATACAGGCACACACCACACCACCTTACACCACTCTTGGGTTCTTCCTTAACGGCTGGCCATTTTTCGCTGCATCACAGCGCTATTGTGTTCGTAACCGAAGACGATCACTTACATCCGATGGTACGTAAATTCTGCCACCCGAGTTCCCAGTCTGGCACGTGGACACGGGCAGGAGGTTGCCTTCGGCACGATGACCATCGTAAATTTCAAACGCCTTCAAAAATTATCGTCCTTTATCTTGTTTATCGCTTTCTTTCACTGTCGGGTTCGCTCGCCTTTAAGTAATGCGTGCACCAAGCGGCTCTTATCCTTGGACAAGAAGAGGGAAAGGCAGAGAGCATACAATGCTTCCCAAATAGAAAGAGGTTTCGATGTACAAGCATAATAAGTGTGCCCAACCTACATCCTTCGCGTTCAAGTAGGTGGCCTAGCCGATGGCCGAGGCATCTTACCGGCTTCGGCATCTCGGCAAACATCAATCGTCATCTGCACGCGCACCGCACCTGGGTGTAGTATGGGTGAAATGCATGCAGCTTCGTGCAGACAAGCGGTAGCTGAAGCGACAAAAAAAAACCTTCAACCATCGTCCAGAAAAAAGGAACCCTGGAGACCTCCTGGATGCTGAACATCCCTTTCATCCTCGTCTAGCGTTCATTTTTTTCGGCTTTGATCAACCACATTGGAAAGGTGTTGTTCGCCAGCATGCGAGAATGGTCTTCACGTGCCACCAACACCAAGAGGGATCAATGGCCTTTTTCCTTTCCATTACCTCTTGCTTGCGTCCTTTTTTGAGTTCCGCTACTCTTAAAGGTGCTTCACAGCCAAAGAAGCTGCTTATGTTAGTTCGCTATCGTCCGAGTTGTGTTATGCTTGGCTACAACTCCTACACTAGCTCGGTTCCAGTGCGGTTCCTATCGCATCGACGGCATCTTGCGTTTGCCGATGTCTTGTTTATCGGAGGCCCTAACAACGATGTTTCCTTCTGGAAACACATGTACAACATTTAGACCAATTGAAAAGCCTCTTGCATGAGGCCATGCATGCCCATATAAAGCCCGGATTGAATTGCAGCAGTTCGCCATTCCCATCACACACCACACACCATTCCCTTGTTCCTTTCAACTATGGCAAAAGATTTGTCTAGCACGCGCTTGGAGGTTTTCCTTCCCGAGGTTCTACTGCAGGTATAATTTTTCATCATTATTTATTCATACACCTCCCTCTGCTCTGACGAGCGGTGGGCAGGCAATGTTTGTCCAAGGCGAGAAGTGATACTGCGTTTTCCCTATTTTTTTCTTTCGTTGGATATGGAAGACCTTCTTATCCTGCTTCACAGCAGAAGTGCCGAGGACTTCCCCGGGTTGATAAAGTACGCTTCAATTCACAATCGGTCATCATCGGATCGGTCGCCAAGAGGTGGTTGTTTGCTTGAGATGGCTTTTTCCCAATTGCCCTCACTTTGACTACTCTCCAAGGATTGGTCTGGACAACACAAAAGTCTCCACCATCATGATGGAGCGAAAAAGGAAAAGACGTCTTGGCAGAGTCTTCCGATTTTCGCTAAACAAACGATCCCAATCTTGTCCCAAGACAGGCCCCGACCAGCTTGCATAATTCAACGCTTCAAATACCATTAACCGCATCGGTTCGATTTCGTTGAAGATATCATTCCTATCCTATTTCGTGCGCCTTCTCCCGGCGAACATCCCGAAGATGCGCCGTGTGGCGGCAAAAGCTTTCCGACAATGGAACCGCCGCCCGATCGCCCAGTCGCTGAAAGGAATGCTGAATCATATTTTTGTAAGAAAGATTGCACCGATTGTCCTCTTCTAAATTTATCATTTATCATCATACTATTTTGTCACCCACAATCGCCATTCTTTTCAAATATGGTAAGTAGTATACGTTCTACCTGAGTTTTGTAATGGTGAAACAGAAAAGAATTGCGCAACATAATTTCCTTGTTTGAGATTGAATTTATGCAATGTAGTTGCAGGAAAATGTCATACTTCTGCTGAGCACTCTATCTGCAACGTGTACGAGTATGACGGAGGCAAAATGCTTCCAATTCAATTTGGAAGTAACTTTTTTATATTCTTGAATTGACTTGTGTTCCAGACTACGTTCTCAGAAACTGCTCGAGTTTATTGCATGAGTTGAAGCTCCTTCTTGGAAAGACTCAAAAGCAACAAGATAAATTGCATCCATTGGTACGATAATGATGTTGCAAATTCAAATCTCACCCACAGATGTGAGCATGCATTTTTGGAATTGAATTCTACATCGAGTCAATTTGGCAACAGCTGCACGAACTGATGCAAACAACCAAATCATCGCCAAAAGTTTTGCATCTAGCGTAGCGAACATCGTGTCAAAACAAATCCGACAGAAAACATTTCAATATTGTCTTCAGCTCGTCTTGCCAATCCTTTGCAATACAATCACACACCTGCGAATAGTTCCAGCTAAACAGCGGGAAGATGTTTCCTACGCAGGTCACACGCTTCGGTCGGCCCAAAGTCCTAATCCGATTGGGTTACTTTTCGATAAACAATCTGCCTCGTATACACAAGCCTACTGGGAAAGAAGTGTATTATAAAAATATTAAAATGAAAACCCTTCTTCATAAGCCGATTGTTTCATTTACGGAACACGTTCCATGTCCTTTCGGTCCAATGATTGGAATCCTACTGTGCTGTGTCGATGGGCATAAGGATGTAAAACAGGTACATAGCTAGACATGGACGATGATCCGTCCTCATTAACGTAAGCTTCACGTGTAAGATGTTTCCTTTTTGCTGTACAAATATTTTCGTTTACAATTTTCCCTCAAATATCTCCAATGTCTTACGGAATTATCTACGGGTTTCTTTTCTCTCTCTCCAGGAAAGGTTTCCTTTCCACTGGACACACATGTCTAAGCTACCCTCCATCATTGCTTATGTGACGGACTGGTCCAAAAATATATATATCTGGGCGGGCGAACGTTTGATTGAAAAATCATTCGACAGGAATTTCATCCAATTAACCTAACACCTCCTAAGCACCGAAATTCCAGCGCTGTACCGAAACCGCTCCCAAGTGGCTGATACCCATTTCCCCACTAGGTGAACGATGAAGAGTTTTCTATCACATTTCCATCCAGTACGGGGCGACGGATCGGGAACGATGGTTATGGTTTTCGATTATAAACGAGTCTAAAAATAAACTTTCCTCGGGAGTTGGAGCTACTCGCCGTACTCGCCATGGGACTCGGTTGTTAACCGGTTGAAAATACACATGCCGGCGGAAAATGCAACGAACGAAAGGCAGAGACAAGGTTGATCTTGATTTTGCTCTAAAGAAAATGGTACATTCCATCGGTGGACGACCGGATCTCTCGTTCGGTTCGTCGTTCCCGACACGAAACCTTGACACGGTATCGGTTCGGTATGAAACTAACCAGCAGGACACATCGATAGACATTGCTCGGTTTGCTAATGCTAATGAGGGTTTGATTCCACGTGTAGAATTACTCGCCTGATCGACCTGATTTATGTGTGACGATCTTTCTTGATTACATAGCAACGGTGTAGAATCATCTCATGGGCAACAGCACCACCTCACAGTTTCTAGGTGGAATGTTGCTAAAACAATTACAAGTTTTACAGCCTTGGGATGGACCAACCACACTCATCACCTCATTACCCTCCGTAGACCATTCACCCGAATATTCCCTTCTGGTTTCCACCGCTGTTAGTCAGCGGGAAAACAATAAGGTTCCTATTTCAGTTTTGTGCTCAAATTCTCTTGCTCTTCCCAAAAAGTCCTCCACCGTTCCGTACAATACACAGGACACCACGCCATAAAGGGAAAGCAACAGGAGTTGGTTTTCTTTCTCCCCCCCTCTCTCAAAGATCGACCGAAATTATTATTTATCGGCAAATAAATTATAAATAAACAATAAAAACCGAACCATCCCAACCGTGCGAAGGGCTTCAAGAATCTGATATTTGTGTCTTGTCAAGCATGCTTCCTACCCAGAATTATTCTTTCAACAAGACGACATCCAACCCAAAAGGTGCTCTGATTTTTGACCAAGTACATAAATCTCACATACACACATGATATTCCTAACCACACCACCAACCGTGGTGAATTCCCAAGCAGTGTAACAGTGCCGTAGAAGTGCCGAAGTTTCCTCGGGAGGATGTACAACACCGGTGGTTTATGGAACTTTTTCTCGCAAATAGCTGGCACTAATTGGAGGGTTCGTGAGCCGTTGGAAGCAAAACAAGAGCGAAAAAAAAAATAACAAGCTCAAAACATCTCATAAAAATGTATGACATCTTCCTCGAAAACTGTAGTGAAACTTGCAGGTCGTGTTTTGTTTTACGTTTCTTGTTTTATTGTTTGCTAGCATTTGGAGAAAAAAAATCAAAAGTTTCTTCCTTCAACTAAGGTGGAGAATTAAACTCCTTAGGAATTACTATTATTATAGCCTTCCATTTTGGATCAATACGGTTTTGCAAGGAGGGTACGAAAATGCCGGAAAATTCACAAACCATAGCCGAAACAATCGAAATAATGCAATTATTTACGTCTCTTGCGTCTCCGGTTTTGCCGGTGCTCTAATTATACGCTATCAGGCATGGAACAATTTGGTTGCGGAAGAAAAACCGACCGTTCTATGGTTTCGATCGCACACGCCTCCAGATGACAGGAGGTTGGGCCCGGACGGGGTTTTCAAGGATGGACGCACCGAATGCCACAAGAACCACATCCCCGCGCTTTACGTTGATGGGAAAAGAGAACAAAAAAAAAAGAACGATAATTCCCAACACAATCGATGCGTCGATACGGAACTATTGCAGCGCACCGGTTGCATTTGGCCAATTTACAAAATTCGCTCCGATACACACCGTTGACAGATCTTGTTGAATATGATCGTAGTCCCCCCTCTGTGTCGTGATCGGGGTACTCGACATAATGAAGAAAACCATAAATATTATTATCCGATTTTTGGCAAGAAACTGAAGAGAAGTGTTTTTTTCATAATAATAAAATTGGGGAGTAGAACAAAGCAAGCAGCATTTGCAAGGACGAACTTTTGAAAAACAGACGAACAATAAGTGTTTGAGAACATGTAATTATGATATTGTGTACATCGGAGGTATCGTCGAAACGAAAGTCTTAATTATCGCACCAGGGATGCCTCAAGCATGTTTCCAGGGATATCCTTAGTGAAATAACTGCCATGCTCTTTCTTCGCAGAAAAAGAGTAGAATCAATTAAGTTAAAAACTCTAAAAGGAACGGATTAAGCAACATAATTTCATGCAACTTTGCACAACAAAACAGGACGTATTTCTCCACACCGTTCCGTTCTGGAGGTCATCGAAGTTCTTTCAACTCCGATCTCTCTGCTGCGACGTCCAGAAAATCGTCCAACATGGAAGATACTCTTTCAAAACGCTTCACACGGCGATGACTTTTCCCCAGATTCCTCACTCGAAAGCTCCATCGAACTGGCGCGGTCCATCACGATGCTAACGATCCCAAGCTATCCTTTCGCATCCCCTGCTCCGTCTGGCAAGTTCTGACATTGAAGGAGAATGACCCGCCGAACGAACGAACGAACGAATCTTGAAAAGCGTGTGGGCGAACAACGTTTTATAACGGGCGTAGAAGGTGGCGACCGGGTGATATCATGTTCTCTCTATCCATTTCTTCTTCTCGGTGCTTAATCCACCACACGACCGACAGTCGTACGCTGCAGCATCAGGTTAATGGCACACGACACTGTCGGCGGGTGTGAATCAGCAAGTCTGCTGCTACGTCAAACGGCAATCCCATCCAAACGAGCGACACACGACCGAACGTACCTTGACGTAAGCTGGCTGCATTGCCTGTGGGGTGGTCGCATTTGGGCGATTGTTAAAACGGGTTGTGCTGGTGCTGGTAGTTTCAACAGTTTTGCTCCGATCGAAAATCATTCTCAATGGAATGATTCACCGATTGCACCAGCATGTGTAACGTGAGATGATGCTCGGTAGTAACATTCGGTGGCTGACTCTGTATCGGAAAGTTGATGTTCGGCACAGTGTCATCGATGAACTTTTCTGACACGTTCGTCATTTAATACCCTTGAGCACGATTAAGGTAGCGGAGGTTGTACAAATGGACCAGAGTGCAAAGTTGTTCGAAATTCTTCATCTGCTTGTGAATTCAGAACCAAAAGTTATAAAACAGACATTTAATGTATAAATAAAAAAATATTATTTCATCCTTAAATAACGTGTAAATATCATGATATAAATACTCGCATATTACATAAAAATTAAAGACGTTTAAGACATTTCTGGTTCCGATTGTGGCTAACATATAAAAATAGATAACAAAAGATCACCGAAAAGGATCTTTGCCGCAACTTCAAGGTCGCTCCAGAAGTAGCCGAACCTTTAGAGTATGTCGTAAAAAAGGTTTAAGTTGCATGGACTGCAGGATCACTGAAGGGATCCGATTTTTATGAGCTCATTCGTGATGGGCCATCCAAATGCCTTCCTATTATGCTGCGTACGGTCAAACTATACGTACATCAGTACATGTGGTATTACATTTTATGCTCTTTTACAATCACAATTGCCGCAAGGGCCATTGAGTTGGTTTCGTTTCCCCATACTCCCGTTATTATGCATCCGTTATTTTCTACGGCCATCTGCGCGCATTTCGAGTCACGACGACGAGGTGTGATTCATGTGGAACAGTTGCGTATGAGTGAGAATTTTTTAAAAACAACCTCTCATGGGTGGGTGGTTTCACCCGTGATGTCATTATTTAAATTACAATCTTACTGCAATTCCGTTTCTTTCTCATGCGGCTTGAGTCACTTGACACAATGCGTTAAATAGAAACAAAAATCGTACGAAAATAATTTTTGAGGTCATATGTGTGAGTTTTCTCCGCTTCGAATACGTGACTTTCCAATGAATTTTAATGGTGAACTGGCCGAACATTTTAACCACTCAAAAGCAATAAACAATAGAACGATCGATTGCAAATTTAACAACGAACGTCATGTGCTGACTAATATTCAAACATAAAAAGGAATTACATAGTTTCTACAAAACACATGGCACAATCATACATCAGTCTCGCGAGAGTTGGCCGGTAAGATTACCCAGCTTCTTGACCATCTCCATTTCCGATTGTCAGTTCCAGTTACGGGGTATATTTATAATACAATTTTGAAATATGATCCCAAGAGCGCACTGTTGCACACGGCGCTGCGGAAAGCTTCTGCCAACTCATTCTCTTCCCACACGACTTTTCACCTATAAGCCGAACAAAGTAAAGCACAATGCAGTGACAGAAACACACACACCCTACCATCCAAAACCCAACTGGGAATCGTGGTGCAGCAAAAGAGTTTCTGCATCGGACAGACCTTCTTTCTGCGGTGAGACCGACCGTAGATGGCGCATGACGGTCCTTTATTTAAGCAGTATTGCAGCACTCTCGTCGTATCGTGTGCTTTTGCTTATTCTTTTTACTTACTTTGCGATTATTTATTTATTCCTTTGCGAACACAGCGTCGCATGTGCAAGCATACGGAAAAAGGAAAACTGGGAAGAAATGCTTCTTCTTCTTTTCGACATGTTGCAATAAACGATTTTGAAATTCAATTTCGGAAAAACTTGTACCTTGTCGGTAGGTAATAGTGCCGCTGCTGCTGCTGTTACGTGCCATTTGGGGGGATGGTTTTGTTGTAAAAATTGTCATCTCACTGCGACATTTGTTGATGCTACTTGTAGCATGAGAGGTACGATGAGGATCCTGGATTTGTATCGACGGCATGACATTTCTATTTTTAACGTCAGGATAGGTTTCTTGCTTTGCTTTAAAAACTGAGGGAAACTTTTTTCACATTCTACAAATTACAATGTCAAATTTTATCATTCTCCCTAGGTTGTCCTCAGTAAATAAAAAAAACTAAATATTTTGACAAAATAAATAACGTTACATAAACCATAATTTACATGGATATTAAATCTGGTGACAAATTATAATCCCGTTCAGCTAATACACTTTTCTAAAAATTCATATTTTTAGTTTTTTTGGGTTAATAAATTAACCCTTATTAGACGCCCACAGGCAATAAAAACCACCCTGAAAGTAGTGAACTATCCCTCATATTTAAAAAAAACACCAAAGCCTTATTTGAGGGTTATAATTGCAGTGGAAACATTAATTCATACTGCGAATCAATCCATACAGTCAGCGGGGCATAGCTTCTATGTAGATTAAATACATTTACATATTAAAAAAAACTAACTGACTTCCCCATGCTCTGCTTATTACCCACCCAAATAACGTGTAAGGGTAAAACGTGCTTAAACATAACGTTTTTTTTAGTTTCAAATTAACTATTCTAACTCTGATGGTAAAACTTTCGTGTAGTTTGTGCTCTTATACTTTTTTATCGTTAGTTTACCCTCGTGCCGAGCCGTCCTTTACGTCATGTTTTGTACACAACATCATCAAAAAGCATACGGAAATTGCATACCATATGATTATCGTACACACCAAAAAGCGGGCGTTAACGGATGTTGTAGACTTCTAACAGCAGAAGTGCATTAACCCTGGATGACGAATACTGACTATGGCCGGTGCGACTATGCAAGAGCCACAGCTAAAAGGTATACGATAGTACAGGCACCCGCTAATTAAAAGTCAAACAAGAACCGAAAAAAACCGAAAACACTTTCACGTTATCTTACGGTCTGACGAACCAGCTCAGGGAGTTGATTGCAATTGTTTACTTTCTCGCTTCGGAACGATACAGAACCTTCTTTCGAGCACTGTTTACTGTCATTAAGACGGTTACCATCGTACGTCCAAAGCTGAGAGGTGGTCTAAATGTCTTAATTTTATCACTAAAGCTTACACGTGCCAAGGTAACAAAAAAACACATTTTTTTGGAAAGAAAGTTTCGTCTTGCCCTAGCGGATCATTAACACTTCGAGAGTTTGGAAAAGCTCTCTAAAGTTAACCATTTTATTGTTTTAGATAGTTCGCCCGAGTGTGCCGAACCAGAAATGATGCTCAATTGTGATCGCCCGCACAGCCCGCCGTAGCGTCATATGTTTGGAATGGTAGGAACCGGACTAAGGACGCTTCTGTGCCTGTCGATTGCAGTTGGAGAGAGTGGATTGATAAGAAAGAAGGTGAGCCTGTTAATAATCAAGCAATTAAAAACACGTCAGCATATCTATGGGGTCTGTTTGTGGGTTTTAATTGGCACTTTCCCTAAAACAGAATATACAAACTGTACAATGTACACGGCGAGGGAGGGTGTAATTATGTTGCGGGTAGATCGAAGCGAGCTTCAATAGAAAGCCAGTTTTGTAAATAAGGTTCCAAGCTGACACTTCTGATCGCAATTTCTATTGCGATATTTTTAATCTGTTGTCGGATGCATCTCTCCTACACAGGAATTCAGCATTAAGGAGTTTATTCAAAATTAAAAACTAAAATTTAGAAAAAATGAAACGTCTTGAAGCTCTAAAGTCATATAACCCAAAATATACAAAATCCGGGATTCCGGGGCACGAGGTCATATTCTTTGCTTAGTAGCGTTCTAGATATGAAATAAATTAATAGAATTTGTAGTTCAACTTACTGTAGATGGAACCAAAAAGCACCTGAATGTGTGAATTTGTCATTCTAATGTAAAGATGCGTCTGGAAGAAAAATTACCTGAAAGAGAGAAGAAAAAAAAACACAAAACAGCAATTAGAATCCGAACAAAACTCGTCCACGTACAAGCGCGTCATCTCTTATCACGATCTGTGGGTCTATAAAATTTTCAATCTTATTACAACGCGCGGTACACAAAGGGGGAACAAACTTCTCATGTGTGATATCCTTAACCATTCGTGATGTTCGTAAGGGTGTACAAGAGATACGTCGAGTGAAATGTATCCCGCATGCTACTTGCCACAAAGGTAAGCGACTGTACCCACGTATAAATTGGTCAACAAGGGGTGCATCTTCTCTTGGTTCCTTTTTGTTTCGCTCTGGGGGGAGTAAGCAACATCTACGCGTGCGGTTGTTGATCGCGATAAGACAAAACACGATACGATCGAAACCACCCTTGCGAGAATAGCGTTTTTATTAGAGGGAGAGAAAGAAAAGGACACGCAATGGATGGCATTCGTGCGCAAACTGGATGATCGTGCCCGGGGACCGATCTTTGGGATCCACATTTCGCTATGGAATGTAATAAAATTGTCTGTTTATTCTGTTCGATCGACATTTCCAGCAAATACCCGCTACATTTTGATACGATTCGCAAGAAATCACATCAAGCTAAATAAATACGAGATGCATAATCCTTACCGCACCATTGCACGTTAAAGAAATGTTTCTTCCCACTTTCACCGGGTGTGTGTCTTAACTTTTCCTTTATTATTTCCTCATCATGCACTTTTCCCACATTCTATGCTCGTTATATGGTCATTTCGTAGCTTCCCCTTGGTCCGAAACGTCCGGACGTCCTGCATTCACGTTCTCGTTGACCTACCCGGAGGTCATATATCCTCCGGTCCCGTGGTGGCAGTACAAAACGGTTACCGAAACCATAATAAACCGATGAAAAACCGTACACCGAAAGAAATTCCAAAGACCGGTAACACAAATCGGTTTGCGGCATTTCGACATTATTATTCGTCCTACATACTTCGCACAGTGGCGGATTAGCCATTTCACTTCCTTCTCACGGCGCAAACCCGGCTACTTTTCCCTTATCCCGCCGGACGTATCAAGCGAAAAGCCTGTCAATGTTCAATCATTCTAAAATAACAATATCGATTGCAGCTGCAACCGGAGTTACGTTTTGTTGCACATTCTATGCACCCCTTGACAGCGTGCGGCGTAGCTCCTGATCTTGCTAAGATGCTAGAGGTTTGTTTGGTTTGGTTGTTGCCTAAGAAAGTTTGATCCAGATGAAAACCCCAAACCGAATGCCATGTTATGAAGAATCGCAACAAGGATATCCATGTATGTGCCAGAAATAAAGTTCAACCATAGATTTTTTTAATATTGACAAAATGTACCTCCGACAAGAAAAAAGGGCAAAACACTCCAGACACACCAAAGCATGGACGAATTGCTTTCTAACGATTCATCGTCATGTTTCACCGCGATGGAAATCCTGTAACATCAGCTCTGTGTCGGAAGTGGCAAACCGAAGCATAGAAATGCCAGTATAATGGAGTCTTTGGAATCATTCATGGGCATGTGACTTTTTTTTTTGAGCGTTCATTTTTCCAACCGTGTGTGAACATCTTATTCACAACTTTATGAACGTTTCAATCACTCCCGTTGTGTGGTACCCGCCGGAATGCCCGGTAGACTTCGTCAACGAAACACCAAAATATGCAAATGCAGTACATCATTATTGACGGATTATCGATGGATGGGTTTTAAATTTCTCGTACCAATTGTCTCCTTCCCGAGCAGTGTGTCATCGATCAGTTTCCGGCGTTTTGGGTGCGGTAGCTCTGGTGTCTCTCTATTCGGTCTTTTTTTTTGTATACAATTATATCCGGTTTTACGCTTGTTTTGAGCAGCCAGACGGATCGTAAGAAAGCGTCAATCGTTTATTTTTTGCTTTTCGCATTTGCATAAAAAGGGGGGAAAAGGATAATGTCTGACTGGAACGATGATAATGAGCTATCTTCTCAGGGATAGAAGATACGACAAAAATGGTGTATCGGTGTCAGTTTCTATCGACCACATCCTGTAACGTACTGCGACATCAGATGATCCACTAAAAATCAAAATTCTCACGAGTGTGTGCGTTACTATGCTTTTTATCGCATTTTAAGCTAAAATAACAACTTTGTAATTGAAATATACTTTTTCTTCATGAATTTACAACAAACAAGAGTTCTGAAAACTTTCCTACGTCTTGATATGGTCGTACAAAACACAGCAATCAATATACTCTTTCCAGCGCTTTGACCTACTTCACCTTAAATGTATCGACCGATTTTGTAGAAGCGCGCATTGAATACTAAACTAGAAATGAAAAGTTAATATGATTACGTTACACGTTTACAGTGCAGCTTCCCTGCCGGCGAGTCCCGTTCCAGAGAACAGATCGACAGGTTACCCAGAATCAGAACACCATCCGTTCCCGAGCGTAAACAGAACGCTGTGCGTCATCGCCATCGTAATTGAGAGCAAACTAGATCGGAATTGGGACAACGAACTTATCCTACCTTTCCTGATACGGGACAGTGTAGTTTATAACGAGATCATCAAGTATGCAAGCTCCACAAGACTGCACAACATTTGGTATGAGTGCCCGGTGGGAAATATCATGACCCGATTTTGTCGAATCCATCCCCAATAAACGTGTGGGAATAGGAGTTGGAATAGAAATAGGTATCCTGAAGGAGAAAATGGGACCAAATATAATGCGATCGATATCTGTATTTTGACTAGAATTGTTTAATATAAATGAACCGATGTGTTTGTTCATGGAACAGTTGAAAGGAAGTTTCTAATCTATTCTACGCACAGGACGTTGAAAATCGCCCTAGCGGCTAGTATTATAACATGAGAAACTGTTCCGATGTAATTGAAATGGCATGTATCGCATTTTTTTTTCAACTGTTCATACAAATAATTGAACCATCACAATACGTGACAAAAAAAATGTAATGAGTACACAAACTTGAAGTGGGTACTCCCAAGAGTTCTCAAGATCGCAAATCAACTTTATGATACCTTTTCTTTTACAACCAATATTTATGATTGTCTACTTTCTTTCGAAAGTGAACTGTCATAAATAGGATTTTTAGCAGTTCAATTAAAAAAAGGCAACCGAACCTTCGGTGTGTGAAGTTTCGCTAGCACGGGAAAGTTTAACGCGCTTGCTTTGTGTGGCATCTTGGGAGTGGCCAGGATAACGACGCGTACGGGAGGCTTGCCAGATCAATAAGAGTCACCCGGAAGGATGCCAAAATTAACCTTAAATAAGGGATCAACAATATCACAAAAAAAGCATAGGGCGCCATGTGAAAGGAACAAACAGATATTTTACTTTCTCTTAGTCCGGCCGGATAATCAGGAAAAATAGACCTTTCAGATTGTAAGGGAAAACTTTTACTTTTCGGCATCAAAAAAAGGGCAACGAAATGCGTGTTTTTTTTGTATCGGCCGCGTAGTGGAAAATGTAACGGAAACCAAGCAACGGCTTTTATTACTTTGACCAGCCATTATGTGCAATCGCTGCAATTCAGCGACCTAATTTCGGGGCGCATCCCGAATATGTTTCCTTTTGTTATAAAATTATTCAGCACAATACCCATATCAAATATAGCTGTCGAATCCTTGGTTTTTTTCTTCTCCGTCATACGATTTGTTCATAATACGTTACGTCATACGTTGTTCTAAGATATACGAGCATTGGTAAGGGCGTTACTTTTCAAAGTCAAGGCCCAGTTTAAGGTACATTTATTGATTTAAAAAAATATCTTTGTAAATATAACATTTACTTAAACCTCTTTATTGTGATTTTGTAGCATGTTTTTGCCCTAAAATCACACAACTTGTAGTTTAGTTTCGGAAAAAGATCACATAAAACTGGCTGCCATACAACATACGTCATCAGAAAACAATTTTTCACATCTTACCTTTAGAAAAACTTTAAAAATCCCTAAAAGAATCATATCCAAAAGACCGCTCAATTTTCCATTAATCTTACGATGGCTCAAACACCGAAATAGTTTATGTTTTGCAACCCATTACGGCACCATTAGGATAGACCAATCCATTCCCTTAAAAATGCCCACCAAATGCCTCAGCATAAAAGATTTTGCAACGATACAGTGAGATAGAACCAACTCCTTTAATGGTTTCTCACCATTTGGAAAGTAATTCATTATAAGTGCAATGAATGTGCGAAAAAAAGTACTCCTCACAAGAAAGGACACACATTGCCCGCTGCTTTATGGAGGCCACAGCATGGGACTTTTGGCTTTCTTGTTGCCACCAACCACAAAACCACAAACGCAACATACGTCCCAGCACGCATACAAATCTAAGTGTGAATTAATATCCCAAATTCCCTCATGTAGATAGCATCATCAAATGGCTCGCTACTTGCATCCACCGGTGGCCAAAAGAAAACGAGAGAGAAAACTTTACCGGATATTAAGGTGCAATTAAAAGACACTTAAAGTTATTTATGATCATTCCACCGGGTTCTTGTCGCGCTATCTTACCGTTGCTTAACTTGCGCTGGGATGTTACGAGTTCCGTGCACAACAACTTCACGAGCCGTGCCGTGAATGCATCTATCAAATACGCATAAAAGCATTACCATCTCAAACGATCCTCCTTACACTGATGCTACTCCGGTTTTTTATGTAATCGAAACACATAAAAAGAGGACGTTAATTGTTTGTGACAGTTCGCATTTCCGCGTGGCAGTGATTTCCTTTCCCAGGATGGCGGCGTGAACAAAATCCTGTTTTTTTTTGCTGTATTCAGTTGTTATTAAATTAATTTTACTTTTGGAGATTTGAATAGCCCTGTGGCTGTTTCGCTCAATTCAATTCCCAAAAAATCAAGTTTCGAAACAGGCTCGGAGCCGTGATGGACAGAAGGTCATCCGTGTTCCCGGTGTCCAGTGCTGCGAATTTTAAATCCATCACCGTTTCCCTGTTCCCATCGCTTCCGGGATTCGGCGGTGGTAATGGGAATTTAATTTTGGCAAGGATTTTCATTAATCCTCCTATCCTCTTGGCCTCTCGCATTGCCTCCCCGTTGCATTCGGGTGCGTCAATCTCATGTGAGAGTGTATCGAGAGCCATCAGCTATGGAACCGGTTTCCGAAGTTTACCGATCGCGATGGACGCGTTCGGTAAGTTTAGCCACAGCTCACCGTGGAATTTTTCACAACAATAGTCACGAAAGAATGAAGAAACTAATTGGATGCGGCATGTATGGCGTTTAATCCTGCCTGCCCGAAAAACGCATGAAAAGAAAGCTAATAACACACGGAAGCTTCCCCCATGGCTTTCCAGACGGCAAGACACACAAGGGCGGTGGCAAAATATCGTCCGTGAAACAATCTGAATCGGTAAACCGGAAATAAATATTTTGGTTAACCTGGAAGTGCGGATTGTGGCTTTTCTCGTTGCTTCCAATTTCTCGTACTCTCATTGATACAGTTGTCCATTGACAAAGAAGGAGCAGTCTCTAGCCTTTTTGGAGTTTGGGAAATGCTGTGACGAGGCAGGAGCAGCCTCGTCTCGGCTGCCATCATTCAATGGTGATACATGGATATTTTTTCTCCCATTTAAGTTCCTTCTTACATCCATCACCTGGTTGACATTTCACGTTTTTTTTATCTTAAACTTTCTGCAAGAAGTTGGCAATTTTTAACACAAAAAAAAAATACTCCTCACACCGAGCTTTAACCATACGAGAGAAAAAAAATACCCAATTCCACAAGCTGTTGCTCCGATCGGGTTCGTGCCGCGCTTACTGCTGAGAGGACTTTGTGGCTTTGATGCCTATATTTGAACAGATGTCTTCGAGAAGGATAAGCGGTGAAATGGTAACGCATGGACGGGGCAAAATGGTACGAAAAGGATTCAATATCGATCAGATCGGATAAAAAGTGACACACAAGCCGCAACTATTTTAACCGTTGCGCAAGATTGCAATCTATTTGTTGGTGCAACTTTGTACAGACACACAACTGTTGCTTCAAGCCTACCTTTTTTAACGATTCGCTTGCTGCGATCGGAACATGAAAGTAGTGTTTTTGATGCTAAGATACGAATGAGTTTCTAACGAGATAATCCTTACTCTGTGTGCCACAAAACTGTCTACAATGTAGCATTTTATTTTGCAAAGTACAGCTGCAAGGAAAGAACAAGATTTTTTTCAAAATTGGCAAAAGAAAAGTTCCCAATACTAAAATGTACCACCTCTAACTGTTTTCACCTTTGAATTATTACTTAAAAATGTTAGGCAAATTGTTTATGTCCAATATGAACTTTTTAAATACAGATTAACGTCACTTTAAAAGTAAAGCCGCATAAATAAACAAACCCTAAACTGGTTTTTTTTCTTTGTGATTCAAAAAAAAACCATTATCCGCTCTTGGGTCAGAATTGTGGAATCCCTGCACCGATTCAGCTAAACTCTGCACAATACTCTGGTCTACTTGACCGATGGATGTGGACAATTTTCCACCGCGGACAGCCTAAGCTCTCGATAGTGCAATATGACGGTTGGATGAACCCATCGTGTCCGACCACATTTCCCGGTCACTCATGAATAACATCATCATTCCCAGCAACGGACCCGCTGCTATCGGACGGCTCTATCTGCCAATCTAACCCGGTTGCACAATCAATCAAAAATGGTGCCGGTTGGTTTCGGGATGGTCAAACTCAATTTCATCGTTGACCCCTTTTTTGAAACACTGACCCAGATCTACTCATCGCACCCGGCCCAACATAAGGTTCGAGAGAGAATGAGAGAGTTGAAGGAACACTGTCCGATGGCCAGCTAAAAGCATGTCCCTTTTTCCGATGTATCCACCATCGCGTAGGACATGGGTACTTGTTGTAAGCTTTTAGTCGTTGTTTTTTTGCATCTGGTAGTCAGGACTCATCATCCTGTGAAGAAGACAATCCTTTTTCCATTTCCTTCGCAGGTAGTGACCTCGGGTAGATCAAGGACCTTATCGGACGTACATTAAGGGCTAGTCAGAACATTACCGAATTCACGGGAACTGACCGTGAATGTGAAAAGGGGAAGGAAAACTAAATCCACTCGTGTTACAATACACGTCTGTGGCAAACATCTCTGATGGACTACGATTCCCACCGGTTCCCACCGTGTCACTTTGATCAATGTCCGTAAAATCCTAGAACAAGCACAGAACAAGCCAGATAGAACCAATATTAGTTTTGCACTCATTTTGCTCGCTTTATTGGCATGCCAACCAATGCATCCATAAAAGCTAACCGAATTCCTGCCAACCCCTACTAATTTCCCCCGTCGGCAGAAAAAAACGATGCGATTAGATTAATAACGATACAATTTATCAAGCAGGATGTGCATTCTACCTCTCTCGCATTCTCTCTATTTTCTTGCGCAAACTGCATCATGCGATCAAATCACATCACCAAACACATCTAGTGTGCCCTTTTCCTACAGCTTATAGCCTTTTTCCCTCCGATTGGGAGCTTCGGAAAAGCCCATCCTGACCACTCACACACGTACAGCCACATTCGGGGCGAATGTTGGTGGAACGATCGTATGACAAATTTTTTCCAATTTATCATCGATTCGATTGACCTGGTTTCTGCGATGCCTATGGTGCAGCGACTACGATGTTGGGACCATAGCATTAGGTGGTAATACAACCGCATGCATCATCGTCCACTCGCTCTGTTTTGCGTACATTTCTGCTTAATCTCTTCCGCATCCTGATTGGACGTAAATTATGGGCCGCGCAAATATTTGCACACCACCCCGAGAGAAAGTGTGTTGAACCGTGGCGAGAGAGAGAGTGAACTGGACATAGAAAATTGAAGGCACAACATCAGAGGACCCTAATAAGGGTGCACGATGAGATGGGCGGTTTTGTTGTAGTGTGTTGCAAATTTTGACACGTAAACTTTACGCTGCATTTATAAACAACTACGGTGATGCATGCGTTTAGGATATGTTGCAATGCAAGAAGTGGACATTGAATAATTAGACCAATCGATCGCACTTTTGCCACGATCAGCGTGGGAATTCTGTGTTTCCTTTTTTCGTAGAGTCACCCAAGCAGAAAATTTAGGTTTGTGGAGAATCTTCAAATTCAAGTTTCCTTTTTCCTTATCACATCCAAACAGACCCCAGTTTGATTAGTGACATGTGGTTTTATTCCCTCCATGCTGCCAGGAAAATCTCGCTCCCGTTTTCGTTTTGTTTAGAATCAACGAGGAAAAACATGGCTATAAACCTATCACAACCAACGGATTAGAAGGCATTAACCATTCATCGAGTTGTCATATTTAGTTGAATTATGACCGTACGAACATATCTTGCGACCTTTCGGCTACAGCAGTGTCCGCTTGCAGCAACGGAACCGCGGAAGATTTCTTTCGCGACGACGCTTCTTAGAAATGTTTTCCACCACCTCGTACATCAACCCTTCGGCGAGGAAATTGAAAGAAATAACCGCGTGCAGCCATGCGTATCCTTCCACCGCTAGAAAAGGGTTGTTCCTTGGAGGGAAAGAAAACAAAATCCTAATCGCACTTCTCGACCTTACGCACAATTGCGCTACCCCCCATCGATTACCAAAGGGGAAATAGTTCAAGGGGATGTTTTATCTTTAGAGTTTCCTTGAGGAGGCCCACAAGAGTGCTAGCGAGCAGCCCAGGCAGTGTGTTCCATCACACTATTATTTATTGCACTTTAATGGTCGAATTCATGCCGAGGGTCCACAGGGTCCTTCAATATCGGCTACAACACGGCAAGAAAGGGTTATGGTCTAACCCCGTTTGCTTGGTAATGGTGGTGTTCCCGTACGCCGAGCGAAGGTACGAAAGATGGAAATTAATTCAAATGCTCGGTGGCCTCTAATCAGGATCAATCGGGTTTTCGGCCGGTTTTAGCTACTTAAATGCGAAAAGAGTTCGGTTTTGTTGTCGGTCGATTGATTTATGGATGGCAATGGCTGTCGGTTGCCCCTTGTGATGACCTCACGCTAGGGGGAAGTTGGTACCGCAAAGGATTAAACCAACAGACATATACAGGAAGTTCCGATAATCAGCTTTGTCAATAACAATCTAAACAAATAGATACATAATACGATATGACGCATTATGATGCGATGCTTCTGTGACAAAAGTGCTTATACCACCACAACGGGTCGATTGGTTGTATAGTCTCAGAAACTAAGTTCTCAAAATTACCATTTTGGAAGATTAAAATACCTCATTACATTTCAAACGAGTGACGGTTACATCGTCGAATTAATTATAACCATTTCATGTTTATGTAGCTGAAAACATGCGCATCGATGATCTATAACAGAAAACCGTTAAAATAAAGTAACGTTTCCGTTGACTGTCGAAAATCGCTAAGTGAACATGCAACAGGAGAACCTCTCATGAACCAGAAAAGGATAACATTTCAGAAAGGGCCCACAACGTTTTTTGCTATTTTCGGCACCCTTTGGCCATTTTCGGTTTTTCATTCATATTGAATGTTGGTTCGCTAAAATTTCGCGACATTCTTTACGGTTGGCAAACACAGCTAATAATAAAAACAAGTTGCGCAAATTCCACGCAACCCGTACTTGGCCCATGTTGCTGTGTAACCTTGTATGTCTTTCTTTATTTTTTACACACACACACACACACCTTTCATAAGGAAGTTTGTGATTCAGTTTCCATGCAAATACATATAGAGCAACATTTTCCGAGCGGTGAGCTACATCATCTATTTTGCACAAAATCTTGCTTGACGATAAGGTTCGGTGCCGTCGGTCTACCAAAAACATCATGACATGGGTAAAGTTTGGTTTTAAAAGAAGGTTTCAGTAACGTTACAGTTTTCCTACCTGGATTTTCATGCACAGGAAGGTACACCGTGCTAGAACGGGACCGGGAACAGAACAAAAAAAACAACATCGTGACAAACTTCCAGAACGGTTGCTTCAGAACGAAGGAAGCACCAATCCGGTTGTCCAAAAATAAGATTCAGACACAACGCTTTTCCTACCCTTCATAAATGTTGCAAGCGTAACCCGCTGAAGAACCATGTTTTGGGTTGTGGAAAAGAAAACAATATTCTTGCGTTGAAGATGTTTTTTTTCTTCGGAAAGTACCGGTTAGCTTAGGAGGTGGTTAGCAGTAGTGAGCACTGAGTAAGAGTGAGCGAATGAGCTAAAACCTGCAAGCGGTTGAAAGAATTCAGCACGAAACGTAAGAAATATTAATAATAATAATTTCATTTCTTTCACTTTTCTACAAAGATTTCCACTTGTACAGCGAAACTTACAACGCCCAGCAATGTTTTCCCAGCTGACGGAAATGATGCGCCACAAGAATAGGAAAACATTTACCTCACAAATTCAATATGCGAACGTCCTGCTCTGACCTACTTTCGGCCAAACGAAACTCGGCAAAACTACTCAACATTCCTAACTCACCAACGGATGGGAAACATTTCCATTTTCCAGGTGTGGAGGAGGTGTGGAAAATCCGTTGACGACGACAAACAACAAATAGCCGGCCAAGCGTTGGGTGTTTCCCAAACGGGTGGCTTTGTTTATGTTTACGAGCGAACAATTAGCGTCGCGCCATCTTTCGACCATTCGAACACAAAGAAGTGCGGGGAAGTTTAGAAATTGTTGCCAACCAAATGGATTTGGCATTTGGCGAGGTTTTAACGCTCGCACGCAGCTAATGGTTTTCGTGCCATTATTAATAATGACGCTGCTTAATCGAGTCTATTCCCAGGTCGGAAAACGGTAACTGTCGGAAAGATTATGACGATCGTAAGGAAGTTTTTATCGTCAAGGCATGCTCTGAGTGTGGAAATTTATTGTTATCGGCTAAATTAGGTAGAGTGCAATGCGTAAGCTAAATGGTACAAACAATAGATAAGAGAAAACTTTGTTTGATTATGATTTTGATTAAAAAAAACTACCCAAAGAGGGCATAATCCTTTCTACTACAAAACAAAAAATAAACTCCGTTTCGCGGTACATCAATCGAAATGTACGCTTTTTGACACTTTTCACATCGCAACATGATCGTCTAAACATAGCAACCATCAGAACCTGAACAGAGAGAGAGAGACAGAAAGAGGTACAAAAACTTAATTTCATTTTAATTGTGCACAATGCGCTTGTTTTGATTGTTATTTTAACAGGCATGAAATTACGACGGCCTTTTTTTTTGCTCAGGTCTTTCAGGCGATCGTTGCCTGAAACCCAAAACCCTTGCAACGAGTCCTTGTGTGATGCACAATATGTATTAGACTTTCCTACCAACATCAACCAGGCCAGTTGAAAGGGAAAGTTGATCGGAAAGTAAAGACAGTGTAGAAGAAATCGTCCTTGCAGTTTTCACACTCTCACACACACAGGAACGAATCCTTGTCCGTAAATTCATCCTCTCGCTGGTACCTATCGTGTTTCCTGTTCGTTCGTTTCACAACAGCGCTGCAACACGTTACGACACTAGCTGTCCGATGTGTGACAAGCGTAAGGAACGGAATGTCAACTTTCTTGCCTCTGCTTCAGGTGATACGCACGATGCAAATGTTGTTCTGCACGCTGAAGGGGGAATCGAATTTCCGTGATTCGATTTTCGGGGAACAGATGAAAACAACACATCTCGAAAGAAAAAAAACAGTCCCTTCTTTCATCTCAATGAAAGTCCCTAGAACGCGGTGATTCCCTAGAACTGCAGTCGAAGTGAAAGCCAAGTGAAAGGGTTACAACCCTTCTTCCTGCCTCGCCGGCCAGCTTGGGGTGTAGTGGAAAATGTCAAGCAGCAACGCGGCACGTTCATTTTCCCCCTTTTTCCTTACAAAACCCTCCCAGGCTGGATGCATCATGGTTTTCCATTTCAACGTTTTTTTTTTCGCTCTCTCCTCCGATGCACCGTCTGTTGCAACATGCCCGGCTTCTGGGTGATCGAATTTAAACAGCAACAGCGCACATACGATTTGCGTAACAAATTGTCAATCAGCAAGCAACACCAACCAACGCTGCTGGAGAAAAAGAGAAATGAAAACACAAATGCATGGGTTGCGCGTGACTCCCAGGGTCCGCCCTGCCATTAGCATAACAGTTATTGCATTCTAAGTAGCAACACACAGCTCTCGAACGTTTGACTTTAAGGAATTGTTTCACCCAGAGGTACAGCGGTAAAAGAACTTTGCGCCTCGAGTGCGCTCATGAAAATGACAACAAAAAGGCAACACACACACAAAAAAAGTATGAAACGAATCTTAAATGCAGGGCGTTGTGTTGCTGTTGTGCATAATTGCAGCAACATTTGGTTGCGACTTTCTTCCCGCAGCGGGATGCGAGACTGTATGGAAATCGTTCTAATCATTGCTGCATTTCTAATGGCTTTCGGTAGCAATCAGCAACATTTTGCGACAGAAATTATAAAGAAACCAGCGAATTGACGACGCTGATGCAGCATTCTGTTGGCAAAATAGAGGTGCCAAATTGTGGCTCACCCGAGGGCGATTGCATAAATTAAGGCGCTGTGTGATTTACGGGGTTCAAAGCAATTATGAGCGGAGGAAAACATTATGAGAGTTCACAACCTTTAGCCTCGCGTTAGTTTAAGAATCGGTGGGAAAAAAATTGTTTCCTCACTGATCATCCAAAGAGTTTTATCCATTTGACCCGATTTAACGACGAATAAATCATCGGGCATACTAATCCCTAGCGATATGCAAGGATAGACATCCTGTGCCTCCTATCGCCATTCGTCCCGTACCGGAATCTACACTCTCTCACACTTCCATATCACCGAAAAACAATATCCTCAAGCTGTAGGTTGTGATAATTTGCCGACAATCCTTCATTCCCGTTTATACCCATGTCCCGTTGATGTGGAGTTGTTGAAGTTTGCCATTCTGCCCTCTTATTAACCCCTGTTGCAACACCTTTCAAGAAATGTCCAAACTCATTCCCAGCCGCTCCGGACGAATCTTGGGAATTGTTTGTTTTCCATTGCCAACCAAATGAGCAAATGCGTCCAAAGAGTTGCGGGGCCCGCTGATCCTAATGGAAACATCATCGAATTCAGCGCAGCAGGAAACTCGGCACGGCAGATTAAAATGTCCGGTCTCGAAAGTGATCCATCATGTGACGCGCTTGCAGCATCATCCTCTGTTGCATCGCATTCTTGACCCCTTTCGAGCTGCTTCTTGACCGTTTGCACCCTCCGGGGACACGACACGACCCGAAGATGGACCTGGGGACCTTCAAGACGAAATGACCATCCTTCAGCAGGCAGTGAACCAGAACTGGACAATCAGCATCAACAGCAGCAATAATACAGGTTCCAAGGGTTTAGAAAGATGTTAGAAGAATATTAGAAGCAAGAAAATAAACAGCATCATAATGATTCCTTTTTTTTCTGATGCATCTGACCGTAGCGTAGCCGTACTTAACCAGGGAGGACAGTTGTTAGCTTACAATTGATTACAGAGGCGATTACAAGCGGTTTTCGTGGTGCGTAACCAAATATCGCGCCCATTTTTTTTTTCCTCCGCTAACGCAAACAGTTTTCTCCATGAATTGTTGGACTTAATCTTATTCTTAAAAAAAAAAATCTTCAAGGCATAATAAGATGACGTAAAGAAACCGTGCACTGTGCTGATCGTTTACATATTTGTTAGAAGTTCCTACCTACCGGGAACGAGAAAGGCAAACTCATGTCACAGTTCATGCCCCGTTCAAATTTCAGTAGCGCACATTAACAATCCTCATCAAATTTGAATCTCTGTCTGGTAAAGGGTTTCGCGCCCTGATACGGCGATGCTTTTTGCTTCCTCAGTTCTCACCTTTCCGGTGGCACCGGCATCTTCGGCACTCGTCCCTCGGATCTTAATCTATATTATCTCGACCGTCGTGTTTCGTTCGCTTCATTATCTGGCTAATTATTCTTGACATGGCTGACTGACAGGCTGCGATTTCGGGACAGATTTTTCGTGGCCACCCTTTAGACGAACGATCCCTCGATCTGCTCGGGATACAGAAGGCCGGTCCTGCCGTATGTGCCCCTAATGCGAGATAAACCGTCTCCCGCTGTATCTTTGCCATGCCAAGCAAAGAGAATCTTGATCGACACCATCGCCGGTAACCGCCGAAGATGGGGTATGATTCTAATAATCGTCCTCGTCACTTTTACACCGTCCACGGCAAGCTAACATCCGTTGGAAAGAAAGGGTGTTGAGGTTCTCTTTTTTCTCGTATTTTTTGTTTAGAAGATACTTCTAAAAAAAAAGAATGGTCCAAAAAACGTTCAAGCAGATTATATCCTTTCGACGCACTTCTGTATATTGCTACTGTTTATGATTTGTTTTTGCCTACAAAGCAAAACATGCATAATCGGAAGCACTGTGTTACAGTGTTCCTGGGTAATGCATCCGATTCGTTTTGACATCGGTCTTCTAACCGCCCCGGGGGAATATCAGTTTGATTTGATTACGTCTTGGCATCTGGAGTTTGTTTTCTTATCTGTTATGTAACAAAAAAAAAATACAACTTCAACAAACATTTGCTTCCATTCTGCATATTCTTAAAACAAAAAGGGGGTATGCGATGCATATTGTTTTCATGTCCTAGTGGTAAAAAATGTATTTTTTCTCTCGAGTGAAACAAATCGCTTAAACAAATTGATTAATGGAAATTAAACCGTACGTAATCTTATCCAACCGCGTAGTTTACTACGGAAATTGATATGGGATTTTGGGTTTTTTTTTGTTTACAAAAGAATCTTAAACAATACCCGATCTTCAGAAATCCCTACATATATATTTCCTTAAGATCCTGTGTTTGAAGGATTTCAACGTTTAAGGTTGAAGTGCTTCCGTATTGATAGTAAACTTTTTTCATTAATCCTTTTACAGCTCTTTTAATGAGATCAACGATAACATCACTGCACTCGAGGTCCTGTTAACCGATTTGTGCGCCATGTTGGATTTTCCTGGAATTGACGCTCCAATTATCTAAACTAGGACACTACGCAAACCCATCAGCCAACGGGAACCACGTGACAGGCAATCAGAGAGCATCCGGCACGGTACACCCACTACCGGACAGATCCGCATCCTTTTTACAAACTCTGCCAAACGATACGAATCGGGACGAAGATTTAAATGAGGCTGCAGTGTGCCCGATGTGTTGGTTGTGGCGTTGTCCTAGTTTCGTTTATCTGGGAGTCATCTCACGCTCGATGTGCCAACCCGGCGGCATGCAAACGTTTATAGCAAATGTCACTAAAAGAGCTGGCACTCTTTTAGAGACCATCGAATGTTGCGGAAAGATGTCACTGCATGAGCTGCAGCGCTGCTGGACTACCTTTCTCCCGTCGAAGTGGCTTTGCATTTCCGGAACGGAAAGATAAATTTAGGACGCATTTAATGTGTGCCACAAATGGTAGCGGAACAAACACTTTGCGATAATAGAGTATAACGATGGAAAAGATTGAAAGCACCATTAGGAGTACTGTTTCCATCAATAGTATTATGAAGTTTTGTAAACAAGAAATAGCAATGATTGACTTCGAGCAATGATAAACTTGGTCTATCATTAATTAATTTAGACAATGTTAAACGAAACATTGCCATTTAATTCCTTGTTTATCGTAAAACAATCCACAAACATTGGAGTTATGTTGGAAATTAATATTCTTTTTTTTCTCGAGTAGTATTCTACTAAGAGAGCATCCTTTCAGTTCATCTTGTATTTCCCAACACCCTTTCTCTTGCAAATCCTTCCACAAATCCTTTCGCCTAAGAAAACCGGAGCGACGGATCGTGACGCTTCATTATGTAAATACAAAAGGTTTCGGGCGTGATAATGCCCGTTGCCCTGCACGGTTGTCGGGCAAACGTCCTGGCGTGCCCCATTCCATATGGCGCGTTGCATTCGTTGCGGCTTTGCGTTTGTTTAACGTCACCTAGCGGAAGGATCACGCGCCATAATCCGGACGATGGTTGATGCATCATTTTTTTGTCATTAACTTTATTCTGCAGACGATCGGATCGCTTTGCGGATGGTTTTACTGCACCACATGCACATGAGAACTGAGAATGAGCTGTTTGTTTTCTTCGCCGATGCGCCGATCGGATGGGATGGGATGTGCACACGGGCACCGCCAGGAAACGCTTCCTGCCGGCGCGGAGTTGGTATGGAAATGAAGTTTTTATTTTACTTCGCTCCAGTTTGCTGGTTGCTGCCAGTTGCGGTGCAGCAACTTTTTTTTATGCAAGCGTTCTCTACATTTAGAGTGCCCTTTTGACGTTCGGGCAACCGGAACGGTGGCCCGGTCTAAACTGTGGCAAAAACAATATCACAATGGATTCGCCTCACCAGACACACACAAACCAGGAAGATGATTGCTTTGCCCCATTTGGGTTTGACGTCACACCAGAGAGGCGTTGTTGCGTTTCTGATGAACAGCCCGATTTGTGACATACCTGCAGAGAAGGGAAAAACAAAGCAGAAAAGAAGATTTAAAATAACCATCATTAGGCAAACGACTTCGGTAGAAGGATGTGCAACCCCTTTTTCTTAAAAGCGATGCAACTGCAACCATTCAGGAATGGCACCAAGTTGCTCCCTCCCAAGCATGAAACGCTCAATGCGTGCAAAATTGCATCACACGGGATGACGGGTTAGAAGCTTGTCGACACCACATTTGACAAATTTGCAACATTCATTTCTCGGCCGAGTAATTTGTGGACATTTCTTTAGCACGCCTTAACCGCAAGGAAACAATTTGCAGTGACGGCGAATGTCCGATGGTAAGCTTTTGGTGGTTAATTTTGCAATTTGTGGCATGTAAGCATCATGCCTTGCATGATCGAATTTGTGATAAAATATTCTTAATTGCTTAAAAATTATTGAAGCGATTTTTGACTGTTTAGAAGTTGTAATATTTGAAAACCAAACATAATAAATTGAAAATAATTGTACGCAGTAAATTCCATCCACTGCAAGATGAAGCCATTTAGCAGGACACCCTGTTGTTATGGAATGTAGCCCTTCCTTTAGCTACAAAACTAACAAGTTTTCCTTTATAAACGTTTCACAAACACCACCACCACCTAGCCATGCATTTATGAATGTATGATCATGCATCAAGGATAAGATATCGCGCACGATCCGGGATCCAGGTGGCACACCGAACCTCTCAACAGCATTAATAACGCACATGTCCCGCTGGGTGTTCGCGGACCCCTTTTTGCTGGTATCGCTAATTAAACGGTCACCTCAACCGTCCATCATAAGCGCGCGCGGACAATCCTTCACGGGTCCTTCGCGATCGCGCACCAAAAAGCAACTCCCTTCTGCTCGGTTCTTTGTCTCGCGCACACGCGCCCGACCACCGAACGGGGTCCATCTGACGTATGGCCGACGTGTTTTGAGTCGTCGTGGAAGTAGGAAAAAAAACACGACACCATCAACATCTTTGGCCGGCCTGTGTAATTTATCTTTCACGCATCACGTGTCGGGGCGCTGTGGTGTTCGGAAATTTATTCCCTCTCCAGTACACGGTACTTAAGCATCGGCTCGCGATCGCTTATCGCGTCGCGTGCGGAACATTACCAGAAGTTGTCGAAATTGTAAGCAATTTATAGTATAATTTTATTCACTTCGCTCCCTTCGGGGCAGACGACGAACTCGGTTCCCTTCGATCTTTGCTGGTGGCTTGTTTCTTTCTTGCTTCTTTTCGATGTTTTGATGAGCAAAAAAACTACTTAAACCACGCTTAACCTCCTCCATCTTGGAAGCAGCCATGCTTCAGCCAAAGGACCCACATTTGTTCTCTAGCCATTCTTCATATTTTTTTCGTCCAATTTTTGGAAGGATTTTCCGCTCACAACACACACACACAAAAACGAACAGGAACACGCGTAGGGTGGTTACCTTTCGCTAGAGTGGTTTAATTGTACGTAATTTGAGGTTACGTCAAGAAATTTGTTTGACGAACCACAGGAAGCGAAACCGAAACAACCGTGGCATGGACGGATAAACGAACGGCGCAACACAACCGAGAGCCCCGAATATCCTTACCAGAAAAGTCAGAACAGGGGGGAGGCCATAATCGTTGGAACAGTAAGGAAAGCTTTTAATTCGACGTTAAAGACAATTAGAAGCGTTTTTAATCGAAAAAATGCTTACACGGTGGCAGTTTTTCCTGCTCTCTATTGATTCGCCGTAATTTGACGAACATATTTACCCGTCATTATGCAGCTTTTTGTGTGTGCTTGCTCTTTACGGTCAAAGAAAGGAAATCTTGAAGAAAAACTAAAGCCATCACAGCTGGAACTATTCGATAGCGAGAATAGTGTATTTGCTTTGTCAAACATGATGAGCTATTTGGATCATTTTCTTTTTCCCACATTCGTCAGATTGTGGAGCGCAACATTGAAAATTAACCGACCGTGGGGTATTGTAGCAAATGGAGAAACTAATGACGGTTTAATAGACATTTGCTTAGTCCAACTTAGCATAGCTTGATGGAAATAAACTAATGTCACATAAGAACTGCCAATTAAATGCTGTACTTTGATCCTTTATAACTGCACAAATATGAATAAAGTATGCTTAAGTATAAACTTTCATAAAATTATACAATAAAAATTATTCAATCTTTCAATACTGTTTCACTATAAAGAGTACATTTCCAGAGATGGATCGGGAACAGCATCCCAAAATGGTTCAACATACGGAAAAACTAACCCCCTCACAAAAACTGCGGTGAAAGCAGTCGCCTGCCTGTCGAATGGTGAGATGTTGTTTGTTTGAACGATTCAATTCGATCTACGCCGACCGTTCGTCCATCCTTGCTTCGTACCGTCCAACGGGCATGGTAGGGAGAGCTGGTTTCACCCGCTTTCCGGCCATCCCGTACACTGTGCTTATTTACATATTTTATGGAACTTTATCAGCTGCCGACATCATTAAACGGCGACGGTGCATGTGCAGCAGCAGCAGCAGCAGCCGCGGTTCCATCTATGGGACACTTTTTTTCCGCAGTTTATTTAATTTCCCTACCCTTCGTGCCTGTGCCTGGACACACAGCCACTCCACTCTACCCATCGCGAGAGATGGAAAGTTATTGCTTTTTCCGCCGTTCAGCAGTTCATTCAAATGCATTTTTTTCTTGTTTTTGGGAAAACACATTTTGGGATGCGGATTTAAATAAAATACAATAAATACACAAAACGTCGAACGGGACGCTGTTGATGGAAGCGTACAAAAAAGGATAACGAATCAGTCGCACACGCACCAGCGAAAGGGAGAGGAATGTAGAGCGCAAGGCAGTAGAACAACAACCACGCAGCACAAAAAAATATGACGTTCGCTTGTGTTTTATTGACACACAGCACTTCTAAATCCTGTCAACCGAAGAAGTAAAGTGCAAGCAAGAGATGAGGTGATTCCGCTTTTTTTCCCTCGCTCTCTATCTTCGATAGGCAGGAAAATTGCTTTCCCTGCTTTGGTTTTCCGCATCAACGATCGCGAAAGAACGCACGATCGGAATCGAAACGTGTGTGTGTGTGGCGGTACAACGCATCCAACATCCAGTTGATGGAGTGGTATTCAAATAAAGATCACCTCTTTCTTGTTTGCCTATCAGTTGTTTTAAGGGTGGAAAATGCTGGAAAATGGTGTTATTTATCGTTTTTTAAAGATGCAAACTGCTGGCAGCTAACTTTTGCATTGCAAATGAACTTAAATTAAACCTTTTTTAAATTATGAGCCCATTTTGTGAATCAGTATTCACAAACGGGCGAGAAAGACGTTTACATTGTGTTTCGTTCTTATTAAAGCAATATCTATTAAGGTCGCGAAAGGCAGTAGATAGCACACGGGAGTCCTATGTGCCATTTATTCGTTCAATATTTGCTCACCGCTCGATGTAAGTTGATACCATAAAAGCCATCCCGAAACCGTTCCATTAGAAAGTGAAAAGCGGAAAAACGGAACACATTTTGTCCATGAGGAAACAGGTTCATTCGGAACGAGCGTCGAATTGACGTCGAACAAAGAAGATTGATTTTCGTCCTTGAAGAGAAAAACCGCTAGCCAAGCATACAAATAAAACTATTATCACAACAAACAGCCGGATACAAATACGGGGTCTTCAAATCCGTACACTCATCCTAATAATCAGTGTGTGAGAAGCTATAAACCAGTATTTTTCTCAACAGCAACAACCACTACCCTGACACTGGTGTAAAAGGCAGTTTATGATTGTAATTTATGTAGTTCGCTTTTATGGGTTGACGTCTGTTAGGCAAAAAGGCAAGGCGAAAATCATCCTTTCTATTACAATTCGTTGTAAATAGGCTATAACAGTAAACATCACACTCGACGTCGAAGTGGTCTCTTCAGTTTCTTAAAATGCTACGACGAACGATGGCGAAAACATAACGATCAAAGGCCTGAAGCGATCTATCCCCCGTCCATCAAACGTACCATCTTCGACACATTGATGCAACTCACGATACAATTGTCCATCTTGTTTCAGTTGGCCCTTCCTAAGTACGTGTCGTTCAGCTTGCAATTTATTGAAATGAGAACATTATGCTGCTAGACACGATTATCATCCCCGAAAGAAGAACGAAAAGGTGCACAGTGACGTCGGAAGCATCCTTTTCCTGGCGCTAACAAAAACCATCTCACGAGTACGGAGATTGAGGAACGATCGAACGGTTTCTCTTTCTCGGGAGGGAGCGTCACACTTCGCACAACATCACCACAAAGAGATCCCGCGATGATGCGAGGAAGGTCGTAATTTTTGGCAAACGAACCTCGAGAGCTCGAGTGGCACATCTTGGCCAGCTTGCACCACGGTACTGTCCGCTGCACATTCCCAACAATGACCGGTTGGACAATTATTTATGTGTAGCACACCATTCATTTGGACCTCATTTTGATTTTGTTTTGTTGTTTTTTTTTTGCATAAGTTTGTTTTCTTTCTTCCTACCTTCGGTTCCCGGAACGCTTTTGGCAAAGTTCTTCAAGGATGTGGAAAGTTCTTTTATGTTCGTAACACAATGAACAAATGGGAAGGTGTGTTCGGGGGGAGTGAACAATTCCTTCCAAACTAGCATGTTTTTTTTTGTGTGCGTGCAATTGTTCTATTTGTAGATCACATAAATTGTAATCATGCGTCGCTATTGCAGTGCAATGGTCTGCAAGTACTTAACGTAATGTGCTATCAAACATTATTGTGTTTGCTGTGGTTTTATGCTGCACAATACATTAATGCTCATTACTGGGAAAATATTTTTAAAATAGGTCCGCTAGAAATAGATGGTAACTTAATGCAGCATTTTGAAGAACTGGATAATTCCATCATGTTCATTGGAGTTCATAATAATAAAAGAGACAAGTAAAAATCTCTAAAATGAATTGTACAACGACAAACATCATTGGATATAAATTAAAATTTAATAAAAAAAAAACAAATAAAAATATAAATAAAATAAATAGATAAATAAAAAAATAAATAAAAATATAAATAAAATAAATAAAGTAAAATAAAAATATAAATAAAATAAAATAAAAAAAAACATAAAATACAATAAACACAAATAAAATTTTACAATAAATTATTCCACAAAATTTGGTTGTAAAGTAAAACGATTCGACAAAAACAAGTAGCATGTTTACGCATTCCAGTAGCAATTGCTGTATTGCCCCAGCTGGACCGACCATCGGGAACCCACTCCACCCACCCAACCCAACCAACGGGAGTAAAAACTATTTTGCATTTGTACATAAAATAAACGCTAAAAATAACGTTCCTTTTCTGTTTTTCGTGTACAGCAAAATAAAACATTGAAAAAAAAAACGTAACAAACGTCCATCTATAAAAGGCACATCAAAATTGCACCCTTCCAACCCTTGCTGCTGTACTACCACCACACGCGTGTGTTTTGTTCGTTTTTATTTATTTGCAATTGCAACTGCGGTCAACGGGTGCATAGCGGTGCACGATCGAAACCATCTGCCAGCTGGTTTTTTTTGTTTTGCTGCTGCTGTTAGCTTCGTCCTGCATACAAATTCTGATGCTCCCCTTTCGGTATCCTCCTCCCTACTCTCCCTCTCTCTCTCTGTACTTTTTCACGTTCATTGCAATGATGGTGATGATGGAACACGGTTTAATAGCTCCCGCGGACATCCATTTTCGTTCCGTATTGCAACGGTTAAACGAGATGTACTGTTTTCGCGAATGTCCTTCATGTGCATCACGCATCACGTGCCATGGTGGACGTGAAAAGGACGCCGGCATCGAGACAGACCGTTGCGCAAACGAAACGTAAAAAAACGAAAAGTACAAATAATTGAAAGGATATACGTGCATCCGAGAAAAAAAATACATCGACCGATGTCCTCATTTCAACCACTCGACCCAACAGAACACTTTCTCCGCCGTGTCTCTTTTTAGTTGCATTTATCTTCATAATTCTAATGAATGCATTTTCTCACACCGTTTCACACAGTTTCGTCACATTTATCAATTAGGTCATCGAATCGGAGTGGGTCCCTTTGGACTCTGCTACTGGCTCGTCTAATTGTGTCCGTGATGTTACGCTTTCATGTGCGTTCCGTTAACGTCCACCGTGAGTCGAAACTCCGATTGACATTTCAAAGGACCATTACGATGTGTGTCGGAGAGGTCATCCGTTGTTTGGTTGCCATTTGTTACCGGTGCGCATCATTAATCAAAATTCATCACCATCACACAACAGCCCATCCGTATGGCTCTCGAGATTGATCGACAGCTTTGTTGGCACAGCTCCCTTTTTTTGCCAGAGCCCTTATGTCCCAAACAAGCCACACGGAAAGGCACACACGCCGGACCACACTGGACCCCGGGATGGCTTGTAGCCACACACACACACAAAAGGCTTCTTCAGGATACTGCGGCGGACACCATTCTGCGGCCAAAAGCTAATGTCAACGGGTGAAGAACAAATAACATCCGCCAGGAAAAGGCTGGCAAAACTTGGTTGGCCATCAAGGAAATGGTGCAATGTGTCGGCACGTTCGATAAACAATGCTCTCTTCGGTTTTGAGGTTATTTCGACAGTTTACCAACCGCTGCCGAGGGTTTTCGGTTTGGTAGGATTTTCCCGAAAGCTAAAGTGTCCAACGCTAAAGTGTCATTAAAATTAATTGCATAGTGCGAAAAAAGTCATTTTGCATCATCGATCAAGCAACGCTGTGTCCTGCGGATGGGATAATGTCCACCGTGTGTGTCGATACCGTTTCTTCTGTTACGGGAAGTTGAAAGGGAGTAAACAAATCCAACAATGGGATGGATGAAAATCTAACACATGTTTTCGGACAACCGTTTGGTAAATGTGTTAATGTTGGGAAGAGAAAAATTGATTATTTCCATAAAAAAGACTGGTACGAGGGAGATTAATAAAGGCTGTAAGATGGAAATATATTAAAAATATGGGAGTAAACATTCATTGGTCATATCTTCAGCAACCAAAAAGCCTTTTATTCACAGCAATATTTTCCTCATAAAGTCGTTGGTTTAAAATTCTCGAACAGTTAGTTTCCAACCGTCAATACAGGGTTTCTTTAACTAACACAATTAATTACTAGTATATTAGTTTAAAAACATACAAAAATTTCCAACAGTTTTTAAAAAGATTTATTGATTTTTCCACATGCGTATCGTCGACTGCACCAGTCGACTAAATATGGCTCGCTCAAGAACTCTTGAGAAGATCCCTGCATTCTATACAATCAATTATTTTCCAGTGCATTCGCTTTACATTTTCCTATGTTTATTTGTCCATCTTTTATGTTTTTAATTAAAATATGTTATTTCCCATGATTGATATACCACTTTCCATCATTTCCCAACCCCAATCAAATGTGCTGCTCTCTGTTTGTATTTGTTTCTACCACTAACCAATCAAAATGAGTTCTGTCCACCCGTCTGTCCGAATGTTGAACTTAATGACAAACAAAGCAATCCCTTCCGTCTGATGCAAATGCACCACCCGAATGCATACACCCTCGCGCTTCCATGCCAGTGCTACTGTTAGGTCAAATACGTGCAGCGCACTCTAGACTATTGACAGCTTTTCAGCGTGAGTTTGACACATCCTTTACTCGTCCTTTTTTTTTTTGGAACGGAGCAGGATTGTTTCAACCGCTTCTACCCGGTTCAACGTGCTCAGGACGCTCGGGCGCTATTGTTTGTGTGTTTATATTTTAAATATCAATTCCAACTGTTTGGGAAATAATGCGCCACAACATACCCTTCTAGACCATGGTTCTGAAGGTTCACAGATCCTGGGCAGTGCCCGTTATTATAATTTCTGGTGTTGTTTTTGTTTTTTCCGGTCAGAAAATGAAAACTTTTCCCATCCGATTTTTTTGTTATTCGTTCGGTAGTCCTCGATAGCCACTCAACTTTGGTATGTTTTGACGCTTGAGTCTCTTTCGGTCGCGAAAGGTGATCAGATGTGTTTTCGGTTTTGTTTAACTTTCGTAACGGACCGTATCGCGTCCCGGATGAATCGCATCCCAACCGGATGGTCTCCGGAAAGGATATTCTTAAAATGTGGCATAACGATCGCATGCTACACGGCCACGATTCGCTCCAATTGAGAGCCTA
This sequence comes from Anopheles moucheti, assembly GCF_943734755.1. Classification (NCBI taxonomy): domain Eukaryota; kingdom Metazoa; phylum Arthropoda; class Insecta; order Diptera; family Culicidae; genus Anopheles; species Anopheles moucheti. Next base: position 29,709,848 of record NC_069141.1, read on the forward strand.
TGGTCGAAAGTGATTAAACCATGCGGATCAATCATCATCGTCACACACACCTCGGGAGTCGCCAACGCTGCTACCTTATCGTTTGGGCCCAACATTTTCTCCGCTTTGATACTTTACCACTAGGCAACAAAAATGCTACAATATCCCACAATTTACGATCCCGGGTGGAGAAGCGCGGTTAGGATCTGCTTCCCCGGCCGTGCCGTCAAGCGCAACTAATTCGATTTCGATACGATCCTTTAAGAACCTTTCCTTTTCCGCACCGAATCCCGATGCGTACGCAGCGCTTTGATCGACAACATCATCACCCATTGCTGATCGAAAGTTTATTGATGGAAGACCCGAGATACAAAAAAAATCAATAAAGCCATCACAAAGCACAAAGCTTCCAACCCGAACGACCATCGGGGAAGATCATAATTTATCGAAGAAAGTTTCAACACGATTGAAGAAAGTACCGCTCAATGCCCAACGTCATTTAAGGAAGGCATCCATCCATGCCACAAGGAATGTACATTTATCCCGAAAAGGTCATCCAGTGGCTGCTATTGACGAACGCTTGCGAGCGTAGCCCGCAAGTAGACGGGAGATCCGGTCAAGGAGCGTTTGGATCCTTTCTTTCACATTTTACGACCAGTAAGGACATTTTGTGACAGCATTTGAAAATGTCACCGTTCGGTGTGTGTGTGTGTATGTGATGAAAGTGGTGTACCATTAGGCGCACCATGAAACGGGGTCCTCTTGTGGCGTTCGAAGCCTTTTCACCAAACCCTCATCGTAATACGCTACTAAAGAAGTACATAAATTGTTCCACAAAAGGGGGCCATTGGGAGTTTGGGATTGCCACCAGTTTAAACCACGAGTTTGACCTCGATATAAATTTATCCCACAGACTTGCTTTAGCTTTTAAGGGAATTCCTTCCAAGTGAATGTTTCCTGAGCGCGGGGGCTACAAGATTTACGAACAAGAAGAAACAGAAAAAAACTGCAACCGGGTTTGAACCTCGTTGTTGAATAATTGAAGCATCCGGAACCAGTTGCTGACAGTTACTTTAGGCCATATAAAACATTTATACTTCATTTACCATTCCACCATCAAAACCATCAAATGGCGAAGCAACATCACAAACGCTGAAAAACCTTCCAAACAATAAACAAACCAAGAAGCTTTTCAGTGTTTTCCCCGGATGGTGAATGCTCCAGAAATCAACAACAACCACCCCCAATAACGAAGTTTAACAATGCTAGATGAGAGGTAAATAAAACTTGATCCAGGATCCGTTTTTAGTACGCTTTTTCGGTATGCAAATATGCTTTCCTTTCCATGGATTTTCAACCATTTCGTGCCCTACAACACACGAAGAAAGTTTCCGCCACCCGTGTTCCAGGTGCCTGCCAGGAAAAACCTTCATCACAACAGTCTGCAGCTGCCAGTAAATCCCGTCCCGAATTCATTCTACAGCATCTTTCCGCGAGGATTACGGTTGGGGAATGATCACGTCATTTCGTCGGGTGGTTGGCGAAGAAAACTTCAAGCGCTCCAACGAATCAATGCTGTTGTTTGATTCCTCAACCGAAAGGTATGCTTTTGAGCGTTGCTGTGGTTACATCATGCAACAGCTACCACTGCACATAGGTAGAACCTAGAATCGGCCCTATTCCACACATTGTACGGTGTTGTATGAAACAAATATCTTGTTCTTAGGCGCTTTTTCGCAAACCTTCCTGCACTGCGAGCAAGTTCTCGCCATCAACCAGCATGACCAACTTTTACCTAACGAGACTTTTAACGAATGCTTACATAGACTCACCCACACCGTTCCACATCCGGAATTGTGTATACTAGCACGTGTTTCTGACGGTAAGTTCTACGTGCAACCATTTTACCGTACCGTGGCGCAATTTAAAGCAACAACAGTCCAAAGCACATTGGCCCAATTTCTCTCAAAAGTGAGGAAAATTGTGTCTAAGGATATCCATGGACGAGTGGATGCTTTACTCCATCCAAAGACCCACTAAGTAAACAACCCATAGGCGGGACAGAGAAGGAACGCATCGTAAAAGAGAGTACATGAATTTTCCTTTTGCTTGATTCGAACACCCGCGCGAGCCTTGCGTGTCCCTGCGCTCCATGAAATCCCTCCTTTTATTTTCGGGTATGGACACGATGACTCATCGGTTGGATGTTTCGGTTCAGTTCCAGCTTATCTTCTGGTAGACTGTAGGACGATTACACCCGGTTGCTCCTTCGCATCGTAATCAGGGTGAATACTTTAATGTTATTCTCCCCGTTTTCCCAACCTCTTTGAAGACACCCTCGGCGAAGGTGTCATTTCCGAATGGGGGAAAAATCAGTTCGATCATGATGCGGCGCTAAGCTAAAGAAAAGTGCAATTATATGCCACCCACGCTCTAATAATGACCATCCATCCAATGATTCCTACGCGTTCGGTTTGCACCACGAAGGTATGTGCTGCAATTTAATTACAGATCCAAAAGAAATAAGGTCCTTCGTTTCGTTACCTAAGTGCCACATGAAGCGTGATTTGATTGACAAGTGAACATTGGCCGATGAAAATTTAATTATCACTCGATGTAAGAAAGGCGTAACGATTAATGTTGGATGTAATTAAAATATATACAGGAAAACAAATCACATCAATCAGCGTTAATCTTTATAAAAGAATCCATAGTAAATATTTAAAGCAACACAAATTGTTCTAAAACAAATAAACATGTAACTCTCACTGAAATTCCACAAATACTGTCGTACATTGGACAATTATTTGTTTGTTTCTTATTTATTATTAAATTCAGTATTAAAATTGGTCCCGTTTACTTTTATAATACGATAAATACATCAGATTTATAAGCTAAGCCGCAGTCACTGCATGGAAGCATTTTCCTCGTGTTAGTACAAAAACATTGAATTGCATACCTTTTCAACGGATCAAACAAGCAAAGCACATTGCATACTTTCAGGGGCTTCCGTGACTTGAATCGTTGCACAGCAGATTGCATAGAGCAGGCGACAAGTCTCTGGGCAGCGCCATCTGTGAGCAGCTAGCATAACTAGAAGCAAACATTTTTAGTACAATCTTTGCTGTCAGATTTAGCACTATCAGCTGATTCCTTGCAATTGCTTGTTTGAAAAAAGGAGTTTTTTGTATATAATAAACAAAAAAATATATCTTTCAATGATATCCTTCATGGAGCAGATTACACAATATTGTATGTGCAAACGTAGCAAAAATATTGCGCTCAGCTATCAATTTTTCAATCCCAAGCAAAGCCTCTCGGTATCGATCGAACTGGGGAAAACCTCTTAGTCAGCTGCTTCATATTGCGACACTACTCCTACGCTACGACAGATGATTTTTCACTCTCATCACTTCCCGCTACCGTTCCTTTCTTCACGAGCTAACCCGTTTATCGAACGTACAAGGGGTCGAGTTCAACTTTGGGCGTGAATCCATCAATTTACAACGGAAAACACAAGCGCCGCTGAAGGATAATGAACGAAGGTGAAAACACACCCAACCGCATCACCCCGAAAAAGGGGAAAACCTTCACCGAACACGAAATGAGGAAGCGCAAACACTCCTACCCCACTGTCCCATTCTTTGAGCAACTTAGTACAAACAAGAAAGAATCATTTTTAAACCTCATGCTCCTCGTTCCCATTCTGTGCCTTTCCACACTGCTCACCAATTCCCAATTCCTCCCATCCAACCGACAATTAGATTGATGGAAAACATATTTTATTCGCTTCACTGGAAAATCAGTCTCGGTTCGGCAACGTCCAAACCAGAATCCACCCGATCCGACTTTGGGAAGTTGCTGCCGAGAACTGGTGGTGCGAATGAAAAGTGAAGCAGGACGAGTGAAGGGTCAGAAAAATACGCCTATCTGCTGCTGTGCTGTGCCCTATGTTTGTGCTAGTGATTTTCCACCATCGGACACCGAGCACGCCAATAAATTTCCGCCAATAAAAACTCACTCCCTGTTGGGCTCTCCCCCGTACGGTCCGAATAACTTGCGCTTGGTGATGAGGAACACACAGCTTACGCAAACGTTTTGCCGATAAAGCAGCACAACCGACAACACTGTCTGAGATTCATTTGCGCGACGGGTATCAGTTTTGATTACACAATGGGTTTTTTTTCCTCTGTACCAGCCAATTACAACAGTGGTCGGCACTGTGCGACTTCAAAAGTGAAAAAAGTTTGGATACATTACTTTATTTTTTAATATTTCTAAACAAACTTTACAGAAATTACCCTTGCTTTAAAATATATAAACCTTTTTCCAAACTTACGATTCGTATTTACTGCACTGGTTTTGGAATTGAGTATTCGCGCCTTGATTTATGCAATTTCAAACGTGCTACGACCATGTAGTCTGTATTAGTCGACTATATGAATAGTGATTGCATACATCCGGGCGTTGTTAGAACGCAACTAAAGAATTAAACGAATGGCTGTAACGAACCATGTTATTCTTTTTCTACAGTTTCCACAGTTTCATTATTCTACAAAACTTGCCGTCCACTGACAACAGAGAAATGAAAAATCCACGTGAGGTGCAGAACTCAACAACTGCACTAAATCCAGCTATTCACCCATTTCACACTTCCACCATTTGATGCAGCAGAATGACGATAGAGATATAAAAAGTAGCCGAACAGATACACGCACACACAAAATTAAACGACTTCGCCAAATCCAATTAGTCTGTGATTTTAAACCCCGGTGGGGACAGTACGTTTGTGCCGCACAAAAGCAAAAAACAATCCACCATCCAGAGAACAGCGGGTTGGAAAATAGTTTTTGCCCCACCGGAAAGGACACTGCTCTGCACTACTTAACTTCGTCTGCACTTTTTATCATGAGCCGAAGATGAACCAAAAAAAAAAGCGCAGCGAAACGCCCGAGAGTCAGTGAATAATGTAAATCAGTGAACATAAAACCACCAAGAAACACAAGACCGGGTAATTATTAAGCTAGTCTTTCATTATGGAGCAGCGTACACCGTACCCGATCCGCGCGTCAGTCAGTAGTCGGAGGGTCGTTTTTTATGTCACATTTTCACAGACACATTTTACTACCACGAGAGACACAATCATGTGCGCCCTTTTTCCCAAACCCGGAGAGGCAATTTTCCTGGGAAGGTTTCGGAAAGGTGGAATTTTTTTTTCTGCTGCCATGATAACGCTACCATACTGTGCTGTGATGGCGTAATCTTCCAACCTACCCATTCGTCGGCCCCCTACCAGCCCGGTCGCGGTGAAGGTCGCGAAACAACGACTGCAACAACGTGTGCGCCACGGACGGGACCGAATGGGACGAATTATACTGTCACCGGTTCCGTGTGCTCCCGGTGCACGTGAAAACAAATCGTGCGCCCGACGGTTCGACTCGGTTGACGTAAAAGACAATTGTGCGGAAGTAAATTAAAGCGCCGTGTTTCATGAGATGGTGCGGATATTTCATGCAAATAACACGTGGTGAGTGATTCTGTATTAAGTCTCACAACGCGTACGAACGCAACAAAAAACCCATACCTACAAAGTAATCGCAATGTCATCCTGTTAATAAATGGTGAATTATGAGTGGTGCCTCCCATTAAGAATTATGGTTTCACCATAAACTTATCATCGCAAACACTGCGACTTGTAAAGAGTAAACGATTGTTTGAGGTACAGTGCGCTTCAAAATTTGCATCGCGTAAAAAGCGAAACACAATTATGATAATGAAGCACAAAATGAAACATCACTGCAAAGAAGGTGTTAATTTTTCCCAAGACAAGAACAACTTACAATCCAACCGTCAGCACGACACTCACGACATCACTTATCATCTGCCGATTACAAGCTAGCTACTTAATTATTTCCACTGCCCCCGAGAACACCGACTTTCATTAGAACGAGATTTGTTTTGGAAGGATGGTGTGAGGCAATCGGGAAATTAAACTTCTCCGAGTGAAATGACAGCAACTGATACGTTTCGGAGTGTGCGAAAAGAATCAAATCATGTATACGTCTGATAACGCAGCGCAAGGGCAACATTCGATTGAAGAAAAAAAAAACCATGCCAGATGGTTGAATGCTTTTATTTTTCAATCAGTTTCACCTACCCATCATCTGAAGTCGATGAGAGAGCGTGCTATTTCGAATATTAAAACAATCGCGCTCTCCTTCTGTAATACAACTATAATGCGTGCTCTTATCAGTATATTAAAGGGGCGTATATTTTTACACCACGTGATTCATCCATTTACTCTCAACTCGTTAATGCGTTTTTTTGCGTTGTTGCGCAATCAGCAGCAAAATATCCGCCTGACAACGAATGCCACAAAAACCACCGGAATCATGTCAATTCATTTGAGCTTTTTTCTAAATGATCAAAAGCCAATTAAACGGATGAATGCTCGTGACAGTAACGGGTGCTACAAATTGAAATGTACCTGTGAATATTGAGCGAAAAACCCCGACGAAGCTTTAATCGATCCGACTAAAATATTTATGGAACCACGCGCTGTGACTATGAGCAGAGTAAAAGTGCAGTCCATTTAAGCCTCGAAAAATGCTGCTAATGGAAGGCACATCCGAACCGACTGTGGAAACTGTGTGGAATGTATCACTCGGCATTCTTCCTCTCGCTTTGTGCAACAGTGAGCGCTAGAAAACAATTGGAGCATAATTTGCATACGGTTATTCCACCGGAGGCAGGCCGGAACGATAAATGGTTTCCAGCAGGAAGGACTGTTTTCGTGTGTGCGATAAAATGTCACCACAAAATTTTCGACCTCACCGATTACAGATGTGGAAACCGTGATCGTAGTAGCACTTGGTCAATTAGATTCCCCTTAATTTATGCAATGAAAATTCGATGCATGTTTGTCGGCTTGTGGAGATTTCATCACAAATATTGCGATGTTTACTAGCGGTTCAACGTAATGGAAAACACTTATTTAGAACATTTAATAAAGAAAATATATTGTTTAAACAAATAACAATGAAATATGCATATCAAAACCAACAACAGTCGTCTGGGAATAAGACGAAAGCTGTTGATTTTTTTTTAATATTACTATTTATATTCAATGTATCATTTCGTAATGATTCTTCACCCCTCAAAAGTTCTTTCCCGTTCAAGGATTATGAGTAAACGAAGACTAAAAAGACTGACGCGACCTGACGGTAAATATTTAACTTCCATTTCGCTGCCCATATCCGCACCAAACGACGGAAATGGGGTAGGATAATCCCCGGAAACGACCTCCAACGTGACAAAATACAAAGCACTAATCGGAACCCGGAAAATCCCCGAGGATGAGCATCAGATTGTAGAGAATATAAAAAAAAATACACGTTCCTATCGGACGAAACCGAAAACGGGGAGTGAAAATCGATCGATTGCCGCGAGATTGGAAAATGTCCAGCACAGACACGCTCTCGCATAACTCGCACACTTCCTATACTTCGCAAAAACCACAAAAATGAACGGCATTCGATGAATGTAATTCCTAGCATTCCTGCCACAAATACCATCTCGTAACACCCCAAGGGGGTAGGTTTGAATATTGGAAAGCCTTTCGGGAGATGAAGGGCAAAAAAAAACCAAGCGACATACCCCATTTTATGGTGGGAAAACTGGAAGAATGAACTCTCTGCCTGCGCTACAGAGAACTCCGAAGTTGAACCATAAATTGTAAAGATAAAAAAGAAAGAATGATTGAAAAACAAAAACGATTGGCTTTATTCATCCTTTTCCATATAAATTCATATCGCCAGAACAATGGTCCACAAAACGGAAAGACCCGTAAGGATGTTGAGCGATTTATAAAATTGTTTTCCAGCGTAGACCCATCCACCGTCTTTGACGATGTCACAGTTGGAAATTGGAAAATAAGAATTCTCTTAATCAAGACGCAATGTAACAAAAAAAAAACCTTAACTTTGCGAAGAACTACAGAGCTACAATGCGCCGCAGGATATCGATGAATAAAAGAGACATTACGATCGATCGTGGTTTATCGGTCCGTACGTCCGTAACACTAAGTGCGGAGTTTGACGGCACACCACCGTACGGAAATTGAAGAATAAACAGTTTTATTTGCGTCATCATTTCAATTTAATGTCTCTTAAACCGGTCAAGAAGCTTGTTACAAAAGATCTCCTGTAGCAAAGGCTATAAACATCCAATGGCCAGGTCCAACCAGGTACCAATCGTTAATTTTACGTTTCAGATACGGTTTGCAATTTCCATACCATGCAATCTGAGTGTTTACAACTAATGCAGGGCAATTAAACAAAGCCACAAATCCTCATCAAAACCATGGCATCACAACAAGGAGCAGTTGCAGAATCTGCTCGACCGTGTTTAATGATTCTAGCCTCTCCGAAACAGGGATTGACGTGCTGACTAAACAGAACCTAGAATGCAGGGAGTGACACTCATCGTCTTGCATAAACGAAGCCGTAATTCCAATTTCAATCGCTCACCATGATGCTACCCCAAACTAGGTGGGTAGTTAACGTCACGGTTGGCATTGATAAGGGACAAACCGGGATACCAACCCGGTAAGTTCAGATGGACACGGAGCCTTCCCACTGCTCTGTTTTCTCGTTCTTTAAGAAGACCATATGGCACTATACCGTACACATGGTATCATTCTTTCATGCCTAGCAATACGACTTCTAACCTGCGGTTTTCAATTTCTGGTATGTCTGCAGAATTTATCCCCCAGCCAATGCGGCTCGAAAGCATCGTTCTCGAGTGCTGTACGTACGAGCAGGCATTCGATTTTTTATCCCAACCCCCCCGTCAAAGCTCTCCAGGCACGTCTAACTGCTTCCTGAGTGGAGACGACGAAGATGGTATGTGAGCGATTAGGCCCGATTCCTGAGCTTGATGACGATTTAAGGCGAACGTTCTATTCACGTTTGACATTTTCCCTGCACGGCTTACGTCACGCACACAAACCCACTTAAAGGTAGCGTTAAGCGAGGAGATAAAAGCCTCCGTGCGGGAGAGATGCCCACGTGCAACGTGCTGGAAGCGGAACGTAGAATAAGACCGGAGATTAAAGGCGTTTAGACTTCCGTTTTGAAAAGAGCCCGGAACGGTAGCAGATGAGGAGGCAGCTTAAATCATACACATATTCACATATTGAAGAGATGGAAAATATTTAAAAAAAAAACGGCCAGTACTATTTCAAGCGAGATTCATGTAGTTTCTCACCTATCGAAGCGTCATGTACCGGTGTCGAAACATAAATTACCATTCACTCTAAGTGCATCCAATCCATTTCGTTAATCATAACTATTTGGAACATTATTATTGCAGCTCGTCGTTTAAACACCTCGCTGACCTGCAAACCAATGCAGTGGCGGCATCACACTGCCTATAAATTTGCCTCCACAAAAAACCACAAAATAACCCTCGCGCGCGTACAACATCATCATTTTATACCACCACCCCGTGGACGCATACAATAGCAATATGACGGCGACCTGACCAAATTGTAATTAAACAATTGAGGCCATAATAATCCCCCTTGTGTTCCCCCCTCTTCTTCCGACCACTTCGCGAGCACCATGTAGCCACACTAAACACACGCACGGTTTGGCAGCGCTACTACGTCGGAAAGTGCAGCAAACACACACCCGGTGGCAGGTCGAAGAGTGAGAGATAATTTCGCATGTCCGTAATGAATGATAATGAGCCGTCTCGCAACGCACGAGCCACCACGAGGCATCGTGCAGGTTGATAATGTTGAAACATGCTCACCTTAAACGCATCGTCAGTGTATCGTGTAGTGGAAGTGCGTAAGTCTCCCACCGTACCGTGGGGGACTGTGTCGCTTCATGCTTTCGTAAAATCTCTCGCTTACACGCCCCTCTATTATTCTCATCTCGGTCAAATGTTTTCTCATTCAATAATTCCGAGGAGCACAAAAGCACACCTAATAACAATCAATGACTTTTAACATTGAAAGTTAAAACTAGCGATCGCGAGTACGCTTGCACACGCGATCATTATCATCACCGTTCATTAGAGCAAACACATAAACACAAGCTGCCAGTGTACACACAGAACGGATTCTGAGTGCAAAATGTGGTGCATTTTAATCTTCTTTGAAGGGTAATTTTTGCGACCAATAACGTGGCACAGCACTAGGGTGTTATTAAATTTTAGGTGTGTTTGTTTATGGCAAACTCGGAGCAATCACAATGGGACTGATATGGAATACACATATTTTAACGAGCTTATTATGAATTATGAAAGAGAACTTTAATTTTTCAAAATCAATATACAGGCAGTCCCCGAGATACGCTATTATAGCGAACCGCTATAACCGTGGAAAAATCCGCGTAAGTCGAATCCTGGTGCATTATCGTTTATAAGTCACAGAGTCGACTTCCTTCTCTGCACTTAGTTTAAGCAGCGTAGCAGGCGATTTTTAGAAAGATTACATTAAAAAAAGTTAGAAAGAAATGCTTTTTGTGACAAAAAACAAGTTTTTTGGACCAAGTTTCACATTTTTGAATAGATTTTGTGGTATAAACTAGCTCATCTGTCAAATTTTTAAAAACCGCGTATCTCCGAATCCGCGTACAAGAGGAACCGCGTATCTCGGGGACTGCCTGTAATTTCTTATAATAATATGCACCACAAAAAATAGGAAGAAGCCTTTATGTCTTGAAACAACTTAATCTAACAGCCTAAATCACCAATTATCATTGCAATATCTACTTACACTTTGATAAATATTAGCCTTAGTGAAAAGCTCCAATGTTTTCCGCTTACCTGCAAGAAAAGAAAATACAAATAATTAATGCTACTTCTTGGAAGGTTTGCTCGCCCAGAAGGGTTGCTCGTACAATGCGAAATACAGAAGATAAAAGCACCGGTTCCAGTTAATCAAATTATATTGCTTTCAAAGCTACGCAGCCACCCACATTAATTCCGTTGTTCAATAACATTCCTTTGCTTCGAGTAGAGCTCCATTCGCTGGTGAAACATAAAACTGTAAAAAATGTAAGACCCACCAGAGATTTTCTTTCCCAACAAACAAAAAAAAGGAAAACAAACCGTGAGCTTTACCAAAGGCACATCCGTCCCGAAAGACGGAAACCGGCAAGTAAATGCCAAACCCAAAGCAAAACGAACCATTCTATCCTTGCGCACAATAATATCCGGTAATGTTGATCTTGTTTCACTCAATTTTCCTCGTTTTCTCGGTAACGAGAAAATGAACGAGTCAGACTCGAGAGGCATAAGGCGCACCGGCAAAAAAGCTTCCAGCCAGCACCAGCATTTAAGGCAAAATTGCACTCGTAATTCTATTTCGCCCAATGTCCGGTCGGCAAAGGTGGATCATCAGCATCATCAGCAACCTCCACACAGACCGGAGGCACAACATCCAAACACACACACACAAAAAAATGCTCGCTCGGGACACGATTCCCTTACCTTCGACCGTAAAAATTGGAATGAATTTCGTTTCGACGCGCACCGAGGGCTGAGAGGTGTGGTGCATTATTGTCTGCCCTTTGAGTGTTTTGCTGCCGATGAGGAACCACCGGGCACGATTTACACAGAGTACCGATCCTTATCGTAACAATGTAGATTAAATTTCACACTTTATGTTGCGAAACCCGGCAGGCAACCAACTGTTTCGATTGTGAACAGTTTAAGGGCAATATCAAATGAACACCCGAAGCAAACCCGATCGGTGTTTCGTCAGAAAGCAGAAGAATTAGGAGTATCGGTAGCTCTTTTCTCATCGTAGCTAAGCCGCATCGTTGGACAGGATCAGCAGCAAGATCGGAAGCTACCAATAGTTCCCCAGGTGCTCAATGTTATATGGTTTCGGAAGAGCAATACCGACCATACTATGGCTCGACCGGAGCTTATCAAATAAACCACGAGAAACGAACAAAACTTAACCAAGCATACGGAAGGGGACACATTTTACCATCGAGACTTTGTACCTTTTGTCTGAATGCCGGTTGGGAAAGCTTAAATAAGCTACCATTTAATGGAGTTTTTCACCTTCCTCGAGTGTGTGTTTTCCCTTTTTTTGTAAGAGTCTCGCACACATAAGCTTTTCCATCCTGAAAAAAAACACCTCGGTACCTTTTGGATAAAAAGAAAGATGGAAAAGCGAAACACACCATAACCACCCGCCAAGCAGTCTGGGCAAGGACTTTGTTTGCCGGATAATTTATTTAGCACAAATTGCTATCCATACCATACCCGGCGGTACGGTGGTGTTGTCTGCATTTTCTATTTTCCACTTTTCAACCCTACGGCGCTAGACGACGCCGTGTTATCCGTTGGTCCGCCCCCGGGCCCGGTTTCAGCTTTCAGGGCAAGCCGGAAGGAAGAAAAGCACAACAATTCGATGTGCTTTCCCGGCGGGAAACGGCGCCCGGAAGCAGTCGCGACGACGAAGGTGAATCGTATTGTAATTGGAGTTGAAAATGTTACACTTCGCGAAACGATTGCATTTTCGCTGTCTGAGAAATGTATGAAAATTAAGTTTAAACCGTACTACAAACCGATTTCACTGATTTGCAAAAGTAGGGTTTCACTAGGTGCAAAAACCATCACAAATATTATTAATATAGTATTCCTTAAATATTATTTTAAAACAAACTTATTGAGTAAAAAAACAGCTTAATGATAATCCTGGAAAAATAATAACATTTTGCACAAGCTCCTTTACAGATTCCCACTGAGTAGAACCACAATAACAAACTAAAACATCCAAGTAGGCGACGACTTTTCGGTATCTGGCAGACGAAAAAGGCTCATCTTTTTTTCAGCAAATTTTCCGAGAAATGCTTCCATAAGGTTCATGTATAATTAAAATTAAGCTCTCTTAGTCTTTCTCAACCAAACGAACGAACAGCGCTTTGCGGGTTGATGGGGTTCCCTTACGGTCTGTTGTTTGAATAAGACACCAGTTCATGTCTCCTTCCTCAGGGAGAGATCACCTATACAGACCTGCTAAAGGTGAACCTTCCATCGAATATTGTAAAACTTTGTATAACATTCATTTATAAATTATAGGCATGAATTCAAGCGTTGCTATGTAAACCTTCCCCGTAACACCGAAGGAACACCGTTAGCTACCGCAAACGCAAAACCTCAAGAAAAACCCTTAAATTAATAGCCCTTTTTTACACACCACCGATGGTCGATGGTGGTAAATTTCCTTTTTACTACCGTCGGGTTGTTGCGGTCACATTCGGACATCGGTTGTCACTTTTTACTGCTGCCACTGCTGGTATGTGGGAAATGGAGATGTTCTGTAGTTGGCAGAAACAAAAAACTTACTTGCAATAAACTACCCGTACCCATAAACCAACACCTAGCCCTAACACAACTACCGTCAGCTCGACTGTACGAATAAAATCAAATAAAAATTTTAACGACACACCGGTGTACCGAGCGTCGGTAAGACGACCCTTGGCATCGGTGAATGCTACCTGATGGCGGCTGATCACGATCACCCTTGTGAAAACTTTGCTCCGTTTCTCTCTCGCTGCCAATTGACGTTACTTTGTTGAGCAGAGTGGAGACTAACGATGTTAAGTTTAACCACAAACGCGACAATGCACTTCCACCATTTTGTGCTACTGTCAAGTGCATCCAGCCAATGTAATGGAGTGCCCGTAGTATGGCATCGCTGCTAGAAACGCGAGTAGGAAATAAGAAGAGACAACAAAGAGAAGGATGCTTCTTTCTGGCGAATGGTAAATCGTAAATAAAGCTATCTACATAGTATCAACATCCACACACAAAAAAGTACTTCAAGAGAGTGGAAAACGTTGTAAAAGCTTTCGTACCGCTGTGTACACCATTTTCTAGGACTCTTGGAAGATAGAAATCTATTGCCCGAAGAGATGCACCAGCAAAATACCGACTCAAACAGAACTTAATTTCAACTGAATTTACGAAAGAGAGTTGTCTGTTTCATAAATACGCAAATAAGTTTAATAAATTATTTTCCATTCCGTTACGAAGATAATAAATTTTCAATTATTTAAAGCTGCGACATCCAATAAATGTAAAATGATTGTGTTGCGAAACCGCTTACACTTGTTAAACAATCTCCATTGGCTTTCATCAAACGCATCCTGGCATCCATTAAACGTAAACCATTAGTGGCACAGCGATAGGGTTTATCACCTCGGGCCTTGATGGGTTTTGAAAGCTATTTGCAAATTAGCTGCCAATTCCCCGACGCATATCTTAGCGCCCGAAAAGATGCTGCGAACCGTCGAGAAGATTGGCTTTCACCTACTCGACAGACAGCCGTCTGTGTCGTCTGTCCTGCCATACGCCACTGGCATTCACCCGGTTGAGGAACTTCCCGAGAACTCCTTTGCGAATATTCACTTCATTTTTCTCATTTTTTTAAAGTAAAAAAGTGCTTCGCCTCATAACAGTTATTTAGGTTTCATGTCTGTCTTGTCTGCAAGCGCCTAAAGTTATGTATTCTTTGATAGAATTTTGCGGGAAGTTAATAACTTGATAGAAAATTTTTTATAAACACCTTTACAGAAAATGAAAAAAAACATCACATTAAAATCATAACAGTTTTAAACGTTTCCATCTTTAATGGTATAAGCATAGCAACAATTTTATAAGTTAATCAGGTAAATATTGAACTATTTTATATAAAGACGGGGAAAATTTTCACAACATAACACCAAAGAAGCAAATACGAAGCAACCGAGCCTCATTTAGCACAAAAAACTATTCCTTGAGACCGTGTTACGATCTTCTACGAGATATCATCTTCTCCCAATTCTGGAGACTACGGACGACACACGTCCCTGTGAGTCTTTTACAGCGTTCTTTTACGACTTCTTCTCCTTCCATTCTAAATTGCCTTGCAGTTAGCATGTTTTTCGCCGAAGAGAAAAGCAGCTTTCCAGAACAACCGCAGACTCACCGCAGGAAGGAACTAAAGTAGCACCCAACCCAGAGCACCAGAGTCTGAAATTGAACTGACACAATACTGCGATAGCAGGAAACACACGACACGGACACGGAAAACAGGAAAATGACAACTTTGGAACGTTCCACTTCTATTATCTTCCGCACACTGGCGCTGTGTGTCCTCTAAAAACTACTCCACAAGTAGCAAAACGTGACCAACACAATACTCATCTTGCTAGCCATTTACTACACACCTTTTACTGCTGCTATGATGCTAATGCTAAGCTGCCAGAAACTCCACACAACCAACCAACCAAAAAAAAATGTACTGTCCCATAAACAAAGACACACTAAATCCCTCCATCAACTGGTGACGCACACCAAATGGAACAAATGCCCCGAAAACCATCTCGATGAAAGTGAAAGTGCACACGCCCTGCCCGCGAAGGCTGCATTGTAAATGGGTTCGCTCGGTTCCACTCTGCAAAACTCACCCCTAAATTGTGACCCATTTTAAGCACCTAGCACGTGATGCACAACCGGGCTTCGTGCGCGGTCGGGGTTCGCTCGTGTATGCGTGTGGAAAAGCGAAAGAAAAGCAAAAGCGCGAATAACCTTCCCCCCCATTCTTCCTCGATCGCTTGGAGGACACACTGGAGGACCTGTGTGGCAACCATCTGTCCAAAAACTTGATTCTCCACCACGCATCGCAGGCTGGCTGGCTGTGTGTCTGGCACGCTCGTCAAAAATAATTTATAACAGTACGATGTGTGCATAAATTAAATATGAAACGACCGGTTAACGTTCGGGACGATGCTGCTTTTACGATGGAGAACAACTCGCCAACTCGTAAACGAGCAGAAAGCGGAAAAGACACATTAGAAGTTTGCGTGCTTGATATAGATCATCCTGATTATTTATCTGATTGTAGTTGCCACATTTCTTGAATCTGAATTACATACATTGGAAGCATAATATTGTTCTTGCCTTACTCTTGCTATTCAACATACCCAGGCAAGCCTTCGAAAAAAAAGCTTCTGCTCACCTCCAACTACTTGAAACTTGACCTTGCCGCTTGGAGCGGGAAGCGAACGATCATTCGCACCTCGAATAGCGCGAGCCTTCTCAACGCGCTAGTGGCCAAATCAATTTCAACTCGCTCTCACGTTTTAAAAGGTACACTCAACTAGCACTCACAGCACAGCGAGGCAATGTACACACCAAAACTCCATTTGGGATCACACTTCACACCGCCGAGATACGTTGGGGGAGGTTAATTTATGTTTATGTTTGCGTATTTATTTTTTATCCACATATAAGGTGACAAACGCCAGTAGCACCACAGGTCGAAGAAACTTCCAGCGGCAGCAACTCGTTTTCAAGCTTTAGTCCAGTATGCCCGCAAGGGTTCACCCCGGCACGACCTGACAGAGACACACACGCGCGTTGGACAAACGTGTTGCAAAACCTCGTCGAATTGGGGTGTGCACGCAGGACAAAAAAACAATCTGCCTTGCTGTGTATTAAATAACGGCAGGTGGTTTGGCGAAGGTCGGTCGGCGTTGTCGCTGTACGCGTTAGAGAAAGTGCTCGCGAGTCGCCCTTGAACTACGAAAAACTAATTCCAAACGATGGTCAGAGTGGAGTGGGGGGGCTCTGCACAAACCCCTTCCAAACACTCCCAACGGAGAAAGAGAGCAAATGGGGCAAAGGCACAATGAAAAAGAAACCATCGGTGTTGTACGAACATACGGCGCCCGGTAGCGTTATGCTAATGAAGTCGCTTGACGTGGTCATTCGTCAGTCTGCGGCTCTCTGTTAGTTTCTCTCGTACCGATGTGGCAGTACCGCCAGTGCATGCAGATAAAATGGAAGCCTATTTGCTCGATTTCCTTCCTTCCTTTTCCGGCCACAAAAAGCGCTATATTAGATTCCGCATCCGCACAACAACAAATACACGTTACTATTGCGTACCTCCCTCCCTTCCTTCCTTTGGGCAATTTGCATTCATACTCAATATGTAGCCAAAAGGACAACGAAAAAAAAAACGGTTCGCAAAATGCCACATGCATTTACCATCTTTTATTCCGATGTCGAAATGTAAGCTAAAGAAAAGCAAAACCCCAAAGTACAAACCGGTAAAAAAGGCACAACAACTACTTTTATGTGACGTACATAAAGCGGAGTTTTCAACATACAACAAAAAAACACAACAACCTCTTTAGTCTAGAAATGAAAGCATAACAACAGTGACGCTAACAACTTCAAACGGGATAAAAACAAAACCAGCGAGCATTCAAAAGGGAAGCAGCATCAAATACATCCGGAACCCCCAGTGCCTGCCACCATGGATGATGATGTGGTGGAATTTAGATTACTTTTTATACCCTTAGGCTGGCTTTGCTTGGGGTTTTTTTTGTATTTTTTGCTCAATATATTTGTATTACGTGCACACGCTTTCATGCTTTGTAATGAACGGGCCTCCATATCCTCTGATGATGTGTGAGTTTGTGTGAGTGAAAAATATTACATCATGTTGAACAACATAACACACCCCTCGGAAAAAACAGGACTCGTCCCACCACTACAAGCGAGAATGGTTTAAATTTACATGAAGATTAAAATTTTCTTCTAAACGTACGTATAATCCACCCATAATAGCGTTATCTGTCGACTGATTCAATCGATGAAACCGACCGGCATCCGCCTGCCTAGATCGTTCTAATCAAACACATTTCATAACGGCAACCAGTGTTGGGGGCAACACTTTCCCACCTAAGGCCATCCATTTCCCGTGGCCCCCTTTTCTCTACCGGTGGCGCCATTCAATGAAGTTTCCTCGTGTGTATCGTCGTCTGGCATCGCACAGCGGTTGCATCATGCGCCCGGCGAACCATATGTACCATGTGGTATATGTGAAGGTTCGACCCAAGCAACTGCTCCCTTCTGGCACTTCTGCTCTACGTACGGTCGTTTGTTTATCAAGCAACTCACAATGTTGTACGTTTGCCACAGACACTCACACACATTCTAGAGCCTTAGAATGCTACCAGCTCCATGAAACAGGGAAAAGATGTAAATTGCAAAATGCAAAATTATCGCATCGCAAATTGTGCAACGAAATGCGTACGATTGTCTTTGCTGGAAGTTATGCACCAACGGGCATAAAGCATTGACATACACTTGAACCCATCGCACATAAGTCAATTCTCCTTCCAACTCTTACTCGCTTTCACGCACAACTGGATGACCCTGGCGTACGGGCGGCTTCCCAGACGCGCACGAAGCTCATTGATTGTGTCCTCTTATCTGGCGCCCGAGCGCGCTCACGTCCTTCGATGTCCTTCCGGTGCTCGACCCAGGACACCACATCGCGTTGACCTTCGGAAAGGGCAAAGGAGTTCGAACTGGTTTTCAACACAAACACACCATTGGGCTAAATGAACTGACGCCTTGCCGTTCCCAACGCGCTATCCATCCCCCGCCATAGGCGATACAATAAATATACCAATTATTTAACCAAACGCTCGCTTAGAACCGAGTTGCGTTAGGCTCGTTCGGGCGAGAAATTGAACCAATCCATTTTCAGTTAGAACTTTACGCCCTCCCATCAGTAAACAGTTCACGTACGTCCCCTCTTTCTTCGTAATGGCTTCGTTGGGTAATCATTTAATTTACCTTAATTTTGTCGGCTGTTTAAAGATATTCTCTAATAGTGCATCCTTAATCAAGATCCCCACAGCATTAATTAAAAAATGGATCATATTTCATGAAACATGACATAAATCAATAATATCGTCTCCATATGTTGGTTAATGGTGGCAGATAACACAAAGTGCCATAAGATCATGCGTCACTATTGAACTCCGAGGGTTGCATTCAATTAAAACAAAATATGTAGGGTGCAGTACATTAATGTATGACGCAGACCACCTCCGAATGTGGTCCTGTTAATTAAAAAATTATTAAATTAATTTAATCCCCCTATAAAAAAGTGTTTCAAAAGAGCAAAAATAAGCTATATAAGCTAAAAGCATGAATATTCTGTTAAAGTTAAATAAAGAGCCGAGAATTTAATAAAAACTAATATTAAATTAATATATTAATTTCAATAGAATAGCGGAATAACAATTCGGGCAGGACCTACTTAGAGTAATAAAAAAGAATATAGGAATTGAATTGAATTGAATATTGAACTATAAAAGATATAAAACAAAATATATAGAGTGCACTACTTATTACGAAAATTACCTCTAAAAGGGGTCTTGTTAATTTATAAACTATTACATCAATTTATTTAACAAAACGGCCCTGTTTGCAGAAATAAAAAAAATCAATTTATTCCTCTAAATAAAAAATGTTTAAAAGAGCAGTGTATAAAACAAAAATAAGCAACATAAACTAAATATATGAATATTCTGTTAAAGTTAAGTAAGGAATCGAAAATTAAATAGAAAAATTATATTAATTGAATAATTTAAATGAAATATAATAGAGGAATAACAATTCGGGCAGGACGTACTTACAGGAATAAAAAGAGAATATAAGAATAAAGTAACAATAATAAATTTATTGAACCAAAACAATATTTACGAAATTCTTATTTATATAAGATTGATTATAACAGAATGAAAAGAAAACAAGTAATCTCTTATAAAGCCAATGAAGAATCTTCTTTTCTTTTTTTTGCTTTGTCCACTCAGAATCGATCATTAACACTGAGCATTGCGCACGGAACCGGAATTGCGGATGAATATTTAATCAATTTCAATTATAACGCTATTAGCGGTATGTAAATTTATTTGTCACTATTAGACAGCTTTCCAAATACAGCGACACGCGTGACTCGAATATGCGCGATCCGATTGTCAACACTTCCTTTGCTGCTTAGAATCATTCAACCATACGCACTCGGTCTCGGTAAGAGAGGCGCGCTCATCTAGCTAGCGAGAAACTAATGACGATGATTGTGCTTACACAGAACAGTTCCTCTTCCCATTGCAAGTAGGAGTGGTGCCAACTATCGCACCAGAACCCAGAAGACTGATGGACTGGCACGGAAGAAGTGTTCAATAGACCATCAAAAGAAATTATTAATAACCTCTTCTAATTCACTGCTGTTGGGCAGGACGGTAAATGCTTCTCTATGTACTTCGCATTGCACGAAACATGAGTTGCTTTTTTCCTGGCTTTACTACACTCTTGCTCACTCTAAGCACTCTACTTAGCTGCTTCATTCCCGCTTTTCTTTGCGTTCTTGGTGGATACAGCTGTTGTGGAACTAAGGTGCGAACCACCAACTTCTTCAACTGCCAGAGCTGCTACTGAAGACGTTCAATTGTCTGTTCTGTCTGGCTCCCCTTCTGCGTGTTTTCTTAGCACAGCTGTTTGCAGTGCACGACGGCATGCCATACGGAAGCATCTCGTCCAATCGATCAATCGTTTCATATAGCACTCAACACGCATTTCAACACATTTCAACAGTTTTTAGATACTGAAATAAAATCTATAACGGTTAACTTTAAGTAAAATCAAACAATAAATTATCTCTGATTGATTGAAACATTTGCACACCAGACACGTGCCCGTAATTAAATCATCAAATCAGCAGAGGGTGCCCTCTGATCTATAAAATTGTTTTACGATCCCCTGCACTGGTGCTCCACAACGCCAGCATGTATGCGCGCGAAGAGTGAATTTATGTTGCTCGCAAGCTTCCAAGCTACAAAACGCCAACTTCCCGGCCCCAAAAAGGTGCTAATTTCAGCTCATGAATAGCTTTATTGCTTCATTGTTGTGTGGCGAGAAGTTCTCGTCTCGACACGCTTGAATCACTTCGAAGCTGCGTTAGCCAAATCGAGCGCTCCCTGGCTGCGCGTAACATGCGCTCCACGCCGCAGTTGCTCCATAAATCTTTCAGACGCGCTAGGGGCTCAACCTGTGCAAGCCCTGGGAATTTTCGTCGATCGACTTCCCAGGCGGTAGGCACAATGAGGCGAAATGTTCGTATGCATATGTGTCCACCGTACATGTGCGCCGCGGAACGATCATTCTCTTTGGCGGCGTCGGAAAAACCATGTCATGATCGTTCACTTAAAAGCTCATTAATTCAAGCCCGCTTCTTGCACACACACACACACACAGTTTTGCTCATCAATTTGTAGATGTACATTTGAATATTACACATTTTTTTATCTTTCTGATCACACATTCTAATAGGTAGACGTACACAGTGTAGTACATGTAAACATTTTCCCTTCTGCGTTGCGAGAAGCATGAAAAAAGGTCCCTTAAAAAAAACACCCCGTAATACATATTTAATCACAACTGTACGGGAAGAACTAAAACATCATAATCGTAACGGGGGAAAATTCGGAAAGTTTGAGCATTGCGAAGGAGTGCCTCCTTGGGGAGCACTTCCCTTCCGTTGAAAAAGTTTCTCACAAACACACAGTCCTGGCGGAAATGCTAATGAAGAAACCAGCCAGCAACGAATAAAATCACGAAAATACACTTCCGCAGCCTAACACCACTTCCTCGGAAAGTCCGGGAATTTCTCCAGGGAGAGTGTGTGTGTGCCTGCTGTTAAAGCTGAGATAAACTCCTCTTCGCCACGTGTCTAGCGGACTCCTCACAAGAACCGCAGGCAAGCAGGCAAGAAAAGGAACGTAAAACTTTATCCCCAAACAACATATCTCCCCACGTTTGACGCTGGAGTCCATCTTTCGTTGCCGATTAGAAGTGTGGGCTGGGCAAACTCCTCTATATTACTCTCCAACAATCCACTGCTAGTATGTTTTATCATGTTCAGCGAGGCAACCAAAATTAACGTTCAAATAAATGGTACTGCCTTGTTTAGTGAACTCTTTTTCGTCCCAAGCTCGAGAAATGGTTGCTCGGCATTTAGAAGTAACTCCCAAACCGCACGCAACCAACTAAGATATGTTCATTTCGGGTGATTTAGGCAAACAATTGCCTTTCGCAAGTGCCGCAGTACGGAGAGAAGCTAATAACATTTTGGGCAAGATATTCTTGGCAATAGGTTTGCCGTGTGTGGAATTCTTCAAGAAAGCAGAGCCAGAGCATGGCAAAATGCCATTTTTTCTCATTTTGAAGCTAATTTAATTGTAAGATATAAGTGTCTAATTTACTAAAAGGCAGCTAAACATTTGAAAGCCCAATAGATCCAATGATATACAGAGGTTAAACATAGGATAACAATTCAATTATAAATATTAAAATAAAGACAACATTCGAATATATGATAAAGATTTTACTGTACGTCTAAGCTATCATTACTAAATACACAGTAAGAGAAGTCTTTTCCACATGGTTGTATGCGTCATTCAACAGACTACCTCAGAACGCGGATATCTTCCAGCTATCTGTACACCCATATATTACAGGTTTAATGTTTTATTGGGGCACTCACTGAAAAAAGCAACCCATCGCATCCTACAACAAACTTCTTCCACCGCCTTAATGCCTTCGGTTGCGAATGAATGAACTCACGTTTTGATCCAGAGCTTATGAAGCCTCCACACGAGAACACACCATGGTTTGTGGCCGGTATTTTGACCTACTTTTAATAGCCCGGAGAGACCTGCAAAACTGCCCGTCCAGAAAGCGTACCCGCACCGTCCCTTCCCCTAGCCCGGCGCGTCGCAAGGACATGGAGAGGCTCCCCCCAAAAAAAAAACCAATCCAGTTCCCGACGACCGGGTATGGATCCGGTCATTGGATCACTTTCGCGTGGCGTGAGAAAACACAACAAAACTTGGTCCGAAAACCGCAATACACACACATCCACCCACGTGCGATTTCTCCAGGGTACGGGCGTTGTGTTGTGCCGTGGGTCGGCGTAGCGTCCACCCAGGACTCCCAGCACGACTTGCCACACTGCCTACAGGCAGGCCGGTATAGCGGTGTACGAAGCGTAACGAGGCGTATCTTTGGCGTAAACACCTCTATCTACCCATGGGCATCGCGTACATGGCAGCGGACGCCGGTTTCGATTAGCTACGGTTCAGTGACCTCGCGGCGCACCGGCGAAAACAGAGAAGAAACCATCTTAAGATGCGTAATCATTGGCTACAAAATTGTCCTCTTGTGTGTTGTTTTTAAATCGAAATTCGGGAACCTCTCATAAACGGACACTTTTTCACCTCGTTCCATGAGCCTGCATCCGGTGCTTTGTAATGCAGATTGATAAGTTTCTGGAGAGTAGAGCCTTGGTGTTGGTCAAGAGATCTGACATATAAATTTGGTCCAATGTAGGATCGTGCTGTTCTCTTGAAGAGAACCAACAATTGAATGAATGAAAATTACTGATTATGTTAAAAAATTCTAATTGACCTAATCTCAATTATTCATGGTGTCAAGTGCCTTAATTCTAAAAAGTACTTTACAATTGCACATTCCAGGAACTTGGAGATTCTTTACACCTCCTTTTAGTCGCTTCGTTAGCAGTTTTAAAATAGCGCTCATCCTCCATGTCTAGACAACGTTGAAGTAACGATGACTTATTAGATCCCAGCGCTGCACTTGACTATGTCGCTTAAAATAGCTTCCATCATGTAATTATATCCACCACATTTGCCGTTTGCACCCTTTCCGACGCATTGCATATGGGCTTCTATCTGAAAGGGTTTGGGTTGTACGAATATTCTGAACAGTTCAGAATTCAAAATTCAGTATTCTTCATTTATTGTCATGTGAAAATTTTAACATTACTAATAAGTTAAGAAATATGAAAATGCGGTTTATTAACCCCAACAAAGGGAGATGAGGTACCGAACGCAATGACAATTTAATTCTGGATGTATGAATCATTGAAAACCGTCCAAAATAGGAGGAAACATAAATCAGCACATCACCCCCGAAATGCAATTCAACGATTATGTTAATGACTTTCAATCGACTTTGATTGTGCTTGATTTGCTTATCGTGACGTTGACTTTAGTGGTCCAGCCCGGCACCGGAGGCATGATTGTTTCATTACAGCGCTCAAATTCATAATCGGATTACGTGATTTGCAAACTCCTCGACACGGTGATCTGACATCATTGATCAGCCGGGTACAATATGCACACATTCACCAACATAATTTGGAATATATTGCACTCGCACGGGACACTTGATTTTCGATGTATCAAACCATGCTATTTATCTTACATACATAATGCATCATTTTGGTAAAAGTGTCCATCAAGTTCCGTACCTGCAAACAAAAAAGGATAAACATACATTAATGACATGTCCAAAGGGAGTAAAAATGCGAAATAGTTAATCATAGCAGCTACTGAATTACAATCAAAAATTGCCACAGTAGGCCGTTCATCGAACACTCCAACAAAACTCCCTAAAGAAAGCTTCCCTTTTAAAAAGTGACTCCAAACAGCTAAAAAACCACCAACAGGAAACATGGCAGACACACAACAACCACAACAAAAAACCCGATTTTTAGCAGTCGGCAAACCGAGAACAGAGTGTTCCAGAGCACATAAATCGTTAGTTACACACACTCCCACCCTATTGGTGGCTAATTATCGTCTAGCATCGCCCCTGTCTTAACGTCGAATGATTTGAGCGGTGGTGGTGGAAAAAAAACACACGCAAGAAACAAACCGTCCGAAAAACGAAAAACCTGATTTCCGAACAATCAACGCCGGAAGGAGCGAAATAAGGAACGATGTTTTAACAATCCCGCAACGCAACTGGATGTGGCCGGTGGCCAGAAAACAGACAACTCCCACCCCACTACAAGACTGTTCCGTTTCTATTTCACTGAACCGAGCAGTAGAGCTCTCTGGGGCAGGTTGTTTCACATCGTAAGAAGGGGCCACAAGGCAGCAGGGAACACCACCTCAGCAGTAAAGCAGGCAGTAAGCACGCTGGTAAGGCGATCATAATTCAGTAGCCACCGATGTGGCAATTACGGAGCATGATTTTTCGATAACACGGTGCGCGTTAAGTTAGACTACCTCACACGATGGTGCGATGGATGGATGGTGGTTTTGTGGTGGAACCACATGAAATAAGACTAAAAACAGTACCATTGCCTATTAATTACGGATCAATAAATGTCTCGTTGACTTTCGATTAATCTCTGCTTAAACATCGGAACCACATAAATATTGTATGAAAACTGGGTTTTAGCACACAATAAGCGATTATAATTTCTGCTCCATTCATGTTGTTTTAGACAACCTCTTCGATAAGCGATAAACCCGGCACACTTTCTGCCGTGTCGCGATTATGATGCGGTATGCATAAACAATAAAAGTCTTCTCTCTTCCTATCTTCGATCACGGTTCAACCAAACAACAATCCAAACATGAGAAAACAAACAATTGTCAATAAATCATACCATCATTCAATTCTAACCAAACCAGGTAACCAGGGTCACAAAAATTATCGAACCATGCTCCACGAAACATCACACCACCCACCACTCGCCACCTCGTGTTTATGTTGCCACCACTTATCAATTCTGGCCATATTTTTACGACCCATTGAAATTCCGGCCGAATAGTATGCGACGACCCGACGACGATGTAACCCGGCGGGTTCACACCGAACAACCCCAACAACTATTGGAAGTTGGGTCAGAATCGTAAAAAGGAAGGGTTTCTCTCGCGCTTTTGTTTTGCATTTATCACAACGATCACAATGGTGGCGAAAGAACTTTAATGAATAACTGTACAAACAACAGCGAAGATGTGCAAAGAAGGTACGTTTGAAGGTTATGATGCGAGGTGACGATACGATGAACTAGTTTGGTGCTACGTTCGAAAGTTTTTTTTTTTCACCACCCCGGAAGGTACTTTCTTTTTTTCGGATTTTTCAGGTGAGTTGCGCCTTTTGCCATTCCTGTCACAACGCCACAGAACGACGGAGCGGAAGAGAACGCGCCCAGAGGCCCCATGGTGACATGGTGTTGTACACCAGGGGCCCCGAATGTTCCCATTTTTGTGCCGCTGGTGGTGATTTATGGATCACTCTTAGCGATGCATAAATCAACCCAACCCCGAAGCGGTGGTCTCCGGAGTCTCCGGACACAAAGTACACCGGTCGGTTCCGCTTAGGCAAACAAGAAGATTATTAGATCAGATCAGGTAAAACTGTAGACGGCAAATGGGGCTGGGGAGATGCTAACTTTGACAGTTAGCACACGAAGATGCGCTCTCGTGGACTGTCTCAACGGTCACGAGCCTTCAACGGAGCTTGAAAAGGGTTGCACGGGACACAGGTATTGAGCAGTCACTTACAGCGAGAACCGGACCATCGCGACCGTTTTTCTTTGGTGAGAGCTAACACAGCATGGAAACGGAGCTTATTAAGCGCACGAACTTGGAAATTGAAATCGAGCCCTTTTTTCCCCTTTTCGTCCGTGCTTTCTTCGCCAACCGTTGGCCACACCACAACGAAACTGCCACTTCGTGAGGTGGTTTTGTTCTTGGTTTTGCACGTCCCGCAACATTCAGAGCCTATTGGTTCATCCTCGTCGAAAGGCTGAATTTCTGCAGCCGAGATTGTCCGTACAACTCCATTGCCGTTCACGAAATCGAGATGGTGTTTCTTGCGGAAAACGATCACTTCCAACACACAGGGCGAATTGCTGTTGGATTCGTGTGCAGTTCCTCATCGGCTACCAGCAACGGGCGAGGAATCGCGAATCGAAAGGGAGAGAGCAAAAAGAAAACCCCACTAGAGTGGGCCGCTTCCATCGTAACGGAAACGTAACCGGGGCTATAAAAGCAAAGATCACTTCATTCCACCCGGAACACATACCGGGTAATACTGCTGGCATGAAGCATCCACGGCAAGAACTCGCAAGGATGATGCTATTTGTAGGTGATCGCGTTTTATTTTTTTATGTTGTGGCCACCACCTCTATCACTCCTATGCCCGTGGGGTAATTTTGTTTGGGGCCATTGAACTTTGAACCACGCTTAGACGTTGGCGGCAGAAAGGAAAGCATAACTTGCAAGCGAGCGGAGGGCATTGATTGGTCAGCGATTTATGTACCTAATGTTCGAGCGAGAGCAGACAACCGAACCGGGGTGGTGGTGCCTCGCAATCGCGAGCACACCCAAAATGAAGCACCGAAGAGACGAATTTGTGATTGCCTCAAAACGAACTGGAACAATTTCGAGCTTTGTTGTAGAACTCCTCTCCGCCGATGATCCAATTCGTTACGGTTTCATCAATTGAATCTATGCTGCATACCTAGGGCCGGTCGAATTTCAGCTAAATATTTCTACTCTTATGGGTGAGGCTCTTCTGCCCCGGGAAACAAGATCCGGCCGAAACATGCGGGCTGTCCGTCATGCTCAGCAGGACATGCATGGTAGCGTGATAATGATCATGTAACTACACCTTCCGATAACGATCAACACGATCCAAACGGGCAGCAGAGCAATTCCTGCCCATGTCTCCGGTTGACGGATGGGATACTTCATTAATTTCTTCTAAGACGGCTACCAACGCCGTCGTCACAATGATGAAAGAAACTGCGCGCTCATCCGTCAGCAAAATCGTGACACTGCAACTAAACCCTTACGGCACACTTTACTGCTATATACTTCATCATCTCAGAGCCAAAGAAAGAGAGAGAATAAGGGAGAGAAATAAAGTTTTCCTTGGTCACATTATTCTTTGCTAATGTTCCAGCATCACTTAAGAGTGTCTCATTAAAATGATATTCTTGAATATTGTTCCTTATTGCAACGGCATCATCATCATCTCCAATGTGTCGACGAAATAACTCCCCTGTCATCGATGCCCTCAAGGAGGGGTCTCATCATCGTGCTTTCTTCAGCTGCTTGTATAAAACGGGGAAGGTGTCCCAACGTAAAGTTATCACAATCTCTAAGGAGGTAAGACATGATACGGAAATGTCTTTGGGAAATAATAATATCGTATAAAATACGGCTCTATAATTTCCTGCTTCCAAGAACTTCACTGTTACTGTTAAAGAAGTCACTGTTAAAGAAGTTGGTCTGAGATAATAGAAGAAGTAATAAGAAAGCCAGGATTTTTTGTTTATGACTCCTACTTCAGATTACACAACAATCTGGTTAACACATTATCCACAATCGAATAATCGACACTTTGCGTGTGTTATAAATGAGTACAGAGTTGTAAGGTGCAGATGAGATTTGAACACAGGTCGGTGATGCCAGTAAAACCTCGCATTACCGACGCTGCTATTTGGACGACCAGAAATTGGCTGCTAAAACGTCAACTTCAAAGAATCCCTAAGACTCGCAAGAACTGTTTATTGACAGTTTATTATGATACTGATTATGATGATGATTATTATTATGATTATTCGTTTCCCTAGAAGCGATTAGATCAATGACTTATTTGTTAAAGGTCTGTTTAATCGGCAACTGCAACAGCTGAACGTTATGACACCGAACCGTCCATATTAATTCTGTCCTCGTTGGGGTTTTCATAGCATTTTCAACGTATTTTGACGGCAAATTAAACCTTTTTCATGGAAAATATTTACTTTCCATTAACATATGATGCGCAATGTGTCGTAGATTGTGCCCATTTGTACATTAACATTGAGACGATCCCACCGGTGACACAAGGTCGTAAGACCTATGATGTTCAATTTTCAGCAAGGCTCACCGAAGGTAAAGCATTATATTACTCGCCAGTAACATACCACACGTTTGCGGTTGCAGCTACCCTTACGTGCACAGTTGTTTTCTCCCATTCCCGAAGTGAAGGAAATCGATATTTGAATTAAACATTCATTACCACCCTCGCTGGCGAACAAGCGAACAAGCCGCGAAGCCTTATGACAGGTGCCGATCGAACCGATCGAAAACAGAACGTACCAGCGTCAAAAGGGGCACAGGGCCTTCAAAAACACGGCACATAACACTCTGCGTACATTATTAGCTCGTGCGGAAGGTTTTGGGCCAACCGAAGTACCGCCGAAAGCGTTCCCTTTTTTGCAGCGAGATGTTGCTCTTCCTCGGCCACGGCTCAACTATCAACCGGATATGGATGCACACGATGAAGCCGAAACAGAGGGGATGGCGGGATGGGGGGCATCTCTCACACACAGTACGACGTCGTATCGAGGCCGTGACTTCTATTTTTATGTGTCTTTCAGCCGTACCAGATGCAGCCGTACCAGTTATCAGCTGTACACGATACGGAGCTGTTGCCGCGCCACAGCTTAACGTAACGCCTTCGAAAGACCAAGCGAGAAGTGCACGATTTCGCTGCCAAGACGATGCACATATGCCAACGAGCGTTGCTTAGCTGGGGGTGTTGTTTGGCTACAGGCAAAAGTAGGCACAAAACATGGTCATTCGATGTCGGTTCGTCGTCGCTCGTCAATTTCTTTGCCTTCCTTCTGTTTTTTTTTATTTAAGCACTCACGTTTGTTTGTCCCTATCTTTTCGTTTCTATCACGTTTACAAGGCTTATTTTTTGCGTTTTTTGCTACCATCCCTCACACTTCTTTGCATGCAGCCAATTCATCAGACTGACTCACCAATCTTTCTCCCCCATCGGGGTCTCGAAATCGAACGGCCACACAGCCACAGCCCTACGAACACATTATTCGTAATCGAGCATAAAACTGAGTTTCAAAATGAGCAAAAAATTACACTTCGCACCTACCGACGATACGATGCGCTGCACGATTGCCGGCAGACAGCGTGGTTCGAGAAACTTCGAGAGACATATGCGTCTGAGGACACCGTCCTCCTCGCACGGTGCTAAGTGGATGCCCTTTCGCTCGTGTGACGTACGTGAGTGGAATGAGATACAATTTTCATCAGGAAAATGGTGACGCAAGCGAAAACACCAGGTTGCCACCTGTCACCACACCGTTGGCCAGTGATGTATTGGAAGGCCAGGAAGTGTCAATACGTATTGAAATTGTCGCACATTCTCGATGCCATTTTAAGCTTGGTGTGAAGGGCACGAACGCTGAAGATTCGTCAAATGTTTGTTTATTTTTACATTATAACTAACTAACTATATTCACAAATGAGAAATTGAAACGCAGCTATTATTCAGTCTCGTCGAATGAACGAACTCCAAAGCAAACGCAAAAAACCCAAAAGCAAACTGGAACCCCCAATCATACGAAACGGATTCTTTGGATATTTTTACTTCCTGCAGCTTATTTTCCGAATTCTCGAATTTAGTGACACGTCATCGTCACGGACACGATCTCTATTTTATCACGCACTCCTTTAGTGGCCTTTCTCCATCAACCTCCCTAGATGCGATCGATCGAAAGTGCCAAATCGAGAGCCCAAAACGCAAGTACCGACTTCCTGAAAAAACACCACATCTTACGCTTCCCACGTATCATTCGTCAAACCGTTTGCCTCTCCCGTTCCCTATCCCTATGCCCACTTGCTATGCAGCAGCATCTCAGCCCAGCATCACAGCATTGAATGATGGCACTCGATTATTCAGCGGTAGCAAAAGCTTTTCCACTGTATGCGAAGAACAATGGGACTGAAGTACATGCAAGAAAGAAAAAAAAAGCAGCCTCCCTTTCAGAATGGTTTCATGTTGCAGCAGATCACACAACGCACGTGAGGAGAAGCACAAGGGCCCAACCAACAACTGCAGATGCGACACGTTCTGTGCGATGGAAACAGGCGAAGGATTCGGTGGATTTTGCCGGCACTTATTCGCCTTTGTGGTAAAGGGCCCACAACTGACAGCTGAAAAATGCGCTGTAATTGTGGTGACAAATTTATTAACTTCGGAGTACAAGGGGAGTTTAAGCCGGAAGCTCTTCTCATGCAGCGGAAAGGAAAAATTGGCATACGTGTTTGGGTGTTGTGTAAAAGCTAACAAACTATTACCATTTGGTTTTATCGCAACACATAAATTTTGCAAATTGATCCAACAAAATCGACATTTATAAGCTGCATGTTTGCAAAATATTTGCATTAACAATAAAAAAATCTTCCGTTTTTTCAAACTTTCACCTTACACTCGCCTCCAACGAGATCGTTGCGCAACTCAATACCGACGTGATGAATAGAAACCCCCCCCCCCGTAGCCAAACTAGTCAAAACATACTACAGCAACAACTTGCTGTAACGAATCTCAACCAAGTGCAACCCGCAAACAAAAAAAAAACACTCCCTCATCAACTACCAAAACATGTCTGGAAATAAATTCTCCAACATGTCTACATCGGGCCAACATCAGGAACCATTGCATTGCTTTGACATTTCCGTATGTTGCCGCACCGTACCAAAACATTGGTTACAAAACATGTGGATGGGTAGTGCAACAACGAAAAAAGTAGCAGAATGTGACGCACAGCAAAAAGGTACACACTGCCCTCACCACACACCGCATTCCTTTTCCTTACTACGCTTTCTTTTCCCAATTTTTCCACTGCTCCAACGATTGATCGCCAGCAGAAGAAAAAAGGTTCATTTCCGTTCACGGATCTCCTCTAGCACATCTCTGTGTGGCGGGTCGAAACGCCACGGCCTTTGTCAGACGATTGTCGCGCGTTCGATGGTTTAGGTTAGGAAGTTTGAACCGGTTTTCATGTTTCTATGCTGTGTTTTTTTTTTCGTTCAAAATTCGAAACGATCCACATTTGGCGCTGTCCAAAGGTATGGGGGGAAAAAACGTGAGCATCGTGTGGAAATGCTGCACGCGCAAAGGTCGAAACAGGGGAATGAATGGTCGGCACGAGAAAATTGTCACTTAACAGCGTGATCCAGACGAAACTATAAGAAACGTGTCCGATTGAAGTTGTGGATGGTGTTATGGTGTTTTTGTTCACCCGTCATGCAGTGTACAATTCTTTTATTTGCCTGTAACTACAAGTTTCAACTGATTTATTAAATGTGATTTGAACTTGTTTCCATCGTTTGGAAATGATTTATTAGAAATAAATATTAGATATTTATTTAATAAAAAATAATATTAGATATTTACGCCATCAAAATAACTCTTAAGTAAAGTTCAATTAGTCAAAAAGTCAATACACCACAATGTCACACGAATTCCATTACCCATTGACAACTTCCTTCAAATTCGAATGGTGTGTACTTATCGCGTGAGTTAAGTACACGCAGCTGACGCTCGATAAATAGACTCAGCAAATCACGTTAAATATCTTTTCCGCACATAATCCCATCCCGAGGATGACATTTTCATTTGCATTTAGCACTATTCGACCCAGCACACCGTTCCCGTTTGGGCATGAATATTGATAAACGGGTCCAAACCATTGGATGGAACCTCCGAAATGAACGTAGACCGAAATGAGAATTGGTTCTATAAATAAGCCGCACCAGTCAGTTGCGCAAAAAACCCTGCCAAAACCCTTTCATTCCCTTCTTACGCGATTGGACACATGTTTAACTCTATCCCGTACTCAAACATACACACACGACACGACGCACGCCCCCTCAATCATCGCCCAGCGTGGGCCCCTCTATCACGAACAAGTGAATGGTTTTGACATTTTGCTCTCGTGCAGCTCGTTCACCCATCAATACGCAACAGCGGCGGTGTTTAAGCGCACCATTGACAGCAAGCACGTGGTTTGGGCAACGCTCGCAACAATAATAACGAAACATAGTACACTTGCAGGCGGCACATACAACAACACCCCCTCCCCGGTGGAGTTGTCACCAAACCGTTCTTTGTCAACCTTTTCATCGCCACATATAGCCGAGTGTTTACACAACCATTGACGATGATGATCATGATGGTGATATGATGATGGTGCACAGCATATACACGGCATGGATAGCCATCGTCGAGAGCATTGAATGGAAGCACTATAAATAACCCCGGCGGCAACTCACTCGATCAACGTAAAGCGAGCCGCGCCGCGAAGATGACGCCTGGCCTGTGTTCACATCACACCGTGCCGAAACACTTTATCCCGATGTTCTCGGGCGAAAAAAGCAATTATAATGAGCCATCCATGAACTGCAATTTTACATTCCAGAAATAGTGTTCCATCTCGTCACAGCAAAGTCCTCACGACTTTCGTCACCATAATCTTTCGTATCTGGTTCAAGGTCTAGACGGAAAAAAGGAATAGTGTGTCACCAGCAAACAGAATGTTGGTAAATAAACAAGCGCCCTTTCGTTCCCCTAATTGAAATGGAATTTCAAATTACTTTACTGATCATCTACGTCATACATTGTATGACGTTAAGTAACTCCCGAGAAGTTTCAACAACAAAATGCAATGTGATCTCTTCGCAACATTCTATTTGGTCTATTTGTAGAATGATGTTTTTCGTCAACATAGGAACTTCAAGTACGCGTTCCGGCACGTACAGGTTTATTGATGTTCCATCGCACGAACTTATGCACGATCAACAGTTTTGTTAAACAAAATTTGATAACAAACCAACACAGTGTAGTTCGAAAATATTTTAAACCGAATTAAAAATATTTTGGAGTTCCTCTTTATAGGAAATATTGAATGTATTAATATATTGGGCATTTAAGGACATTTCAATTGAGAAAGATTTGTATAAAATCAATTTCAAATTGAAAAAAAATCTTGAAGTTTACAAGAGATGAGTTCCTTCAACGCATCCCGATTCAATTTTCAACAAGAAATCAGAACCCCCAGAACAGTTTCAATGGAAGTTGAAAACGCCGTAACCAGAACTGGTTTGACATTACCGAGAGTTTACATTTCATAACATCTTTGTTATTATTTGAGTAATTACACAACCACTCGAAACTAAGCTTGCGCTTTTCGTGTTCAATTTCCACAAATTCATATTTTTCTTTTAATTATTTCCAACTTGGCAGCTGCTGTACAACAATTCTTCAGCAAACTTCCCGCCTTCCCGCTTGTAAACTTAGTTGCTCTTGTTTGCGTAAAATGCGACACTGTTTATCTGCGTCTGCCTTCCCACAAACCTTGGCAGCAGCAGTTGCACACCGTGCGCTCATAAAACACCACCAACATAGCGCCATGTAAACAACACCCTTTCCCTTAACGGGGGGTGCCGGTTCCAACCCTTCCCTCACGGGGAACCTCAGTGTAAAGGCCCTAGCGTAATTAAAACGGGGAGCGAAATCGAAAGAATGATCGCAACGCAACGCTGCTGTGAATATGCGCGAGACCAGAAGAATTCGATCCCGAAAAAAAGGCACAAACAAGCGCATTCGGTCACATTCCTGCCAGATTTCTGGGCTATTTGTACTGGGCTGAATGATGCCACCGTCGTGCGGATGGAGCATGTGTAAAGGGAACCACATTTGTTTACAAAACAGTTAGCTGATCGTGTTCCGCACGCGATCAACACTCAATAGCTTCATCCATCGATCACGTTCCGTCGTCAGTCAGTAGGCAACATTCACAGGGAATGGAACCAATTGGGAGATTACGTCAATTGGAGATATTCCTTGTAGGTATTACTACAATAATGCCGATCGTAGCCACCTTACTATCTCGATAAACTTGATGTCGTATCGCATGCAAACACCATGTAAACGCCACCTTGACCTTGACCGTACACAATTAACTCCCGCCTGAAACTCCAATGCCCCGTATCAATCTGTCATCAACACGATCAACCAGAAGTTCGAGCGTAGGTGCACGCGACCTCGCACTCGATGAGCTAATGTTTCAACTTCCACTGTCACCCCGTCGAGTGTAATGTAACGCCATGGAGGTGTG
Source organism: Anopheles moucheti (assembly GCF_943734755.1). Classification (NCBI taxonomy): domain Eukaryota; kingdom Metazoa; phylum Arthropoda; class Insecta; order Diptera; family Culicidae; genus Anopheles; species Anopheles moucheti. Next base: position 29,744,493 of record NC_069141.1, read on the forward strand.
CGCGCGTGGGATGACAAACTAATATGGAAATAATCGCAAAACGTGGAGGCGTTATCTCGAGTGGCTGGTTAATGTAGCCGAACCGATGCTCGAGTGAATTCCTCGCACTTGACAGCATTCTAGCGGGCTCTCCAATAAGAAAATATATCCAAACGAGGTGAAGTCGGATTGGGGTGAATATAGCCACACTTGCCCGGCATTGAATGACGTCTTGCAGCTCATCCGCGTGCGGGTCTGCGTGTTTGCTCCAACACCAAACGCTCGCCCAAGCCATCTGGCAAACGATGGTGTACACCCGACCCGCGATAAAACAACAACAAAAAACCGAACCATTGGCCGTTTTCTTCGAGCCAACGCACATCAAAATGTTGCTCCCGGGCCCGGGGGGAACTTGTGCGTTCTTCCACCATTCGAAACAAATAAAAGTTTGAGAATAGTTTTCAGCTGCTTCGGGGATGGATATTTTATTGCCGTGATGATCTTCCCGCCTCTCTTCGCATCTTCGGTAAACATTTGCGCACGAGTGTGCTGCCTGCGCAAGATGGGTAGAGAAAGAAGAGAACGCGCCTTGCCGGCCATTGCTGGGGATGATTTGTTTACAGTAATCAGGGTCAAATAAAAATGCGTCTGCTAGAGCGAAAACCCACTGCTGTGGCCTTGAGTTGGGAGTCTCAACATTTTTAAGCCTCCAAATGTCTCTAGGAGACGCGAAGCGATGCTATTCTCTAAAGTTGACGTAATGTTACTCCTCCATTATTTTTTCGTCTTTCCACCCACACGAACACTGCTCTCTGGTGGTAGAATGAAAGTTTTCAGCTTAAACAAAACTTTACCGCCTGAAGGTAGGTGAAAGCTAATGGTAACCCAGCTTGTGTGATTAAATATTTACTAAACGTTATACAAATATTTATCTTCACCGCTCTACGTCACACTGTGCGAACATCCCACCAAGGGATGATTCAATTTTTTCAAACAGTTTTACTAAATTATATATCCTCTCAAAACATGCCATAATGGAATGGAAAAAAAAATGTGACCCACCCTGTGAAAGGCAACTCTCCAATATCTTCCCATATTTGCATCGCCTTTTCTAACTATTTCATCCACGCTTAACACCGTACTATAAAATCGTTTACTTTATGCGCAAAAAATTCTGACGAACTCATTGAAATTCAAACCGGAAAGAAGCCCATCATGTCATGTAAAGAAGTACAAGCACACACACACACCCTGGTTCACCCTGTTGCACCGGAAACATTGTGCGCCTTCTTCAGGATTTTATTACACCAACCATCCTTTGCCCATTTGCCTCCGTTAGCTTTCGAACTGACCTTCTCCTTCCTACGAAGCATTCCCAAACTGAGGGTATGTGGGCATGTGAGTGAGAAAATTATCACATCATAAAAACCCCAAGCAACAACAAGCTGGATGAAACGAAACGAAGATAAGCGAACAGTTCTGTATGGGATAAAGAGCATATACAGAGCATCGGAAGGCGCCCTTATTCCCTCGGGAACTCAACGATTCGAATGGTTCTGTTTTTCCAAAACTATCCCAACAACACATTGGCTCAGTGGATGAGTTTTTACGGCACGTTCAATCGAGAAGCTTATGGCCGGTTCGAGAAGTCCTTGAGGAAGTAATCCGGACGCTTCTCGAGATGAAACAAAACAGGGCCGAACTCTGTAAGCTCATCTTCCAAAACCGGTACCTTTCCTTTAGCCAACGAATTCTTCAAAGTGTGACAGGTAAACGTACGACAGGTAGGGATTATATTACTGCTCAACTTTAGCTATATTTTGGGCCCCCGCTTCTCGGTCATTAAAGAGACTACGAGTACATGGGACTCAATATGTATGAATGAAGGTGTCATGTAAGATTTCTTCACAAGAAAAATCATTCATCCGTGTGCAGAAGAAATTTGATCTCATGTGAGGAACATTTTTAGCAAATCAGATGGTCGAAGGGAAAACAACATCAGCACGGTACACAACCCTGGCACAACACTGTCTATTCATCTTCTGCCATCGTTTCCCTTGAGCTGCATATTTGTTTCGCCTATGGTAAGCATAAATGACTGACAGACAAGGACGATTTTTTGCGTCAGGAAGACTCATTATTTACGTACCAAAGCGAGCCAAAAGAATATTGCTTTCAGCGAAAAATAAACGAGGAACACCTCCAGACCAATATATTTCAACATTGTTGACCATTTTAAGCTCACCCAATCGGAGCACTAATTTGCTCATTGTACTGCAACTCGCAACGTTTTGTTCCAATGTTCTCAATCGCAACTGAAACCAAACAACAACGAAAATAAAAACCCTTCGATCGAAGAGCGACCTTCGTGCGATTATAAATAGACTGGCAGCAGCACTTTCGCCCAAGAAGCCTTTCCAGTGCAAGAATTGCTGGTGGCGAGAAACCCGAAAGGTAAAACTGCATCATGTTTCCTGCTGGTGTGCTGCAACTATGGGAAAATGCATGGAATGACACTCGAAAGATAAATCGATAAAGAGGAAATTAGTTTTCCTCCAGTGGAAAAGAAATACTCTCCACAGTTCGCTAAAGGGAGCTGGCGTTGCCTGGAAGTTTCTATGATTGTATAGAATGTTTTTAATTGTATTCCATCACTATGAGCGTTCTTTATTCGAAGCGTTTGAGGAGAACTTCGTAACGAATAACATCATAATAAGAATATTGTTCTAGCTTGCTTTCACCATCAGGAGCTTTCGCTTAACAGCCATAGTTTGACCTAAATATAGCAAACCAACACTTTTTTGAAGCACAAATAACCACACTCCATTTTTCACACCATCAAACCAAGCGATCTTAAGCATAATGCTTTCCAAAGCGTGTACTAAACCATACCTCACTTAAGCCCTTACTCTGTCCAACCGACCAGCAAACACTGCACGGCGCATGAAAAAGCCATCAAGTGAATCGAGAGAAAATCAATCACTAAAGAACCACGGAAGCGAAACGATAAACGGTACGGACCGGGTACCCCTGTAAGCGAGTAAGTGCAGCCCCGTTTTCCTTACTTAAACGCAAGTGACGTAATCTGATTTTCATCTACATACAATTTATTAGTGCTTCGGGACAGCTTTTGCTAGCACACACACACACACACAAAAAACCGAACCGATTCCGCTCAACGATCTAGCGCACAGATGATTCGTTCTACCCGGTGCCTCGCTACATGTTACTGGGAGCAAAAAAAAACGTCGGAGCATAAAATAAGCCCACGCTAGGTTCTTTGCTTGCGGTCCAAACCAAAAACAGCCAGCGTGCCTCCGTGCGCATCTAAGACGATAAAATATGGCACAAAACCCGGGCCGAACAATAATGCGATCTCTTGATGCGATTTCTACCGGGCGAATGAGTTTGTTACGGTACACACTTCTGCATTCGCATGTTGCGGAATAAAAAGCGGATCATAGAAAAAAAAACGTTGCTATTTCGATGGTAGCGACTGATTGAGAGACATCCAGCCCTAACTGAACTAAACTGTTAACGTTCATTTGAATTTGGTAGACATATTTTTACACAAATTTATGTGCTTAACGATGCAGAAAATGGAGCTATTAATTTGCAGCTAATAACCCATTGGGATTCATTCATTACTTTAACGGTTTTTTTTTTATAAAAGCAATGGGGACATTTGGAAAAGGCTATCATTTTTTTATTTTGAAGATCACTGCGATGTAGCACACAGTTGAAACTAAATAGTTTTATTACATTTTCATCTTTTATAATTCAAATTCTTTTATTGATGATAAATCCCACCGTTCGCCTCCACATAGGTTTGTGTAATATTATCTGATTATCTCATTTATGTATAAAAGATGTAATTTTCCAAAAGCTCTTTTACTTCTCGCTTTCATTCTGTTCAGTCTAGCATTTGGTACAGTGTCTCGGATATTTTGCTGTGGCGTTCGCCATTCCGGAGCAATCCTTGAGGATGGATGCAAACTTATGCATTGAAATTTCGTCCAAATATTCAATTTACGAACTTTGGAGAAAGAATACTTCGAGTTTTGTACAGATCAGCTGCTATTTTGTTGTTCGTTAGCAGGAAGAGGCAGAATCTTCGCTACCGGAGAGTGTATCCTGCAGCCCATTTTCCTCCAAACCTTCATCCGTGGGCTTGTAAAAGTTTCCAATGCACTCTTAGAATCTGGCAAGGAATTTGTCGTTTCAAACATCAGTGCTGAAATGACAATGGTAGTTTTGGGGAGCTTCTATGTTGTTATACATAAGCCTTTACACAACATTCACACGATCGCATAGAAAAGCAGGTCTAGCGGGACTTTAAAGATTAGATATAAGAATAAGAGTTGCTTAGACGAAGACCGAATGAAACGTTGGATCTCTAATATTCATAAAATTAGTCTTTTACGCTAGTGTGTAAACTAATATTAGTCTTATTAGGCACGCAGGTCCAAATAAGATGTATTCCGCGAACTTTAATGTGCTACATCGAGCGCCAAAACGCGAGACCTCCTTCAAGGAATATTACACAAATATTCGACAAATTCTGCTTCGAAAGCCACACAGACTAACAATAAAAAGACTGCAAATGCATGAACACAACGCTAGGGAAGGATGCAATTATCATTATCACGAAGAATAACACGGAAACAAGCCAATAAGAAGACTGATAGATTATTTCCAAAAGCAAATCAACACCTCGGCAAAGAAAAGCCCCATTAGCAGTGTAAAGTCACCAACCCCAGAAACGACCGAAAGCATACAATCCGCAAAAATTAGGTCACAAAGTTAATGATTTTAAAATGCTCAATCCCCGGCTGTTTCATGCTAGCGTGCTGACCGGTTCAGTCTACTCGAACGGTAAGATCGCCATATATATTTTAACCACACACCGCAAAAAAAACCGCTCCCGCTAGCCGGCACGTCGGTTGGCATAGGTCTAATTTTAGCTAACCGTAAGCCCATTGCATTAGCATAATCATAAAATGTTCCAATGCCCTGCCACCGGCACATGATGATCGGAGCAGCACATCGGACAACCAAAACCGGTATTTGCCAGAACAAATGCTTCTGCCGCATAATGTTCCCTGGGGTACCAAAAACAAAGACTCACTGTGTGAAGAACCAGCAAAGAAAACGGTAAACATAACGCCGAGAAGCATCTGCACCACAACTGGAAGGTGGTGCTGGAACAGCCAGCAGGTCGCTAAATATGATGTTCTGAAGTTGCTGGGGACTGCCAACTGTCAGCACTTTAGTTCAATCGTTAAATACGCTTAAATACCTTATAGCGGAACGCCCTGTCAACAAGCCCCATAAAGCGTTTTTTCCATTCCATTTGCTAATCAACTTATCATCAGCAATTTTTTTGGGGCGCCCGTTTCGTGCTGTCAGCAAGCCGTGTTTGATTTTACTCCGGATTCATTTCAAGCTTTTCCATGGCTTCACGCACATGTTTCGTACAGCGTTCGTTTTGATATGTCAAGCAAAAACAAAACAAACACACGGTTTCAACTGTGCACAGCTGTTCTGCATAAGTTACTTCATTCAAAAGTTATGTTTTGAATGGCGAAGCAACAAAGCGGACTGTGCAAAAATCTACCAAACATAAGGAAACGCTCAATACTCTTCCTCTTGTGCTTTCGTATTCTCTTTAGTCACACTCGCCTTTTTTTCTTTGTTTCACATTCCAAACGACATCTGACACCCAGCTACAATGTTCACCGAGCATCACTTTAATTGACAAGAGCATCCACCGTGGAATACATTTCGTCTAAACGTTCGTCTGCTTGTAGGACTTCCCCAATACGCCCAAGCATTCCAATGGAGAGACAAAAAAAAAACGCTGACAAGATACGATAACAGCTTGCGAGCGAGTGATTTACTTTTTTATGGACTACGATTTATTTCGATTCTCCAACGAACCTCCCTATGGCCTGTGGGGCATCCAGCAGGGGAAGCAATACAGGTTCACACAGCCCATCGTAAATCATAATTAAATCCCAAAATTAATGGAGCACTCAGACGAGCAAGAAGGTCGCCGAATTTGTAACATTTTTTTCCTGTGGCGAAAGCAAATCGGGAGCAAACATACATCGGCTGGTGGGTCGTTTGCTATTGCCATTAACTTAATTTAATAAACAGTCAACAATCATCAAACAAACTCGTTGTGAGCCTCTAATCTCGATTTAGGGCTACAATTTCAATACGCGTAAAGCTTTTCTTTGAGACCCCGGGGATTGTTTCCATGGTAGCGTAGTCGAAGGGCATCTCCAAACTCATCCCTAATAAAACATTCATTTGATCATAGCTGAAGAAGCATTTGAAACTGCATGTAGAGCTTTTCAAGGCCAACTACATTAATGAATCTCTCATCCCTCTAAAAATAAAGATGGAACATAAATTAATTCCCAAAAATAAGCAGTCTCAGTAGCTACCGATTTCCCTTGCAATTTACTCCTCATCAACTTCATCCAATGCAGTTTTTCAACCTCTGGGTCCGGGGTCCGGTGCGTCATCTAATTAAAGTTTACACTGCACTTTATCGTACCTTCTATGCAGACGACATGATCTCGGATCTGCTGCGCGACCTGCACGTCCGGGATGAGATCGATCAGGTGGTAGATGGCGTAGATTGACGGATGGACGCTCTCGAACCGCTGAATCTCCTGGCGGATGGCCAGCGAGTTGTTGAACATCCAGGGCAGATGCGTACGCGAACTGTTGTTATTCATTTTTCACGCCCGATTTTACGCATTCAAACACACCGAAACTTTCACTCTTAACGCACCACGCGGTATTGGGAAGGAATTCTTCTCAGGTACACCTTACTCGTGTGCCAGTTTTTGCCTGCTTAACTCGGTGGACTCCAGGTACACCGAACACACACAAACACAAAACAAACGCAATCACATCAAACCACCTCTGCTGCCACTGAACGCACAATATGCATGCTTGCTTTTCATAGGATGTTGACCCGATTTTATCACTCCGCGTGGTACGACAATCAGCACCGTTGCGCGGAACTACAAAAACAGCCACCCAAAACTTTACTTAATGATGATGGTGATGGTGATGAAAATGAAATTTACCATCATTTTCCACACAATCACCAGTACGCATCAAATTTTTACCACAAAATCTAAATTACACAGCAGCTCACACACTGATAACTCTTGACAAGAAAGCCTGATTCCGCTTTTGTTTCACACTCCTTTCACTGTTTCAATTTATTTGGCTTACTTTGATCGTGGAAGCCGTCGATGGCGGCATGGAGACGGAGGCGTGGAAAACCTGTCGTCGTTGAAGCATACGCTGCAAGCAAGGGAATTTAAGCTCGCTGCCCTCCTTCCAACCCCTCCCGTTCAACATACACGCGTACAGTGGCACAATGTTTACACGACTTTCCGCAATCACTCTACACTCTGTCACCGTGTCACATAGTGCAGTTGCAGTGAAACATACCGTTAGATCGTCAGGCAACGCGGAGAAAGCTGTTTTATTTGGGGGAAATTTCACGCACGGAAACAACGCGCACACGTCCGACGCGTATGAAATAACAACACTGTTTGACAGTCCGTTCCTAAACAAATCGCACTGCACTGACGTTTTCGACCAGAGGTGCGTGACGAGGAGGTTATATCATGGCGGGAATATTGACAACTTTCGCTTGCATAAACAAAAATCATTTTATTCAGAAAGCTAGGCGAAACGAGAAATACGGGAATTACAAAAAACTTTAATGAAAATGCTGTTCTTGAACTGTTTTAAAACAAAAACATAAGAGCAAAGAGGTTTTAATACAGTTATACTTTCGATTGCTTTATTGGGACAACATAAATAAACATTGCATTTTCATATGACCGTTATGTGCTTTTGGAACATTGGATTCATTTTAATGTGTGTTTATATCATTCCTGTTTAAAATGACTTCAAAATTTTGCTTTTTTTCTACACAAAAGCATCGCCAACTTCAGTTCTCCAAACGAAATTCAAAATAAAGCGTAACGGAATGTTTACTCTTTTGCCTACGTGTACACATGCCTGCATAACGAAATTTGTTATGTGGGCGAACAGTGTCACCAAAGCACACAGAACAGTTGTTTTGTTGCAAACTTCTCGATTTTAACCGAGTTTTGCATAGTTTTTTGGTAAATAGTTAATCTATTTAACGTAAGTAAGCATCCAGAACCACGGCACATTGCTTATAGATATAGAGGCTTTAATTACACGTTATACTTCTCTTAGTTTTAGAACGTTGTTTCTTATCTGCCGGCTAAACAAAACGGAGGGAAAAAACTTCACACCCCCTATCTAACAACACTTCTAATAGAAATGGTGGCAAACGCTGAAATTCCATATGGTATATCACTACATATTACCTACATGTACACTTGTTCATAAATAATCCCCGTTTCTTTGCTCTATTTTTCAGACGCAAAGCAGCTTTCCAATGTGCGAGTAAATCTTGCGTGCGTGGTCCGTTCTGTTGACCTGTTGACCTCAGCTGTTATCAAACGCGTCACAGATGCCGAATTTCGGGAGTACACTCTACAAGCATTAAAACTAACCGATCTAACCACACTCGCCGGCGATGATACGGAATCGAATGTTGCGCGCCTCTGTTTTCGGGCTGCGTATCCATTTTCGGATCTTAATGTCCACGCCCAGCTGAAAGGACAAGTGCATACGGCGGCTGTGTGTGTCTATCCGAGCCGTGTGGCCGATGCACACCGGGCGCTTGAAGCACTGGGAATGCTCAATCGAATTCAAATCGCTTCCGTTGCGACAGGTTTTCCTTCTGGGTCGTATCCACTCAAAACGCGCCTAGAGGAAATACGCTTCGCAATCGAGCAAGGAGCCAGCGAGATTGATATAGTGATTGATCGAAGCTTAGTGTTGACCGGAAAATGGCAGGAATTGTACGATGAAATCGTCGCCATGCGCAAGGCTTGTGGCGATAAAGTTCACTTGAAGGCGATCCTTGGCATCGGAGAGTGTGGCACAATGGTTAACGTGAGTAAAGATGCTCTTACACCTAAACTATGAATTTCTTTATTGAAAGTGTAAAATATTTTTACAGGTTTATAAAGCCTCAATGGTGGCTATGATGGCTGGATCGGACTTTATAAAAACATCCACGGGTAAGGAGGCCGTGAACGCCACACTTCCGGTCGGACTGGTTATGATTCGTGCCATTCAGAAGTTTTATCGTCTGACGGGAAAGAAGATTGGTCTGAAGCCGGCCGGTGGCGTACGAACGGTTCGGGATGCTATCGCGTGGATGATCATGATTCGGGAAACACTGGGCGAGGAGTGGCTGAAACCGGAGCTGTTCCGATTCGGTGCATCCGGTTTGCTGGATGACATCGAAAAGCAGTTCTATGCCGTTTCGAAACGATTGTAAGATTGAAAATCTCGTTAACGAAAAATGAAATATTACGGAGAGTTTATAAAGCAAGAAGGAACTACACCATTCCTACCTCTACAATCCATTAATATCTATAAAAATACATATTGTTTCTGTTTTCTAACAACGTTCTGTTCGGATTGAAGGCTTGAAACGAAAGAATACAACTGTTCGTCATTTTAATTAATCGAACTAATTTTATTTGGCTTTCTTGTCATTCTTACTTCGTGTGTCCATTGCTTATGAAACGGAAAGATGGCTATGAAAAAAAAACAAACGATTGGTGACGAAAAGGTACAGAATACTTGTAACGTAAGTATGTATAAGTAATAAATAAAACTCTCAAACAGGTAACTAATGATGATTTGTTTGTTACAGAGCGATCCGTTGTGGTCGGTTGTGTCTACGGTTCTATCCTGAAGCCCGTCTCCGGTGAGGAGCTATAGTTGACGATACGAAACTTGCCCGATCGCATGTAGTAACCGTAGCGGCCACGAACGTTACCCTTGTTATCGCGCTCCTCTACGTGGAACTGACGATTCTTCCTATCGTGGGGTAAAAGAAGAGCAAAAAAAACATTAATTAGTACATTACGCACTGAGGAGCATCTATCAAACACACAAACTATAGCAAACAGAGGGTGCAAAACACACACAGAAAACACAATCGTGCAGTTAGTCACAAAAAATCACCACATTTACCCTTCACCCGTGTCATAGCCAAACTTGTAGCTGTTAGGCCCATGGTGCCCATGCATTTGATAATCGATTCTAGCACCTTCATCCTCTCCGGCAACGCGGCGCGTATACTGATCCACCCGGCGGGTACGGCTCGGCACAAACTCGCCACGGTTCAGCTCATCCAGCCGCAGCGGCAAAAGCGAACGGCCGATGGCGGCCGTCGCTTCCGATCGTGCGTCCTGCTCACCGAGCAAAGCACTGGCCAGCAGCCGATCGAGATCGATTGCATCGAGGAAGAACGTATCCTCTTCGCTCGATTCCTGCACCTTCTCGCTGTCGGGACGCGATTTTTCGTTCGCCTTTTCTGTCTGTTCGGTGTTCTTCAGGTTGATGAGCTTCTGGGTCGGGACATACTTTTTACCCTTGGTTTTCTTTGGCTTGGCGGCGTAATAGTTTGGTTCGCTTTGTTCGACCGGTGGTGGCAGGAGTGGTTCGGTCAGATCGTCCTGGCGCGGACTATAGGAACCGTAGGAGGTCGTGTGGGGAGAGCCGGTTGATCCGCTGGGCGAGCCGGTCTCCCCATTCGCGAAAAAATCTACCAACTTCGATAGCTCCTCCAGCTCCTCGTCCTTTGGCATCACGCGGATCATGTACTGTGGTTTGTCCTTGGTCGCTTCCGGTGTCACCACATCGGACCGGCTGGTGACAAGGGCTCGCGGAGTGCTCTGTTTGAGTGGTGATGCCCGGAGCAGGGTAGCTCCCAGCAGACAGGTGGTTGCGATCTGCAAAAGTGGTTAAGAAATTTGAATTAAAATATCTCAACTGTTCGATTATCGGATTGGGTTGGCTCTTGGAATGGAACGCTTAGAAGTTTACAACAATTATTTTAAATTGCGCGTTAACACTGTCTCCAAACACTCAACAGCGATTAATGCAATCGTAATTAATTGCACCAATCAATTGAGCCACTAATGTTGAAGAAAAACACAAAAGAACGATAAAGAGGACGTTGTTAAGGAACACGCAATCTTTTAATCAACCGTTGCATCTCTTGCCAAAAAGCTGGCGTTACATTAATTTGAGCATTTCTCTTTCTCCACCTCAAGCTGAACGCGCCGCGCATAACGAGCGGGCGCGCGTGTATTTCAGCATTACAAAATTCCGATGATGGCCAAATTAATGCACTCCGAAGACCGTTTGCCATCAACGCCTCCCAATCTCCCACACAAAGGCGCATGATGCAACGATGAATGATGTTCGGTGTGATGTGCCCGTTTTGTACTGTTGTTGCGTGCTTTGCTTCTCGCCATACGGCCACCGTTGCATCCAAAACATCTCGCTGTTATCGAACGAGCGGCGTTGTGGGAAGAGCTTGGAGGATGCAACGTTATTACTTCCTTATTTTTCTATCATCGCGCTTGTGCTTAAACACACTTCCGGTAACAACGGTCGGAGCAACCATTGTTTCGAAACTGATTCGAAAATTTAATGCAACACCTTAACACAAAGTAAGGAAATAACGCCTAAATATTAAAGATTAAACATAAAATGTTCTTTACCACTGTAAGCAACTTCATGTTGTAAACTTGTCTTGTTCGACAAAATTTCACCAAAAATTAACACTCGTTTTCCGTTGATCAGTTCACTCGCACAGAACAGATGGATAAGTTTCCGCAACTTGCACTGGTTTTCGGTTCAAGCTTATTAACTGCACTTGCACTTTTATCTCTATCTCTCTTTCCAATGTACGGTCCGACCTTGCCAGCTGATGCTCGGAAAATAACCTTCCACACCGGTGCACCGACCGTACTTATAGAACCACGCAACGATCACTTTCCCCACTACGAAACCGTACGGAGCGCGAAATTTTCCACCCCTTTCGCTACTATCTCTCTTTCCCAAAGGGGGAGCGCGAAACAGTTACACACCAGTCCCAGTGTCGAAGGCGTAAGAGCCGTGCCAGCGAACGCCCCGAAGTGGAAACGCTCTTTAATGGGCTTTACAAAATTTTCCTTCCAACGTGTGACGGATGAACATCCAGCCGTCCAGCCAGCGTGCCAGCTCGGATCCGATCTGTCCGAGAGGTGTCACTGGATTACGTTCCAGCGAGCAAACGAAACATTTTATATCTCAAAATCCGTTTTACCGGGTTATACCACCCTTTTCCGAAGGGTCCACACGAAAGGGTGGATGGATAGTGTCGATCGCCCGCGATTAGGTGTCCTAATGCAGCCCTTTTTGCCTTCTTCGCTTGCAGTGGCACGTTCCGATGATCGACAGTCTCCTCCGGATTGGCATGCAGGAAATTGGAAACCGGTAACAATGATCAGAAAAACCTGAAACCCTTGTGCGACCACACCGGGACACGCAGGAAACAACCTTCGCCGGACTGGACGGGGTTCGATGACATAATACGGTCCGTTTGGTCGACGGTGGCTGAAAGTGGATCAAACCCGTGAAAGGGAAAAATTAACCCCTCGGCGTGTTGAGGTGTATAGTGAGGAAATTATCGTGACATTTTCGCATTGTAATATTTTAATATAATAAATTTGCTGTCTTTTAATATGAACGAGCTTTACAGACTCATTATAAATAACCTCTGGTTGATCTCACCGTATACAAGGGTTCAGCTTCTTTTTAGAAAATCTCTTCCCGATATGAAAATTACAGTATTTTTAGTATCTTCTAGTACTGGCGATAATTCAAGAAATAAGAGGATGTTCCATCACTGGAACTTATTGAGATATTTTTCTTATTTAAGTAATTCTCTGCAGCTCCTAGCTGTTCCTCAAGCTTACTTGGAAGAAGAGCATCACTATCATAAATCAATTTCAAGATTTTCCATTTGTTCCTTTTTAATCACCATGAATTTGATAAACCTTCAATAATCTAAACGACAACACTCCTTTCCATCCGAGGGTTTAAGTTACAGACCAGAAAATACATATAATTCCAGTGTGATGGTCAGCGGAACCTGACATCACAGCGTAGACAAATCCATCAAAAAGATCCACATCTCATCGTCCGTCCACGGAATGCCCCGGCCCCGGGGTGGGAACATTGTTGGTGCATGTGGGCCAAGCATGTCGGGCATGTTGCACACAACACCCAGGCATGCCCGCTATCATCCCGCTCGCACTGTCGTTTGCAATGGATATGGATATGTAGTTCAATATTGCCGGTTCACAAGCTCAACCTGTCGGTTAAATAATTTAACTTCCGCGAGACATAATTGTCTTTATTCTCCGTACGTTGATCACGGCGGTGGTGCATACTGTTTTGGGTGCGTTACATCTGTGCTCAATCGGCTGTTCCCTGGGTGAACATGGGCAGGTAGTGTTCACTTCCTGCTGATTATGTGACAAAATTCTCACATTGACGTAGAGTTGTAGCGGGCCAGCCGAGGGAGCATTTTGATTGGAAAATGCAATCGGTAGTTTGCAGCTTGATAGAATAACTGCTGATTTATTGTGCCGGTATTATAGCACTCTTGTCGAAGCGTTAATATTGCTCACATCATTAGGGAACGCGTGATTGCAAAATGGGAAAGCCATGTATGGCATGCACCAGTGAAAGATAAAAAAAACCATTTTCTCCAACACCTCGGTTGGTGGTGGGAATTGGTACGATGTGCATCCGTACGCAAGCCGGAAGCTGTGGGCGGTTGGGTGTATTAAAATCATTTCCTTAGGTTGTTTTTTCTCATATTCCGCATGCGTCCGAAGGTGTGGACCTGTGTGCAGTGGATTGATATAATTTAACCTCCAGCATTCCGTGCCCTATTGTGCGACGGGAGGCAAACCCGTTCATTAAATTCTGTTTTGCTCTCTTCGGAACCTTCGCTGTTAACACAGTTGATCAGTAGTTTGCAGCTTGTTAAATCGTGGTAAACCATCGAAACACGGGACCGTAGGCTATACGAAGCAAATTATGTATCACACCCAAATGGTTATGCTTTACCGTACGTGCCCCCTTGAGTAAGATGTGCTTCCTCGCCTTCATAATCGATTATAATTTTTTTTTCTCCACCGGCAAATGACGCTTGAGGACACACTGATGGAAGCATGATGGGCGAACGATAAGAGTAGAAGTAAAAAAGTAGAAGCAAGAAAAAAACGCGAAAGCTGCGCGAAACAGATACAAATGAGGGGAAAATGTGGACAAAAAAAAACGAGTGCTTCCTATCCTGCGGTTCAGTCGAGCGCAACGCGTGACGTCTTGGCACTGATAAGCCCCCTCCTCTGAGCCAAAGTGCCAAAGTGATCCACCTCGAAGCGAAAGCCTAGGAAAAGTTTAACGCAATGAAAGTGGAAGTGGAAATGCGGGGAACCAAATGTAAAACAGGTCTCTACAGCATCCGAACACAAATGCGCTTTCCGTGCGAACATAAACGAAATGGAAAAGTGGCATGAACGGAGTGCGAATTCGCGTATGCAAGAAGGCGCTCTTCGCGTATCGAGGGCGCACAACCGTTTGATCGCGTTGCATAACTCGTTCGAGTGGTAAAGAGAGGAAGCTTTTCTTTTACCCCACCTCGGACTGGACGCGTTCGAGATCGGAAGCGAAACCAACGGCCAACCCATATTAACTCGGTTAATCGGTGTACCGGTGAGTATTCCACTTTACGACCAGTTCCTGATGGGCTAAACGGTACACAATGATTCGCGGATTCGTGCGGGCTCTGACTGATCATAAAATATATGTGGTCGGATTATGTTCATAGTAGATATTTGAACCTCAACCGATCGATCATATGGAATCGAATACGATCCATTGTGAATCTTAATGGACGTTCTAATCATGATACTTCATAATCGTTAGGACACACATCCATGTTTCCAATCAAAGTCCTTACATTCACGATCTGGAAGTCTTCAGAATGTAGAATATTAGCAAATGTTCGAAAATAGTATCCGCCATCTGTACAGTTATACACAAGTGCGCAAATCACAATTCCGTTCATATCCTCGGTCCTCCATGCAAACGATCTTGCACAAGCACATCTTAAGAACATACAGACAGCGAACTTATTGTGATCTTATTGATTTCTTGCTGACTAGGGGAGTTGGTATCCAGCATCATGGGCGGCAACCAAATAACCGCCTGCCTTCAAATACGTTGGCGTCTTCTAGAATTTAAAACTATACATATCAAACCCTAACGCAATCTTGTATACTTCCCAGGATAACATTTAAGATATATTCTCATACTTACCTTCTCAAAAATGGGTTTACAAAGGTACGAGCTTCCTACACCCAAATAGTCCTTCTTCACCGCAGCATCCAGCGAGCCAGTTTCGTATGACACCTTGGACGGTTATTGTTATGCATCCCGCATTGCGCACACTTCAATTTCATTCGTGCAATATCTCAACATGTTCAACATAATTCTATTAGCTAAACAAAAGAAGTTATTTACGCGTGTGCTAAACATGCAACTCCACTATCAACTAAACGATCGACACTCCAGAAAGCGTAAACAACGAAGTGATCGTTACCTTGCTGTCAAACCGTTAAGCAGATCGCCATCTTCCCAAAAGCCAAAAACAAAACGGTCCTTGGTCCTTATCGGTGTGCAGAATCTCGTCCAAACGTTTTGTTACGGTTTCCAGCTGTGTAAAAGATGCCTGCTGATACTGGAGGTGAATTTGCAGAATGCAATAGTACTGAGCACGAAACGCAGTAGTCCTTCAAGCCCAATTAAACCTAAATTAACCCCTTGGTGACATAAGTGGTGATCTACGTACAGTTTGATGTGAAGTGAATAAAATGCAGTATAAGGGCACATATTATGTTCCTAGTATGTTCCTGTCGCGGGTGAGTAGATTACACTTGTTACATTTGTATTGTGGCCTTTTTTGTTCAAATCCTCACCCATGTTTTTCTTTCTCTTAACAGGTGGGCTGATAATTGTTTGGCCTAACACATTTATCGCGCTAGAAGATTTTTATCCATATCATATTTCGTTTGTACCAACCTTCAAACGAATTCTGTCCAAATTTGACAGCACTCGGGCCATAACCTAATGAGCTAGAGCATTTTGTGTGACGCAACTTTTGTGCTTTGAGTAATCATGGAAAAGAAGGAATTTCGCGTGATGATAAAATATTAGTTTTTGAAGGGGAAACATATAGTTAAAGCCAAAAATTGGCTTGATGAAGAGTCTTCGGACTCTGCTCTACCAAAATCAACCATCAGATATTGGTATGCTAAATTTAAAAGTGGTAAAATGAGCCCTAAGGACGGTGAACACAGTGGAAGCCCAAAAGAGGTGGTTACTGACGAAAACATTGAAAAAAATCACAAAATTATTAGGAGCACCCATAATGTGAAGCTGATCGAGATAGCTGACACCCTAAAGATGTCTAAGGAACGTGTTGGACATATCGTTCACGAGTATTTGGATATGAGATAGCCCTGTGCAAAATGGCTGCCGCGCGAGCTCACATTTGACCGAAAACAACAAAGAGTTGATGATTCGGAGCAGAGTTTGGAGCTGTTTAAGCGAATTTAATCCGAGTTTTTGCGTCAGTATGTTACTGTGGATGAGTGTTGGCTTCTCCACTTCACTCCAAAGCCCAATAGACAGTCATCCGAGTGGACTGGACGCGATGAACTTGATCCAAAGCGGGGGAAAACGCAACAATCAGCTGGCAAGGTTATGGCGTCAATTTTTTGGGATTCACAAGGAATAATCTTCATCGATTATTTTGAGAAAAGAAAGACCATTAACAGCGTCTATTACATCAAATTTTTGGAGCGATTGAAGGACGAAATCGCCAAAAAACGGCCGCATTTGAAGAAAAAAAAGTTTTGTTTCGTCAAGACAACGCACCGTGCAACAAATCAGTGAAAACAATGGCAAAAATTCATGAAATAGGCCACGAAATTCTTCGCCACCCACCGTATTTCGTAGATCTGGCTCTCAGTGACTAACTCCATTTCTCAGATCCCAAAAGGATGTCCTCTGAGAAGAAATTTTCGTCGGATAAAGAGGTGATCGCCGAAACAAAGACGTTTTTTGAGGCAAGGTGCAAATATTACTATAAAAATGGTATCGAAAAATTGAAAGACCGCTATAATTGGTGAATCATCCTTGAAGGGACGTATGTTGAATATAAAAAAAAAATTTGGCCAAAAAAAAGTGTTTTACTGTCATAGGCCAAACAATTATCAGCCCACCTGTTATGCTACTCGCAGTGCAAACACACGCTGTTCGTCAATATCATAATTAACAGTGGCAGCCCAAAATGACGATTTTGACGATGCGCACCGGGCCGGTTCGTTCCAACCACAGTCGTAACAGAAACGGTCACGCATCAGCTCCACGACGGTGGTCCGCACAGCGCGTTTCAGACGTAAGTAACTACCCACAAACAATGTAAAGAGTAATGGAATTATGACCTATTTTCAAACCACCGACCGGGGGCCCATCGTCTGGGGGCTGAAAATCGGTTTCGGATTGAAGCAAAACGACACCTGACAGTGTGACTACGTTAGCATCTCATTCGGTAGCGATCATTCAAATGCTTAACTCCGCGTTCCATGTTCGATATGCCCGTTATGCAGCGCTCGCAGTACGAATCGAAAATATCGTACACTGCTGGGCGTTCTGCTTCAGAAAACAAAATGTTGTTGATGTACACAAAGGTACCCCAAAAATTATTTTATGCTTTCGATAATTGCATGAGCTTTGCCATAGCAATGCATTATAAGCTATTTGTCTTTAGAGCCACGGAAACAACGGGAAATCAAAGTGAAACGATCTGATCAAAGGCCGCTGCTAAACGGAGTAAAAGTCTAACGTTTGTCAGTTCTTCTACGGCATGATTGAATCAAACATGTAACACAACCATTGTGGGACAGTCAGTGATACAACGAAAATGACCGCATTTTAGCACATACTTTCACGTAACAGCACCGCGCTAGTCCCGTTCGGGTTTAGCATAGAGCGATGATCTAACGTAGATCCAGCAGTAGCACTCGACCCAGTGTGGTTCCGCTCGATCGGCGACATAAAGCTATATTATTAGCACCGTTTGATGATCGGATAACTGCAGCTAATTGTATCGAATCGCTGTCGCCGACTTAATCGACGTTTATAACCGTAGTCAGCCGAGTTAAGCCATCTAATCCATTCGCATGGTTGTATTTATTTTCAAAAAATATTTTACGGCACAGCATAATCTGATAATTCCTTAGCAAAGCATTGTAAAAATCACACGCCTAACGTACGTAAAAAGCGATCCCTCCTCCTTGAGGTAATATGAGTGTAGTGCAGCTCCCTCCTTTTATCTCTCTCTTCATATAATGTATTTCCATCATCTCACCCTAGCTCCGTCCTTGGTCCACCGGTAGTGCTTCAAAAGCATTCGAAATTGTTTTTGATATCGTCGAATATTTTCTTCTCAATCGACGGCCGCACGATACGATCGTTCGGGACGGATGATCCCAGGCTGAGGTACACCTGTTTCTTTAGCTTTTTGGCAAGCCTTTGCGCTAGATCCTGTGCACCGCTACCATCAGGTGGACCGATGATGGTGGTTCCCAGCACATCCGATGCGTTGCTTGCATTTGGCATTGCTACCGCCATCTCGTCGAACGATTCCGCCTTATCTTGACCGATGTAGAGGAACACTGAATCCTTCATCTTAAGTACGCGAATGTTGTACAGCACTTCGCACACTTCTACCTGCGCAAGGTGTGATTGAAAGTTTGGGGCAACCATCTGGAAATGGATTTTATTACATTCCCAGTAAGTTTTTTTGTATCGGCAAGCAGCAAATAATACCTGGAGTCAAAGGAAACAGCTTTATGGCAGTGAAACGAATGTTGTTTATTAAACTTTCGAGAAGATATGTACACTATTTCGGTAGCACTTTTTATGTTGTACGTTGCTTGTACAATGATCTACAATGAAATTCACTTAATTTTTCTCCGGCTTAAATGCAATGATTTATTTTGTTTGGATGACCGGAAAATAGTTTGTATACATTCGCAATGATTTGACAACTGCACCAAGGGAAACTTTCGGTCATGTACACGTACATTAATATCTTTTTAAATCTAATTTAACTACTAAAACAATATTTATAATAAGAGATTCTATCAATCTATACATCTGTATATTTTCTGTATCACCACCGGGTACGAATAATAATGTTAAAACTATTTAGTTACGAATTAAACGAATTACGAATTTAACCAAACAGTTTATCCAAGACAAATTTAACTGTCTCGGCAACCACTAGATGGCGCTAGTCGCTAGGTAGGAGAAATGTTAATATAACACGGACACAGGATTTGAAAACTGTTACCATTTTCATTTTTTCTGTTTGTAATTGTTGAATCTTGTTGTTTTCATTGATAAATATATATATTTATTCAATAACTGGATACAGTGGTTACGTGGGTAAGCTTCCTTTCTCAATTCTGTATATTGGTCCTATCCTATCTTTTATCTTTTGGAAAATAGGATTAGTAAACCTTAACATTCTGAACTAGAGGATGTTGCCTCATTATTTTAAATTGTATAAACTCTCTCAATTTCTAGTACATGTTCATTGTGTCCTTTTTCAATCTCCCATGCTGTGTAACACTGACAACTTGCAATGGAAAATTTGTTCACATCAAATTACAACTCGTTACTAAAGAACATCAGTAAAATGTGCAATCCTAACCTGTGCTTCCTTTTGCTTTCCACCCTGTCCCAACACTGCTCAGCTCAATTGACACACTTCTCAACCTGTTAGAAATATAAAACCGTTTTTTGCTACTCTTGCTTTTCTTTCGTCCCTGCTCGTCCAATTCTCATCCCTGCTTGTGATTGTTTCAATTTAAACCAAATTTTCTACCTTTTCTTCTATGGAATTGTTTAAAGTCCCTTTGAGCGCTGCTTTCATTTTCTTGGACGGAAGAGGCTTTTTCAGTAAGAGTTAAAGGATGTTCCTTAACATCCTTCGACATTTACTTACCACCACATTTTCATCCCCCAACATCCTGCTACCAGCAGTCCGGAACGGAGCCCTGCATTCCGGATGAAACTTGCAAACGGAAGGGGACCGACGAAACCAAGTGGAAAATAGAAAATGGCAAGGGCTTCGAGTTGGATGCTGTGGAAAGTCCACCGTGCGGAATGGTGTGGACAAAAGGATGATTCCTTTTACCGTATCCTCGCCATGGTGGCTTTTGCTGAAAATGAAGATGATGATGTGCTTTGAGGCTGTTTGAGAAAGATTCCTCCCTTTCACCCGTTCGATATGCTCTTTCGCCCTTTCTGTTCCCGCGCCATCATTGAGTGGGCCCTCAGGTTTTTCGAATCACAGCGGAAAATGGTGGCATCCGGCGGGGTGGAAAGAAGGGCTGGGGAAGGCTGGCAATGCGAAGGAAGGATTCCTCCCGCCAACGATGCCGCATCGGTTGCGAAGAACAATGGGCCGAGTTTACTTGGCTCTTTCATTGAAGACACAAAAAGCCTTCATCAGGAGTAGGCGTTACTCCGCATGGGAAAGAAGCGTACAAAGCGTGCAAACAACCGAAGGGAAAATAAGAAGTTTACATCAAACACCGAAGACGTCGACTCGCAAGCATTGGCCCTGCGGGGATAATGGAGTTTCACTTGCTTTGTTTGCACGGTTCTCCATTTTCTTCTCGCTGATGCCAAAGAGAAAAGGGGCACAAAATCAAATGGTGGTGAGATAGGTCCCAGTCATGCAAAGGCGGAGTCTCTTGGTCGAGTTTCTTTTGTTCTCATAGTCAAATTTTGAGTCAAGTTTCTTTCGAGTAGACAACCGACAGGAAGACGAACTTCAACCTTCACGCACACACTCTCACCGCATGGTATATAAAGCGGCGCGTAACCACGCCCGCTTCAGTCGCCCGGCGGCTTTTGCAGCGTGTGGACCTACGCCGGATCGTAGCAAAAATATGATTCTATGCAAAAAAAAGGGGGGTGGGGGACCTAGCACCACTCTCTGGCTCTCTCGTGAGAGCCGTTATCAGAGAATGATACTCTTTTTCCCCATATATTTGCGTGGCGATAGTGCTGTAATGAAAGAGAATATTGGATTAAGTCGGTCGAGCAGCAGCAATAGGTACATCCTTCAGGGTCGCGCGAGTAGCTTGGCTCACGTGCGTTGCTAACGGTTTATAAACAAAGCCTAACGGGAAGGATTTTTGTCATTGAAAATTTTGAAAAACATTCAAATGGCTTGGCGATTGGCTGTTTTTAAATAAAACATAAAATTTAAGGCATTTTGAAATAATTTTTGCATTGAAAAATAATGAAAAAAAATTTTTGGTATAAGTTTTAGAACTTTTCAAACACCATAGAAAGATGTATTATTTTATTCTTTACATTTTTGTAGAACATCATTTTTATCTATCTCTGCTACTTTTCTAGTTATTCTTAAAAATATGTAAAAATTGTGGAAAAATCACCACTAATATGTATAGCAAAACTACATTTCTTATTCTTAACCACTTTGTAGAACAATGTATGTATCTAACACTTAAACTTTTCCTGCTATTGTTAAATACTCCCGTGTGTTACCGATCGCCACAAAGCAATGTCTTCGAATGTATCAAATTATACCTAGTTTTGATCATTGAATTTGTGCGCTTGTCCTTCAAATATCTTAGGAAAAAGTATTCCAATTGTTTAGTTAAAGTGTTGCCAATACTTTACAACCGATGGTTTATAAATAAATAATAATTTAAGTACGATTAAATGCAGAAATCCACACACGCCAGTCAGTTGGATGCTTTAAATGAGAGGTTGAATATGTGGGCTTCGAGCCGCATATGCTGAGCTGCAAGGCGCGTAAGCTGCAAGGACAAAATTTTACTCTAGGTCGGCAGACGCGAGCACAGTACACAGGTACCTGTCGACACACGCGTTATCGGTCGGTCGCTTTGAATGTGTTCGCCTATGCGTACATAGGCGCGTAAGCTGCACGGACAAAATTTAACTCTAAGTCGGCAGACGCGAGCACAGTACACAGGTACCTGTCGACACACGCGTTGTCGGTCGGTTGCTTTGAATGTGTTGGTGCGTTGCGATATCCGTATACGCGCGATGGAGGGCGTGGATCGCGTACCGTGATTTTGCGTGTGTATCACGTGTGTGTTCGAATTTTTATCTCGCGTCGCATGTAGGCCAGAACGAGAGATCCGAATAAAAAATGGATGGGCGTGTTCGAATTGCTCACTGGGGTACGTTTTCCTTCCCTCAGCGATCTTTCCACGACATCATGAAAGCCCAGAAACTGAAGAACAAGTACGCACACACACACACTTTTCCGGTGGGTGAACGACAAAAGTTCGCTTACCGCATCCTTTCGCCATTCTGGCGTTTTTCCTCCGCGCCCTTTGAAAGGCGAACATTCCGATGGAAATGCGTTTTATTAACCATCAATTGCGTGGATCAATTCATGGCGCGTGAACCGTTTGGAAAAGCGTGTCCTCGTGAGTGAGAGCACACTGTGGACGGACTCGAGGAATGGAACGGTACGTTGGCTGGGGGTTTTCGGAAGTTTGCCAAAGAAAATGACGTTAATGAAAACGATACAGGTTGTTTCGTGTTTAAGTAGTGCGGCGAAAATTCGACCGTCCTGGAGAGATGAGAGTGGATTCATCCGATACGCTGGCTTGGTAAGATGATAACAGACGCGTATTGCTGTGATATCGGAGTCAGAAGACGAAGTACGTTATAGCTTATTTTTTGGCAAATCTTTGTTTATTCATCAACGTGAAAAGTTGAAGTTAAACGATTGAAATGTTTGCAATACAATTATTAAAATCAAATTAGAGTTTTTTGACACCAAACATAGCTAAAACAGAAACACATGTGGGACTTCTTTTAATTGTCGTTTATTTGGTACTAGTATTTGTTAAAAAATCTCGTCCTCGTTAGCTGGGTTAGTTCTTTTTGAATCCTATTTCATTCAAATTTCCAGTCATTTACCCTCTTTTGAACATCTTGCAGGAGGATCTTATACTCGATCGTTCACTTCTTTATAATGAAGCGCCCTTTACGGTCAAACATTTGAAACCACTTGAATTGACCGTTGAGTGGCAGAGGCTATAGAGAGAAACAAGAAGAATATTGATGATATTTTTGATACACATATGAAAATATTCTTGCCTTATTTTTACTTAAATATTTAGACAAATTGTTCAGCGCTTAAGCATGAGCTAAGTCGATTATATTGTCAAATGCATTGCCTTCACTAGCTACTCAATCGAAATCAATTAATATTATATTTTTCATACTTACTTCTGTGCCTGAAATTCATTCTACTTAAACAGGGTAAAACTATATTGTTATACTGCAGATTTGAAAACGTTACAAGACATTGTACAATTAGCAAAGTCAACAGTTCAACTAAAAACAAATTATAAAACTAGACCATGATTAAACCCATCCCTTCGCTGCATTTCCTCCCAACACGAAACGCTTGTCGTGTCGGCAGCACAATAAACGAAGATGCAATAAAAAACATTTAACACAATAATTTGTCCATCTTTCAGGCATCGCTGAGCAAACTAATTGCGAAACCATATGCAAATACTCTCGCACTCAACCCTCTGCACAGCGCACAGTCGTGGCGCACAGCCCTCACGAAACATTATGTTCCTACATCCATGTCGAGTGGCAAATATTAAACACAACCTTGTGCCCCGTGCCGTAGTTTTGCCATCTCCCTCGCCAATGGTCCGACACCCACCGCGTAACTAATCTGAATTTTATTAAAAAAGTAAATAAGCAAAACGCAGAGGGTAGCGGAAGAGCAAAGATCGGGTTTGTTTGCAGGTTGCAGTATCTGTAAAGGGATCAGGAGGCAAAAAACATCACCACACATCATCCCTTCCGGATGGTGCCTGGTGCCCTTGTTTCGGGCATTAGAAACAAGTGCAACCCTTGGAGAAGAGAAGAAAAAATAGGATCCCTTTTGAAGCAACACGCACCGACTCGGAGTCATGTTTATCGGTCTGCTCAATTGATTGTAGCTGTGTTTGGCATCCTTTCGCCCTAACCTTCACAAACTGCAGCCTATTGAGAAGAGCAACGCCATTGATGATCCTTCCTAACCCTACCGACGCATCACGTGTGCCGTAACGGATAGGGCGAATTAACTTTTATTTAATAACCTCCGGATTTTCATCCCTTTCAACTGGAGGGGGGTTACCGGGGAACCCCGCGTTCCGGCAGGGGGAATACATTGATTGTCCTTACCGGTCGGTTTCAAATTAGAAGCAAACAATAGAGAGAGGCGAAAAAAGTGTCACAAGAGCAGCTCCCTCCTAAAGGGACCTTCTTTGCACGTGCACTTGTGCCATGTAAGCACACACACACAGCACATCCGGATGATCACAAAGATGATGACGCTGGTCGGTGTGTGTTAAACTCCTCGCTTACACCGACACGGAGCTGGCCATTTATCTTTGTATTAATTTTATGAGCTATTAGACGTTTACCAGAAGGTTATGAAAATTTTTATTAGCTGCTCTCCGACGTTACACACCACCCGGGCGACGCCCGTTATTATCATAGGGAGCAGATAATAATTTTCCCGTCCATTCCCGTCCATTATGACCGTGTGCAAATTTATTACCATCGCCCCTTTTCAATGACGAACGTCTCATTCCGCAGGGTGACGAATGGTTTTGTGATGCTCGGTGGCAAATAGTAGTGGCGCGCTTTTCCGTTACCGCTTTCGAAGGAATTTGTTTAAAAATAGACACATTTTGTTACGTAAAACGTTGGCAAATCACAAACACAAACGTTTCAAATTCAAATTGAAGTTTATTTAAAAAAAGTAAAATAGAGCTTTAAATTGGACAAGTTTTGTACTTTATATTGTCCCAATTAGAATTTATTTTAGTTAATTCTTTAAATAATAATTTTAGTTTATGTATGATTTTCGTTACAACTACTCAATTGGAAGAAGATATACGAAGTAATTTTAGATATATTCAATCAAGGTTAAATTTTGGTATCGATTCTAAAACCTCAAGAATGTCGTTGGATTCCATTGCTGGGTTTCCTTCACTAAATTAGCTAAATAGGTAATAAGTCAGTCACAATCACGATGTAATTCTTAAGTTCATATTAAATTTAATCAGCTTTAATAATTTTAAGCAGAAAATCAACATTAAATTTGTATACTTGGAAAAAATCTTAAAAAACATTATTTTTATCTTTTTTTAAAAGAAAATAACATTACTAAAAAAAACGATTAACATTTAAAGCTAACCCTTGCAATCCATCCCGGGAATACAAACGGTGTGGCGATTTCAACACACCTCCTAACGACCAAACGGCAAACCCTTTTCGTAACGACAGCATAGCGAACCGTCTCCGGCTGGACCTTGTCCTTTCTGCAACCATTCCGTGCTCACGTCACGACATGAAGTCTATTGTTATGCTAGAATTTTATTAAAAACATATGAATAGCGATCGTTTTCAAAATTACTACTATCTCACCCACTTCCAAAGCCAATGTGTGTGTGTGTGTGTGTGGTTGTCCCTTGAAACCCATCTTCTTGTAGCGCCACTTTTGGTAATACCTCCCTCGTCCGATTCGCTACACTTGTCGGAGCGTCCAGTGTGTCCTTTTCCCTTGTGTGCTCTTTTATTAGATTTTATTGGAAAACGTTTACCCTCTCAATGCAGCAACCAACCGGAACCGGAAGACGGAGGGGAGTAAACCCGAAAGGGCGGAAAGGGGACAAATCATTCCGAGCACGAACCGTACCGTACCACTTCCGAACGGGTCAGTTCCGTTTCGCAAAAGGACTCTCCGAGACAATGGCTACGGTTCAATGCGACCATCATCGAGCGGGGGATGAGACGGGCACAAACACACACGTAGTCGCCAAAAGTCGTAAAGGATATATCCCTTGTTTTCGGTCACCGAAAGACACTTAGAGTGGAACGCGCCGTGCAGGGATTACAGGGTGTCGATTTCAATAAATTTTGCCGCTCGAACAGACGGAGATTGTCATCGTCACCCCTCGCAGGTCGTGTTAGTAAGGGATGATATGATCATACGGTCCGGTCCTCGTACACAGCGGCGATTCGGAACGCAAACGCAATCGAGAGAAGAAAAAAACCCTCAAAAAGCGATTTGTTCAACTGATTATCCTTCTCACTTACTGGGTGGGTGGAAAAATCAAATAAGCACTTCACCACCACCGGTACTCCGTGTCCGGGGGAGGGATACGCAATAATCTTGTGACGCGTGAAGCGAATTCACGTGCAGTCAGGATGAGCCCAGGGCGAGCAGGAACGACAAATAACCTGTTTCTTGCCCTCTTCCGTATCGTGTTCGTACTTCCTCTGGCAAGGGGTATTCGATCCGCACCGGTACCACATTTGTCATCGGAAGTTATTATTAAAATGAAGAGTGATTAATGTTTGGTTGCGAAGTGGAAACACACGGGATGAAGACAAAGGTGTAGAAATGTCTGGGGGATGAAGGCAAAATTTATGGGTAGTAAAGCACGCTTCATAATCTACCGAGCGCACAACTAGCTCAGGTGCGAAGAGATCTATCTGCCAGAGAAGAGATTATGGAGGGTTTCAAGCGGGTTTAATTGAAATAAATGCAACCTAATAAGATTTAGGCGGACAAAACATGACAAAGTTTTCTAATGCCAGTAAGATTAAAATACTGATGTTTAATATTCTGGTTGAATAATTAAATAGTGAAACCGCTGTGTACCTGACAGTAAGCATATTTTGTTAAGCAGATTGCATAACTTTAGGCAATTTTTGCATCAACTTATTTCCGAGCTCTATCGTATTCTCGACCTTATTTTTTGATAGATAATTCGAGCAAATATCGAATATCGAATATAAAAAAAATATTAAAATTATCTACATATGCAGGCAATCCAAATTGTATTAAAAATCGCGATAGGTCTCTGTTAAGTGAGCATGTTTTTAATGCATTTTCCTGCAAATTTTCTCGAAAATCCTAAAGATTCATACTGGCGCGAGCCATTGATTGATCAGCTTTAAGTGAATACCAACAGCAATGATTACGATAAAGCTGCCAAAAGGTTGTACTCTTAAGGTTTGAAACAAATGTCCAAACTCGGTTCGATAGCATTTTACTCAAAAGATACCACTTTTGCCAAAACTTCCAACTATTTCCTTAACTCTGCAAGCGAATCACAATTTCGCATAGCTACCATACCCAGCACAAAGTAAAGATGTTGCTCCGCTTTCAATCATCGATTTAATTGCAACACAACTTACCCATCGAATGCCGTCGAGCAATCATTTATCCTTAATGCCAATACCACTCTCTGGCGCTCTGGCGCTTCGGTGTCACCGCTTTTCCCCACGGCTTAAACACACTTCGCGAGCGCGCGAACTAAACGATAATCGTCAACGCATTCGACTTCAGCGACACGACACATTCCTGTCCGAGAAATTGCGAACAAATTGAATTCACCCATGAAACACGGAGTTTTCGGTTCGAAGCTCACCAGCGACCGTGAATATAAGGTTCGAAATTAAAAGCGGGAGGAACGAAAATAAAACCCAATACGGAGATCGAACCCGAAACACCCAATTGCTTCCAGCGAAACCCATTTCGGGGTGACGTGTTGGGGTCATTTAAAATTCAAATCAGAAGCCCCATTTGAATTCGGTGAACATCCACCCGAAGGCGAATGGAGTGAAATTATAAAACACAACGCCCGGCCGAAAAACGGGGGAAAAGGACACCAAAGCCCCGTCCAGACGGTTTTATTTTGCAAGGTAAGGCTGTCCTCTTATCGGCAACCAACCGGATGATTGTGGCTGAACGGGCTTTAGCTTCCAGAGCGCGGTTAAGCAGGCACTCTTACGGCCACATCACCTAAAGGCGCTATAAATAAAGCAATAAAGCGGCATGATTGAAAGAGCCGAGGAACTGAAGTGGTTCTCCGCAACGTATGCGTACGAGACCTACCGCCAAGATGCGCATGTGGATGGGAAATCTTGTTAGCACGAAAGCTTCCGCGTTTACACGCGTAGACATTCAATGGACCCGGGACAGTTCCCAGTATCCCTGTACCGGTGCTAATAAATATTTGCTCTTATCAGCGATCCTTTCAGGAGCAGAGCAACAACAAACAGACGGATAAGCGCGGATAACTTCCACCCAACAGAGGCCGATGTCGATAGCTTCCCAGTGGTACGAAGCTTTTACGCGGTGTGCTAACAAGATTCACCCAGAGGCCTCCATACGCGAGACTCGGTGACTCCCGAGTTCACACAAAACAATCCACCGTACGGTTTCTGGCCAACCGTCGGCTGAAGGTACCCCAACCAGATCGGTCGTTATCATAATTGAGTTGATAACAATTTTATTTGATTCCCGTTCGCCGCTCCCGCTTCCGTCGTCCGTGGGGTTCTGATGCCGGCCACTAACCATTAGCATTTGCGTAGAACCGAACTCTAAAATTTATTGATCTCGGATGCTTTACATTTTACGTGCCGGTAGCTTAGATATTCTATCGCTCTTATTTCGATCCCGAGGTTTGCCACCCAAGTTGCCGGTGAAGAATGCTTCAATGTGGTGTTTGCTCGCCAGAAGCTGTACAATTCGAATATCCCGGTATCGGGTTTGGCCCCATATCGTGTTATGTTTTGGGCGTTTGACTGAATTTTTTGGAGTTTTTCAATCAGACCCGGGCCTGATAGAGTGCCGTGGTGTGGCTTTTGTTGCCACCTGGAGGTGTGCAAAACCTTTGGGAATTTGGGATTTGTTTAGTGGAGGGATTTTCTTATTTTTCTTTCTTAGGGAATTGATAGTATATTAATTATTTTTCTCAAAGCACCCTTCAAAACAGAGTTACACCTACGCATATGTATTGCCTTTAAAAGTAATATTGAGCAATACAACTGCTTTTCTTAGTAGAAATTCCAAGTCCTCTCTGATCTCGCTTTAACTGTCAAATATAAGGTCTAGGGCATCATCATCTAACTTACAACTAGAGCTCTAGACCTCTAAGCAGATTGTTTTTCTATTGTGTATTGATCCCAGTGGTCCCAATAATTTCAAGATCATAAATTTCATTGGATTGGCTATCGGTACCGGTTGTGGCTTTGCCAACAACAACAACACACCATAACAATTCCAAGACCACCCCTAAACCCATAGGTGATAGTTCTGGGTGATCGCAACTGTCAACCAAAGACACCGCCTTCAGCTATATCTCTCCCGGTGAAGCTGTTCTCACATAGCCGGGAAGATGTCGAAGGGAAAAGAAAACAATTCAACATATGCACAGAAGTCAGCCGAATGCTTTTAGCCTGTTGTCTGTTGACCGCCGGGAGCTGCTAGTTCCAAACTTCCAAAACGAACAAAACAAAAAATCCTCCCGAACCTAGTCATTAAGATAACGCCCGCCGGAAAGGTCCGTTGATCGTTAAGCAGGGACGCTTTGGTAGCTAAAGAGCAGTAGTCAAAGAGCGGTTTACAATGTCTCCCGGTTGTCAGTGTGAATTAAGATACGGTTCGATCCGTCGGTCCTGGTCACAGGTATAAAATCAACGGATTGTCCTAGGAACTAGGAAACCCACCGTACAGCAGATTTCGATAATTAAATTCTAAACATAAAAAAGGTTCCCAAAAAACGGTTACGGTATCTTACGGAACCGATCCTTAAACCAGAAACACACATGCTCTAGCCACACAAGCGCGGTGCGTTAGGTAACTCGAATAGCACCGTCCCGTCTAAGAGTCCATCTCTGGGCGGGGGATGGGTTTTATGATATGTTTCGGTAAATTTTTACTACATTCCAGTTTAATTTTAATGAGAAGCTGCCGGAAAGCGCGCTATGCCGTGTGCGTCAGTATGCGCGTCCGCGCGGTCATGTTAATTGAGTAGTTGAGACATTCCAGAATTTCCCCGAGCAAACCAAAAACATACCAAAACGCCCAATTCCGAGCCCGAGCAATCGGAATTTGAAGCAGTTCATTTTTGATAATTTTCTGTCACAAATGTACACACGTTTGTTGGTCCTGTTTGTATGTGCGGTATGTAATGTATCTAGGCGCTTGAGCGGACATTCTTGTCCATCCGTAAGTGAACGCTTTTGTGTCGGATGTGTCGGATCAGAGAAGTAGAGAAATTCTTTCCACTTTCGCTGTAAGAAAGAACAGAAGACTGTTTGAAGGCAGCATACAATACTTTAACTAACAAATGATGTTCTTCAAACCAATTTAAATAACACATTGATTAGTCTAGCATTGTGAGGTTATTCAAGACATTTAGTATTAGTATACTATCTGTTCGACAAGTTTTAACTGCCATTTTCGTCTGTGTGTTTGATAGTGTGTTTGATGTGTTTGATGTGTTTGATGTGATTATGCCATCTGGTGGCAATTTATTGATAGTTATATAAAAACTATCTCTTTTTCGATTCCAATTATATTTTTTTTCTCAATAAATAAACTCATGCTAATAAAGCTATTAATATTAGCCTCTAGGATAAGATTGTTTATCTTTATCTGGAGCTTTTGTGTCGTAGAACGAATTTTTATTTCTCTTCTTATCAATTACGTTCCCTTTTACGCAATAGTTAACTTTTATGATTTACTAACTGTCTCTCCTATCTATAATTATATTATTTACGATAATGCATATTAACAAACTACTTATCAGCTACCGGGCGAATGGATAACTGGAAATGAAAAATAGCTCTATTAAATCGGAGCTTTCCATTGGCAGAGACGAACCTTGGGCTTCACGTTCGAGTGCGTACTTGTAGGTGGCAACGGCTATCTCTAGGGCACAAAAGGGAGTTTCAATTTCGTGGAAATGATTGTTCACATTAAAAAAACCAACAGGGGAGCACACAACACACAATCCAACCCGCTCAAACACACCTTTCCTATTGGTTGATGCGATAGCAAATGGGAAAACTGCAGGCAGTCTGCATATCGCGCGGCTGTGTGTGCCTCGGGGTTTTCCAATGCAACACGCTTAGCTGGCACCGCACCATCGAGCCATCGAGGTAATTAAAAGAAAAATAAAGTGGCGCAAGCAACAACAACGAAAAAAAAACACCCAACCAAACAGAGCAACCAGCGAAGGGAAACCTCCTTGCCGAGTGCGCTCTGCTCGGCTGTGTGTGCACTAATTAGTGGGGCTGTTGGACATTTTTGTTACGTCCATACAGGAACCCTTCGGTTCGGTAGCTGCACGATTTGCGATTAGTTGCTTCTCACCCGGCAAAAGGGTTGGCTCACAAGGGGTAACCTTTTTCATCGCCTTCGCCGGCGAGACAATTTTCGCACGGCCATTATACAGCAGCACGGAGACACGTTGAAGAAACTCCGAGTTACCCCCCCAAGCGAGCTGACGCTATTGACGCTTTATTAAATTTCCCTTCGCCAGTTGTGAGCGCGGTTGGTTTTTCACTTTTCCCAGCAACATCAGCACCGTTGGCCCGCGGATGGAAGCGATTAACATTTTTGGCAAACATCTTTTGCTGCTCCGTAGAGTCCAACTTATTTGCGCCGGTTTGCGTGCGTAATGATTTCCTTTTCGGCATAATCTCAACGAGATAATGAAATTTTTAACTACTCTCTGTCTGGTATTAAAGCAGTAGTAACAGCAGCAGTCCATCAATCATAGGACGCTTAAGCAGCGAGGTCAACCTTCTTTGCGACGCGTCCTTAACAATGGGACGGTCGCCATTAGCATAAGCCCATCGTGAGCGCGCTCCTTAAATTAGAATATAATTAAAAGTCACTCAAATAAAACACACAGCGACACACCACAATGACGACAAAGGGAGGCTAAGATTGACATCCTTTTACGAAGCTTTTACGAGCTAAGGTAGTACCTCGAACGCAACCATTTTTATAGCTAGCCGTCGGTGTGCTTCGGCCATGTTTTGTGTCGTCAATTTCTTCGGCGAGGGCAAGAAAGAAGGTCCTTAAACCTCCGACGTTGTCGTGTCGTGTGTTCGGGTGCCGTTGGCGGTAGAGAATTTATGAAAACGGCCAAAAACCCAACCCCATCTCCGGTCCACCGTTCACCGGTACTGGAAGGGTTGATTTTATTTAATTATCTTGCTGTGTGACGCTGGAGTTATGAGTCTTGTTGAATATTTTTTTTATTCCTTCAGTTTTTTTGTGCTGCGTCCTTTCTTTAATTGCTTCTCTATGATGTTCGCTACTGCTTGTTACTAACCGTGGGTGCAACGGTTAAGATTCCTTATCACTCGGGGCGCTCGGTTTAATTATCCTGCTACCCCAATGCAGTGCAGCGATGTTTGACATTCTATGGAGAATTGGGGATTTGGACGTACAATGGGATACAGTAAAAGAATAAAACCATCGCACGAAAGGCAATGTAGCGCTAATGGGTTGTTTGTATAGAGGTAAAAAAAGAAGATGTTTATTAAAAGCTGACGAACGAGCAAAGGGTGAACATCGAAATGAACTACGCGAGCGTGTAACAAAACACCCGCGATCGTAAAAGCGCGATACGCGGCACGTGGATGAATAAAAACTTTTATGAACCAGCTGGTGGGTCATTACGTCAGCGTGTTCTAGCCTTTATGGCAAGCGGCTGTTGAAACATCAAAACAATGGAAAGAGTGACAGTGTTGACAGTTGGTTTTAGTATACTGCACATTGCAAGCTTACCGGCACGTAAGCACAATTCAAATCATCTTACGGTTAAAACATTCACTAAATGCACCGAATTGCACCGGCCAAAACGAGATGCATGCACCATACATTCAGGTATTTCAATCGATTTCGAGAACAATTCGGTTACGGTTTCGGATTTTCATTAATGTCTTAGGCGCAGAGACAATTAAACGTGACAGCCCTATCAAACGGCTCTTTAGAATGTTGATGTGGCTTCCGCAAATGCATCCCCGTTTCGAGGCTGATCGATCGATTGACAATGGTACGCACAAGCTTTCCGAGTGGAATTTGCATTGGATTTGAAATTTGCTAATACCATTGTTCCGCCATTTGCTTGGAATTGATTTGTCTAGTGTCTGCGTACATGAGGAAATCACATTTCAACCTCGTTCGGGAGTATACATAATTTTCGAACCAACTCGGTATCGGTGCTACACTGAACAGTTGCTGATTGTGTCCCCATCTTCGATTCATTCCATCGGAAAAAGCGAAATGGATCACACTGCTCACTCCAGTACGCCTAATGAACCCCGCATGTGTAGGGAAAATGTAGTTTTAATTAAAATTTCACCACCCGAATATGGAACTCATTTGGGATGGTTCACATAGCGCAACCAAATCTGCCCGCATGTTGCACCATTTCGCACAAACTGGCAACGACTGTACCGCTGCACCGCATCACGCACCTTGTTTGCCAGTTGATCGATCAATTAGGAATATTAGGAATTTGTCTTGCTTTGCCGTACGTACGGTGGGTACGGTGTTGTACGGCATCACGCATCTACTGCTGCCCCGGCTATGGGTGGCTGGTTTTGGGTCGGCTTTGGCCCTAGTAGGAGGACACGGTGTGCTAGCTAATTTGTCTGCAAATGTATGCGCGAAATTCTTCCCTTTCCGTCGTACACTCCTTCCTGTTTATTTGTATATGGGCAGCAGGAAGCAATGCTTTTGGTGGCTTCGTCCAACCATAAAGCTGGGATACATGCACGACGAAGTAAGGTGATACACCTGGAAGATGCCTTTGTGTTGGGAAGACGGGTATGGCTACTTTGAATAAAAGTAAATTCTTGGTAAAACTCTACATCAATTATGTATAACATACTGTCGGAACTAATTCTTGTGGAAATTTAAAAGTATCCGCATGGGTTGTTTGCTTTAATGCAATTTTTATTTGTCGCTTAAGATTTAGCATATTACTTTTTATTTTACTATAACTGATTACTATTTATTATTGTATCTATAAGTTGGCGTTAGTTTTGACTGTTACTGTGCTATACTTAAATATCGCTCAAGCGGACACTGATTAACCGGCCTGTCGGTTTATCCGGGTGCGTTGTAGATGGTTTGATTTCGTGATCTGTCAACATCCGTGATGATGCTTACTATTGAACCACCAGTGGAGGATCAATCCCCTTGGAGGCCCAGGGCGGAATTTTTCAAGGGGGGCGCATAATTTTGCTACGGCATTATCGGTGTTAGGGAGATGTACTTCAAACATGAAGTAACAACACCAGCAAAGTCTCGGAAAGAAAGCTCCCTTGCGTACATCTCAGAGTTCTGTTGCGTAGCCCTGTAAACGGGCCTAGTAAGCTAGTCTCTATATATAAACGTTTGTATGTGCTAAGGTGAACGATAACGCCACTACTTGGATCGCCATTAGCTGGTACGAAATTCCATACAAAACCTGCTGTTTTCAGATTGCTGATACCAGGAAAGCATCCACGGAAGAGGTAGCACCTAGTACAGCAATTTTGATCGAAAACCGCCGAAAGGTATGCAATGTTTAAACACTAACTTTCCCGTTGGTCGTGAAAAATTTCTTCGAAAACTACCAGTTTCCGAATTTAAAGTACCAGGAGAGCATGCACGGAAGAGGTAGCTCCTGGTACTGCGCCGTAAGGTATGCAATGTTTATACACTAACCTTGCAACCAACTTGCAATGCAAGTTTGGTGCAAGCAAGAAACTTGCAGCAAGATGGCGCGCAAGATGGCGCCCAACTTCGTACTTGCATGCAAACTTGCATGCAAGTTCTTGCAAGCAAATTCTTGCATGCAAACTTGCATGCAAGTTTGTATGCAAGTTTGCATGCAAGTTTGCATGCAAGTTCTTGTATGCAAGTTTGCATGCAAGTTCTTGCATGCAAGTTCTTGCATGCAAGTTCTTGCATGCAACCTTGCATGCAAGAACTTGCATGCAAACTTGCATGCAAACTTGCATGCAAGTTTGCATGCAAGAATTTGCTTGCAAGAACTTGCATGCAAGTTTGCATGCAAGCTTGCATGCAAGTACGAAGTTGGGCGCCATCTTGCTGCAAGTTTCTTGCATGCACCAAACTTGCATTTCAAGTTGGTTGCAAGGTTAGTGTATAAACTTTGCATACCTTACGGCGCATTGCGTTGCAAGTTGGTTGCAAAGTTAGTGTATAAACATTGCATACCTTACGGCGCATTACCAGGAGCTACCTCTTCCGTGCATGCTCTCCTGGTATTATACATTCGGAAACTGGTAGTTTTCGAAGAAATTTTTCACGACCAACGGGAAAGTTAGTGTTTAAACATTGCATACCTTTCGGCGGTTTTCGACCAAAATTGCTGTACTAGGTGCTACCTCTTCCGTGGATGCTTTCCTGGTATTATACATTCGGAAACAGGTAGTTTTCGAAGAAATTTTTCTCGACCAACGGGAAAATTAGTGTTCTGGTCCTGGTGCAATTTCGTTTATGCTTTAAAGTCACAAAGTCGATATTCTTCTCTGCATTTAATTTATCACATAGAAAAAAATGTTTTATATAACCAAGGAAGATATTTTTGATCAATTTTCTACCTTGTAAATTTTTTTTTTTTTGCTATAATTTAATTTTGTTTTAAAATTTTCAAAAATCGCACAACAGGCACAAATTTATTGGGGCCCCCAACACGGCGAGGCCCTAGGCGACCGCCTACTCCGCCTACCGTTTGATCCGCCGCTGTGAACCACTAACATTTGACATTTGGCGCAACACTGGTAATGCGTATAGCACCAAATATTTCAAATCGCTTGTTTATTTAAACATTTATACATAGCTACTACTTTATTTTCAAGGATCATTAGATAATGTAATACCATTAATAAATATTGTTGAAATGTTTTGCTTGCTTCAGTATAGCAGGCCAGTTAATAAATTCTGCAAAACCAAAATGGCTGCCCATCTCAGATTATTCGTTAGAACTAAGCATAGTATTAAACTTATTATTTTATGGTGTATGTAAATATCAACTCCTTATCACATTAAAATAAATCCACAAAAGAATTCACTGGAACGAATGAACTAAGGGAATGTAAAAAAGCTACTAAACTGATTTTAAAGCACCTAACAAAGCACCTAAGTACGATCAACACATTAAGCAGATTGATAAAAAATGTTAAACAAAACAATGAGCAGTATATTCCGATACTGCTCATTTACAAGCAAAGCTGTGTTTGTAACAAGCAGTAATAAACAGTATATGCTTATTAAAATGTTTATTTTTTAACACGAAAAATACTGCACGCGACATTCCATCCACCTGGTCCATACTTACACAGTGAATTAAAATATTTGTCCATTGTTTTTTTGTTTGTTGTTGTTATGTTCCTTCTTTAAACATATCCAACTCTTCGCTACCGCATCACTCTATTCGCTACAGTTGATGCACGTCAACGCCTATGACGTCCCCCACGGGAACTCCACGAGGGGTGCACTGGGGCCCCGAATGCCTTGATGGCGAAAGCGAAACACGGAAAACACCCACCGAAACGGAGCGAGCAATGATAAAGATGCATAAGAATATGCGCACACTTTGGCACGCAGCATTGGCGCCATCTCGTTCCCCATCGGGTCGACGAAAGACTTGCCATCTCCGTTCAGGATAAATGGGTCGGAAATAGGGGAGGCTGTTGTCAGGGGGGATATAATGTTACCATCTCATTTCACTGTCCCCCGGCAGCATTATCCTTGTTTGCGTGAAAGGTGTACTTGTATATACACAGCCAGATATATTGTGGGCCAGAATACGGGGTAGGATGTGGCAGATTGCGGTGTGTGTCCGCAGGTGGAGATGGTGCGGTACAGCGGTGAGAAAATATTACTAACTCTCGAATATTTGATAAGTTTCATTAAAAATACCAACCAAACATACCACAGCGCAGCAGTATTATTTTTTGGGAGCTGCGTATCCATTTGTGTATGTGTCTTTCCTGTTCTGTGATTGAGTGAAACAGTTTGTTTGCTGGATCTCGTTTGTCGTCCTGTGAGTGTCCTTGTGGTGATGTGCGTGGCAAGGTATGGCACAGGCTGAAGAAGGTACGGAAGCGCGTTCATTGCCGTGGAAAACTTGGGTGGAAAGCACAACCCCTGGCATGGCTGTGCATCGTGGAAAATTGTTTTCATTACATATTTGTGTCATATTCCTTTTTTTTAGGGGCGCTGCCCTTTTGCTCTCGCTTCTTTCATCGTTTCTGATTTTGTTTGTCACACAGCTGCATTTTTTACGCTAAGAGATAAAACACACAAGCTCAAATATGCTGAACGCACTACTTTGGGACATCATAAATTAATTATAGACATAATTCACAACGTACCGACATTCATCATTACTCTTATGCTCATCCGGGATACGGAAACATGCGGTCTTAGAATGAATGTTAGCTAACACATTTAAAAACATTTTCCTTTTCCCTTTTTTATGCCATCCATTACCATTTTGGGATGTGTCTTTGGACGTAGGGATTTTTTACCCGTGGTTGATTAGTTCGCTTGAAAGATCTAGACGTACGGTGTCTGGAATATTTCACACTCTGCTAATGAAGGGGTAAGAGAATATGAATAAATTCTTCTAAATCCTTTTGCTGGTCCAGAAAACAATTCATAACATAATTTTCTTGTTCCAGTTCGTTAAGATTTCTGGGTTTATGTGGAGATTTAACAGGCAACTTCAGAATATGCGACATCTTGCATTATAGCATCTAGGAGGGATCGAGGTATTGGGCCCTCGTAGGAAATAAATTGAAATTATTTTTCTCTTGAATATTTGTTAGATTTTATCTAAAAATGCTATGCGTGTATCGTCTACTTTTGCATTACATGTAGCTGAGATCCAACTATGTAATATAAGCGCACAGCGATCGTTGTTCTTCTAAGGAAATATGAGCACATATCTTAGTATTCGCTTCAATTAATTGTGTAAATGTATTATTAAGCATTAAATCATTCGTTCTAAAAAGACCAACTACGTCAAATAACAATAGATAACAATTGTTTCAAATTTGTTTATAAAATACAGAAAAACATTTGAGCTATACGTAATTTTCCTTCTATTTTTCGTAAGCTAAAGTTCTAGACCTTCTATATTGGTGTCAAACCATCCAACGAAGTTTTCTATCTTCCTTCGCACATTACACTCTCCCGATGGGATCCCTTCAGCGCCCTTTATCAACCACCACCACCGGAATGTATTTCCATTTTTATTTGCACCGAATAAGCATTCGTGTGTCGTTTGCACGGACGCTCATAAATAATTGATTCACTGTTTCTATGAGTATAATGACACACTTATTTATGTACGGACACATGATACGATCATGTAGCGCTGTCATCATGCACCGGGTACCGCGCATCAAGCAGCTAGACACTCATGCTGCTGCGGAAAAACGAAATTGGAAAGCATCACAAACAGCAACGACAGCGAAAAAAAAAACCCTTTTTTGTTTGCCCGTAAGTTTAAAAGTTTGCGAACTAAAAAGTGTGCAACGACAATGAATTCTCAATCGAGCCCGGTCGGTGCCCGGTCGGTTCAATTGTTGTGACATTCACATTTCGCAGCAGCTCCGCACACGAATGACGTATCGTTGCGCGTGGCCAATCTGCTTTGCAATTCAATACAGTTTAGCTGTTTCCCTTTTTGTTTAATCGCAATGGAAAGTGAACCGGACGACTTCCGACTCGTACACGCAGCACACGATCCTGTCCGTACGGAAAGCCGGGAGTTGGGGTTTTAGCACCAAAGAAACGAAAACCGAACATCAGTACTACCAGGTGGCAGCCAGCACACGTTATGCTTCTGTCTTTCTTTTTTTTATCTGTACTTCAAAGGATTGCATCATTGTTTCGCAAAGGATCAACCTGCATTTGTATTGCCGCTTGTGCTGGTCGTTCGGTTTTCAAGACATCTGTTTTTAGCTCCAAACAGTTGCTGTCAAAACGATAAATATTCTAAATGATCAAGTGCAGTTTTAACGGTCAATAATTGGGGTTCCGTTTTTTTTCTTATACGGTACGGACACCGGTATGGTCAAACATGAAAATTATTGTTTTAATACGATTTCTCAGGAAAAATGTTTTGTTGCTCCCCATCTGCTCTAGATGGGATGTCCAACGTTTGGGTTCCGAGCGATCGTTTAAAGCGCGCAACCGTTGGGAGCCATCTAATACCTACCGGGTTCGTTGTTTACGACGGTATCACTCTGATCGATTCTTCGAAACCGGAGATCCCAACCGTAAACTAGACCAATTATCACCCGGAAAAGTCAACAACCGAACCAAAAACCTCGGTGGCCTATGTCAACGGTTTGGCCCCCCCACTTTAGCGGTCCCAAGGGATCGTAAGATTATCGGAAAACTCGTAAACTACGTCTGCGGTGAGGGCGAGAAAAGTTTCGAAGCTTGCTGCCGAAAGTCGTAAATTTGGTGATCGTTTGCATCGAGTGGTTTTTAGTGATTTTCCCAATTTTGTCTTCCTGCATAATAATAATTTCTATCTGCTTGATTTATAACCCACCACCTTGTTGTTGATACGTTGTTTTGCTGTCTAGCTGACAAAATAACATTGTACTGGCCTAGTCCTTGGTTCCAGTTCTCAACTGCACGCATAGAAACTCTAGTATGGGGACTTCCTTTTTTGTGACCATGAGCGGCTCTACTTCGGCATGAAGTTTGTTGTTGTTTGCATGTGTATTAACTGTTTTGGGTTTGTTTTTATTTTCACTGCCGCCACGTGACCTCATCACACACAAACACTCAAGTTCTATTTTCGATCACCCAATCGAGAACTCCACCCGGCTCTGTCTATCCCCCCATAGCAGGAGAAGGTAATTGTCATCAGACTTAAAAATAGTGAAACAACCCGAACAATTACAAGCGAACGGCGGTGTTGTCCGGGGTGCGGTTGCGGGCACTGTACAGCATTGGTAAGAACATAAAACTAGCCCAAAAGTATCGTTCTCGCTGGCGCACGGGACTTATCAGTGGCCCTAGTTTTCCCTACTGCAATGTGAAAGCAGCGACGGCATTGCTGCATTGGAAAAACAATACCACGATCGAGACACACACGGTCGCGGTGGCAAATGTCTGCAGCGCAGACAGGGTCCGCAGCATCTCCGAAAAGCCGCCGGAAAAATAACGACAGCGTCTCGCGGCCGCAATTTATGCCGCGGTGAAAGTCAGCTGACGCTGCAGTCACTACGTGCGGGAAAATTGTTCGTGCAGGGCAACAAACAGCTAGAGAAACAAATGAATGCGCGAACTGCATCGGTCGCGATGGGTGCATCCGTTCGGATGCAGCACCAAGGGGGATTGATTGTTGGATAATTTTCATCCGCTTTTCGATCGGGGTGGAAGGGGGGGGGTGGGGAATTTCGGGGAGGAGAAAGTGCCGTCTCCTTAAGGCCGTGCTTGGCAGAACGGGCCCCGCCAGCTATTGCCAGCTGCATTTGTAGCTATTTTCCGACTGTCGACAGCTCGGCCTTTTTAGGGAGCGAGTGAAAGATGGAAGCGGGCGTCTCTTTACCATGAATGAATCGTTTGCGCACACGTGAGGGTTGAAGTGGCTTACGGTGTGGTTCGTCCGGCTACAGCACACCAATTCGGGTGATGAAGATAAACGGCTCGCTTAACACTGAATTATGTTGACACCGGAGAAAAGGTGTCCACAGGAAAATTGAGCTCCTTGCACTTCTTGCACGATTCACGAGGGAAATCACAAAATTAAAACACAATTAAAAGGTTGAAAACGGTGTGATTTTACGGGAAGCTTTTAGTGTAATTAATAGCGTCGTTTACAGAAGGTCGATGGGTAATGATTGAACGACTTGTATGAGAGTTGTCACATTTACATCATATGCTATGTGTAATTACTTGCGAATTAGGATTGGAGAATTGGATATCTATATTCAACTAGCAAGACTCTAGTATGAAAATATTTTTATAATGCAATTTAAGAGCAATATGCTGGTGAAATTGTCACCAAAATTGGAAAAATTCCACTAGTTTCGATGTTAAGCGCACAAAGGTCCCATAGTTACATAGTGTACACATAGTACTACATGTTTAGTAATGTCGCGGGCTCTGTGCTAAATCCGCTAGATGGCGCTAACTAATGCTAGTTATGTGCGATGTGTTTTGACATAAGCGGGTTAATATTAAGATTCTACGTTTATGAGTATTGAAATATATATTTTTACTTAACATTAAAGCATTGAATCAAGCAGGTTTAACTCGTCATGGCATAGGACATCATAGGACTTATATAGGACCAGAGAAATTGAGTCTGGGTGTCTGGCAAACTCTCTGTAAGGACAAGTTTGACGTGGTAGGAAAAATAATACTAAGTTTGTACTTGAAAAGAAAGGGAACAAAAGTAATAAAAATGATTGACTGAGCAACTCCCTTTGCTAACACCATATCGGGACCTTATCGGACCATGTCGTCTTATTTTTATAAACAAATATCAATACACCTATCGTTTTCTTGAGTAATAGAAAATAGTAATAGAAAGTTTTTGGGGAATATAAAATAAAAATCTCGTTTGAGGCAATTATGCATGCACAGTCTAATGCAGTCATCATCAATTTTTTAGTAGATCATGCAATTCCCTTCAGTACACCACTAGAATAGCTACGTTTGATAGGACAACGCTATTGTAGAGCCTTCAGAAATTCAACACTTGTCTCGTTCTGCACGGACAAGTTTGATGATATCATATTTTTACTTTAATCCACTTTTTTCTTAGCACCTCACAAATTCGATAGTGTATTAGGTGCTCGTGTTCTTAACTTGCCCATCCTAATTCGCCGGCTAGAAACGTGCTTCGAGAATGTCAAGAATCACGGCACGTCGTCTTTCGCTCGTGTGGAGCAAGACGGGCAGCCACAGTGACCGTAGCGATAGTGCTAGACCAGCGGGGACCCAAAGCGTTCCGATCAGAATTCCTCGCATCGTCAAAGGCTGCTCTCGGCGTGCCGGGCGATCCACGTGACATCGGTGACAATCCGCGCGGTTATTCGTAGCGTCGGCTAAGCACCGAATCCGATCGATGAATTTCTAATTTTACTCCAATTTTCATCCACCGACACATTCGCGGCGTACGCATCAAGTTACGGCACAGACTTTTCACTCTTCGCAGTGGCTTCTCTTTGGGGAACTTGTTTAATTCTTACTTCACTGTAAGCATTCAAACATACTCTCCGAAGTAGGGCAATACGTTGCATTTAACCGGCGCAGCGACCGAAAGCATCGAACAACTAAATATAGCGAAAATTTAGGAACGAAACTAAGTCTACTAAGCAGTAGATAGTAGTAACAGACAAAAAGAAGAGAAAAAAACATACACACACACTGACTATCGTTCCAAATCAAATTGGACGTGTGTCACTTTCGCCGCCAAGTGGTGAAAGTGAACCGAACGCACGATGGACTGAAATGCATCCGATGCTATTGTGTCTGGGAAAGGAATGGCTATTTTTCTCCGAGTATATTGTACGGCAGAGAAGAATGCCACGTTAATGCTTTTTTCTTTTTCCACGCTGCAAGGCTGGAAATACACTTCACGGGTAGTTGTACTAAAATAGATACTGGTGCATGCTATTTACGTTTGATAATTGTATAGCCACCAACAGCAACAATTTATCTTTGAAATTCAATTGTGTTTCAACATTTCATAGAAAAAAAATAAAGAGCTCATTATTTGAATGTAATAAAAGATTCCAAACCTTCTTTACAACATCGCAGGCTGGAGGCAAGCCCACAGGAAATAATCAGAACAACTAGGCGTAATTAATCAAATTAAATAATATGACAGAAGTGTACGCCTTGCAAGAAAAAATTAACTGAAACGCCGGGAAAGTGGTCTATGAACCTAAAAAAAAAACTATGCCAGATGAATCAAATACATAGTTGTGCACAGTGGGATTATTGAAAAGCGAATAGACATGAGGAAGTAAGGCATACTTAATATCTAAAGTATTATTTTTCTTAAACATTCCTCATGTGTTTAATATGAACAAGAGCAGAGTTGTTCATTCATTTATTCTAAATAGGCCAACGTAGACCAATCTACGTTCGAGGATAGTAAATTATTTTTAATATACAAATATATCCAACAACTTGTTCTATTTCCAATGTCGTTATCCCATAGTTCTGTGTCTGGCTTTGTAGATCTGCTAGTTGCGAACGGAACCAGATGTGACATTCTTGCCTTACCAACCGAGCGTACAAAGGCATGGCAGCATATTTTTCATAACTATCCCTACGACTAGAAATGACGAAAAAATAAATCTCCTAAGCGGCACTCACACAGCCACTCAGCCATAACTGTGCAGGGACTTTTGTACGCATTGTTGCAGGAGGGAAAAAAAACGACCGATCAATCGATCCTTCGCGTCGGGCCCTTTAAACCGGATAGGAAAATCGCTTTCCGCGCGCTCATCGTGCCGGGTGAGCAACAAACAACCCCGCTCGCAAATATCTGATTGATGGTTGCCGCCATCGGGAACCGCCGTGCACCTAACCACCGCAACCGCCACTAATGCGCGCGAATCATTTCATTTGACATCGATTCCTAGAATGGTTCCGTGTCTCCCGGGTGGATCTCCGACGGAAAGGGGAGTGACATTCGCGACCGATTATCTTGCCAACGCAACGGCCCTGCTGGCTAGCCTAGCTGGCGAAGAAACCCTTTGAGCAACGTTACGAATGCGTATCGGCATCCACCGGGATCAATAAAGTAATTACGGAACTGCCCGTAGATTACGCTCCAGTATCATCGATAGTTTCGCCGGACCGGAAAGTACAACGTGACCGATACGCGAAACCCGTTAGAGCGAGTGGTTTGGTACGGGCAGGAAAGGACAATGTTGCACGGAGGGAAACTATCGACGTGATCAAGCTTATCGCCAAAGGCTCACCTTCGATTATCTTCAATTAATCGTCAAAGCTTAATGATTCATCCATCAAAGTGTGCACGTTTTTTTTTTGTTATGCCTGCATCACACATCTCCATAAGGATGGATTTTTCCCCCGTTCCCATGGTAACGGACGGTTGTCCTTGTTGAGCCGGTTAGAACAATGGTTTTTGCACATAATTTACCCCGATTCGAGCGGTAGTTCGTCTGTTCTGGCTTTAGGTTGGTCTCCCCTTTACCCCAAATATCTACACCCAGTCGATGGGAACCAAGCGCTAACACCGTTTACTGTGCAGCTTTTCCCGCGATGCTGCGTTCTTCGTCACCGTAACAGGGTTACTGGTGGAATTCTTATCCCCAGAATCGGATGGATCTTCACCTAAAATCGATCGATTCACTACACTTCGAGCCGTGAAGCAAACGAAAAGGATGATCAAACAAACAAAAAATACGCACACAGAAACAAACCGATCAGGGTCGTCTCAGGAAAGGGGATTTCAAAGTGTTTTACTTCTGCTTTTTCTACTCTTATCACCGGTGCACACGGTAGAGCGTGGGAAAGTGTTTGGAAAATTGCCGACATTCTTGGTGAGCTTGTTTGAATTTTATTGCTACCAATGCACCACATCCTCGGATCGGCACTCTCATTTTCGTG
Organism: Anopheles moucheti; assembly: GCF_943734755.1. Taxonomy (NCBI): domain Eukaryota; kingdom Metazoa; phylum Arthropoda; class Insecta; order Diptera; family Culicidae; genus Anopheles; species Anopheles moucheti. The sequence goes on from NC_069141.1 coordinate 29,789,092, forward strand.
TCGCCCCGAAAAAGTTGGTCCTGATGACGTAGTTAGAACGAGTTCGGGTTCTTGTGTTATAGACGGAGAATTTGAGGATTTATTTTATAATTGATCTTTTACATTGTTGGGCTTCAATTGTAGGATTTTCTGTTGTCGAATGAAGATAGACAATATTTTAGAGTTACAAACGATTACATGTTAACGTTAAAGGGACTTTTTGAGTGATTTGAGTGGCTTCACTATGATTTCTTCGACGAACATGGTTGGTTTATGATTATACTTTTCGGTAATTTTAAGTTTTTGGGAAACTATAGCACAACAACATTACAACATTTATACAATGCATTTGTTCTTGACATTTACTAAACTGGAAGCTATTGAAAAATATCCAAATTCTTAAGAGGGTAATGGTTATAGGTCCTAACTTATAAGTTAAAATTTTGGTACGTAACACTATTTTTAAATAATCAGAAAAATAATTCTCTCAAGCGTTAAATCATGTGAGAAGATACTCAATTTTGTTGAAACTCAAACCCTATAATGCTAGTTATAATAGTATTAACTAAACTTCAATTACATTATTTTTCCCCGTATTCGTTCTTCGAAGATCTTCGATCACCGATTTCCGATGGTGGGAGTATTACAGTGGAATACAACATTAAACCTTCTTCGTACACTTTATGGACAATTATTAATCCAGATGTTAGCCCACGATTCGGTGGAATTTAGCAACGTGAAACATCTTAATTGATGATCCTGCCCGATACAACAACACACGCCCTGCAGCAGAGGTCTTGCCGAAGGGCCTTGCCGATTAGCAAGATGCAGTTTCCGCGGATGTGTATCGTTTATTGGGCCATTCTGTTTGCTGGATTGCTTCCTATCCTTTTAAAACGCTTACAGCACATGAACAAATTCTCCGAAACGCAAGCATATTGCTGGTGCTAAAAGGGCCACCTCAGCCAGTGTGCCTTTGCGGTGTCAAAGAGAGTCATCAAGGCCGCGCTCAGTATGTCTCCATCGCTACCTTTCTGCTGACCGTGTCGAAAGGGAGAACAATTGAATCAGATAAGAGATGATCGTGTTAGATCTGAAATATTACTACACACCTTCGGTACCGAGGCTGCGCGTGCAGCAAAAGGTACGGTTTTTGTCAACCCCGCTTACGAAAACTCCGCCCCAGGGAAGTTGGAAGTTGCACACAGAAACCACAAAGCCTTTTGCAAAAGCAAAGCAAAACTTTGGAATCGTTATAAAACTGGTTTAGTTAACAGCGTTGTAACGCGCGTCCATTCGTCTTACGGATGTGGGTACCTTCCCAAGGGGAAACTCTTTACCATATCCAGTACATTAATGGTGTTCCGCTGGAACACCGCGCTCGTAGAATAAATGCAAACACCGGTAGAGGAGTAAATATTTTAATAAGACAAACCCACTGAAAAGCACACATCGTACCATCTTCCTGTTGTTGTAGTTTCAGTGGCTTTGGTTAGTATTTTGTAATTATCTTCAACTATTTCTCCCCCAGTCCCATAAAATTCTAGGCCTACGTAAGGAGGCGTACAGCACCAGTCTTTGGCCTATCGGGAAGATATCGAGTTTGGTTAGGGAATCTGCCCAGATTCAGCAGAGAACTTCGGACTAAGATTATAATGTTTGCTATTATCGCCGGTTGCTACAGGCGTGGGGAATGTTTTCGGAAACGAGTCCTGCTTTCCTTTAGTCCATACTGGTCCAAAAATCCTTTTGTACCTTTACCGACCGTACTGGCTGCTAGAGCAAACGGTAGACCTTCGGTGCATGCGGTGGATCGTGCGGTGTCGATAAGATGCTACTGGAAGAACCATTGGCATTTGCAACCAAGCCTACCGGAGCTGAGTTCGGACTTCTCCGTGTAAAGATCTTTCTCCGTCGAACAGTCCGGATGCAATCTACGACCAGCTAGTTCTCGAACCACTGCTACCGAACCGAAGAAATCTTTATTGAAATTGTGTGTAAATTATTCGCCCCATCCTCCTACCAACGAGTGGGCCTTAAAAACGGATAAATGCTAAAGATTTCTCAAGCCTAGGCGCGTCCTCGATGATTGTCCCTTCAGGCACCCGCAACCAAGAGCTTTCCTCACATTCATCAAAGCCACGAACGGTTGTGTGCGGGCCGGTGCTACGATACCGGCCGGGTATGCTGAATGCAAACGTATGAAGTCAATGTTTTAATTTATAGACTCCGGTCTGTCTGCGTCGCCCTGCAAACTACGAACATCGGGTGTGATGGTGTGGTTCCTGTTGCACCCGCAGCGCAAACCAACCACTGCAGATATTGCCTACTTGCCGGTGAATTTGTGCTGCAAAGCGCGGCAACCCATCCGATTCTGGGCGAAAAGCGAATTGCAGATTGGGGTTTTGTCGGTTGCCATTTTGCCGTCCCCACCAGCTACCCACTACAGGCTCCAGACTGTAGGTGGTACGGGGGGTTTGATGCAGTTCCGGATGCAGTTTTGCTGCACAGTACATCAACATCAAACGCATGCCTCAGGTGCTGCAGATATGCTAGGTTTTAATTGAAAATCGGCCTCACTTTGTTGAGAGGCTTTGCAGGTTTTTGCAAAGTAGAATACGGATAGGCATTTGGGGAACTTTGTTTTATTTTTGCTGTTGTTTAATGCGCTCCAGGTAGTCCCAGTGTGCCGTTCATTAGGTGATGGCGGCTTTGTGTAATTTCATTAGCCAGCTGGAGATGCTGCTGATGTGATTAGAGTTAACATTAATAGGGATTGAGTTTTGATTATTATAATTTTATATTCGTTTTAAACTGTGAAGAAAGGGCTTACCTTAGACTAAATTTTTCATGAAGTTCATGAACTGTCTCCTGGAACCTTCTGGTTCCTAGAACCGGCAGGTTCCAAAATATGTTTGTTCCCAATATTCAGTACACTCTTCTTCGCACTGGTAATTCGCTACATAATCATAGAAGCATCACTCTCGCTAGCTAATAGAACCATTGCTGGGAAAGCGCTCCCAAAGCCGTTCCCATTTCAGCAAACAAACGACTCCATCTTCTAGCCATAACAAACGCGTCCGCCGCACGTTCCACGATTGAGTTGATTGTCGGCGATGATTGTGTACGCTGCATTAGCGTTGCCTGCGATCTCTACCCAGCGGGCGGCCGTCCAAGGTACCTTTCGGCTTTCCGGCTTTCGGTATTCGTCTGCAATCAATTAATGTATCAATCAAAATGTAATAACACAAATTTATTGAATGCTTCGATACCGTTCGCTATACCACGGCGCGTAGGATCATTGCGCCAAGCGGTTAAAGGTGGTGTGGGTTTTGGGAACCGGGGGAGGGGGGCACCGAGTTGCTATCCCACCCTCTTTGCAATCCTGCGGTTCACAGACGCCTCACCGCACTCTAATTGAAGCTTGCAATCAAATAAATTGATTATCGTTCAGTCGCCACCATCATCATCATCGTCCGGTTCACGTCCAGACGCTGCATGCTTCGGCGACATTATAAATAGCAGAGACCCGTCAAACCGAGGTGCCGATCGAATCCCGACACCAGTCAATCGGATCCTTTGCAAATAGCTGAAATATTAGCGCTCGAGTGCTTTTGTCACGGTAACACCTTGGCACGAAGCAGCAACGAGGCTCCTCGCTTACGGTGGAAGCCCGGAAGCCTGTCTGTCAGTGCTGAAATCAGCTCGACTTAACGCAACGTTGATGCGTAATTACGTGCATCTCCGGTCCAGGTGGTGGCATTTATGCTTTTCGGAATACTGTCGCGGGATTGGAAGCTGTCACTTTTTAAGCTTTATCCTTAATCCCGGACGAGGTAAACGTTTTTTTTTGTCTCTGGTTAAGCGTTACCGAACGAAAATTGTCGAGAAACATTGTTTAAGGATCAATTTAAAAATCTGACCAAGCCAACAAAAATAATAATTGTCGCTACATTACCTTTTAAAAGGGTTTAGTATTTAATTAAATGGGATTATAAATATTTTTCAATTATCATTACTTCTCAAAAATGTTAGAAACGTTCGTGTAATCGTATAATATATTATGTTGAATATTTTTGCCTTAGAAAGTAGTAATCATTTCATTCTTGATATTGCTTTATTCTTGATATAAAGTGTAATACTTTAATTTTCATAGCCTCAAGAGCCTTAAGGTATGCAAAAAGCATAGCATTCGAAACCGAAGATGAGTCCAGAATCTAAGTAGTGCTTAAAACACTTATTAACGGAAGGATTGACATCATTTAGTTCTTTCTTGTTAGACTAAACACTGTTACCCAACACATTCTACCAAAATGGCTAAAACATGAACAAAAACGTCACACAATTACCGTGTTTAACTCCATTTTGAATGATTGAAAAAAATGATTGAACGGTGTACAAATTGAAACCCCCAAAAAGCGAACAAAACACCACAACTCTACACACTTTCCCATGCGGACCGTGCGTCCGCAAAACATTCCACGCGAAAAATTCTGTCCACGGTGTGCCTGTGAGAAAACAGACAGGCGAGCGAAAGGAAAAGCCAAGAACCTGCAGCATTACATCTAATGCGATTCAGACGGTACACGGCGGCCAAACTTCAAACGGTCGATTCGGTCGAACACAAGACGGCACGAAAGCCCGAACCCGCGACCCCCGGGGGCAAACGCTTCGTGACGCGTTCCATGGGCCGCGTTCCCTGCTGCCCCGGAGAGGGTGTATACCGATCGAATAGCGATCGTTCGAAATTGCCCCAACCAATAGCGGTGAATACAATCGTGTCGAAGAAGTACAGAATGAGCAAACTGAAAAAAAAACCGTAGCCACAGTACACAGCCCTCATTGACCAACTGGACGCACCGTTTAATGAGTTTACTTCCACGTCTCGGTGCAGCTTCTCGTCATCCCCAGGCAGCTCTAGTGCGCTTCTTTTGGAGTAGCTTCTAAAGTACACCAAATCTTCCGCTTCGCTTCCACAGTTTCTTCCGTACTCACCGTGGTCCGCTTGAAAGTTCCATGCTGCTAAATTTGGTCGGCCATTTTTCTGTCCATCCACGGCTGAGGGATCCCATCGGATGCGGATCTCGATGGCCGACGAAGGGCGATGCAACCGCAGCAGCAGCAGCAGCAGCAGCAGCAAAAAATTCGATTCTTCATCGACCGTAAAGGCACGGAAAAGGCTCAAATGAACCGTCTTCGGGAGGTTTATACACAACGTAGAGCTTGTTTTTCTGTTGTTGTATTCTACCACCGCCACAACCATCCAAGATCCAATACGCCTTATCATTAACATCTCCAATGGCCGAGCGATCCTTCGCCTTTCAGGACGTTCAGGTTCAGTACGGCACATCGCACGGACGACATTCGGCGCACATCCTCAGCTGTTGCGTACGGGTGGACGGTATGCTGTGGCGTAAAATAGAAATCTCCACAACTGCGCAAGAGGAAGGCGGTAAAACAACCAGAGGGAGCAAGGGTGAAACAACGGGGGAACCATTTCACGGAAATCGGTACCAGCGGCCGCTTGAAGTTCAAAAGGAATCCGTTTGTTTCGCAATCGCGTCCGATGCGGTGCGATTTTTAATTTGTTTTTGTTTTTGCCTTTTCCGTTGTCTTTGAACAACTCCTCGGTATAGGCGCGATTTAGTCGTCTTCGGTTCGGCAACTTGTTTCATATGCCAAGTTTTCTTCATTTTGTCCGTAATGCGCAATGATTGTTGCACAAAAGAATAGCTTCAACCGATCGTTTAAAATACCCTTACTGGATACACCATTTTGCTTCCCCTTTTTTGCTGCTGTAAACGAAACTATGGAGTAAACATTTCTAGAGAAAATGCCCTCCTTGCTGCTCGAGTTCTGAGCTCCATGTTTAACAGCAATTAAGATTTGTTCGTGTATGATGAGAAGATAAGTCACACCGACAGCTTGACCGAAAACAACGCACTCGAAGCGTTACCGGGAACCCATTACTCTCCACACTACCCTTAGTGAGGGTCTAAAGAAGACATCGGGGAGGGATAACGCCATTAATCCGATCGTCTTAAGACGCCGTCAAGCCGGCTCAACCAACCGTGGGGATAATCGCGTGCTGTTTCGGATACCAAAAACAAATGAGCCTCATTTGCCATTCCCCCATCGGAGTTACGTGTAGCTTGTTAATTCTAATCGAAATTGATGTACATCACTTACTCAAACACCTTTTGGTGAAAGCTACCGGGAGCCGGCTCAAACGCTCCACGCATGGACCGAAGTTTGGTGCGATCATATCGCTGCTGTTCAATCTTTGACACCTTGTTGGCGGCTCGTGTCGTGTGACCACCGGTACACGACCCTTACGGGGACCACCCTTAGAACATAGACACACTCTCTTCTGTTTTGAAGAAATCTTCACAGATGTTTAATGAGCACGATCGCGTGCGTGCTGTCCGATCGTTGCCACGTTGTTCATCGCTCAAACTCACACCCATTCAGTGCTTGCCGGTTCGGTTGCCGTTGCTTCGGTGGCATCATTATTTAATAGTCGGCACAAGAACAGTAGCATGGGGCACCGGGCATGGGGAGGTTCAGTAAAGTATGCTTAATCTCGCCAGTCAACGCTTCGTGTCATGTTGGTTTATTTTTGTCAACTACCAGCGCTACCTTCTACCCCCTTTCCATCGCCTACCTCCGTGGCAGAACGTGTAATTGATCTGTGACGTGATGTTTCTCGACATTGTGCCGTTGTTCACACGCGTCTCTGGAACGGTTGTTTCTCCGGCACTGGTTGGGTAATGCCGTGACAAATTTACAAACCATGATGCACGGTACGGAAATGGTGAAACAAAACACAGCATGAGTAATGATTTCAGCTCCCAAACCGCTAATGAACATCGTAAATTTGATGGCAAATATGAAGGAAAGCACATTACGCAGCGCGAGAACACAAATCTGTTCTGTACGATTTAATCTCGTGCCGGGTTAATTCATGCATTCAGAGAAACAATAATGCAGATGGTTTAATTGGCTGCATAGACGCGAACGTTTCCAGTTGAATTGATTGTGAACCACATTGTGGCTAAAATACCACTGGCTATCCTTCCAGTTCTCCAGGGAAACAGAGTGTCATGATCACGGACGTGGATATTAAACTACCAGTAAATATTTGTTCCGGCTGGCACATAACATAAACTCCACAAGGTGGTTGTTTAGGTAGGAGTGCTTTTAAATTGACCGTACAATAATATTTTATTAGCTCATTTATGATTGAACATTAAAGGGACTATAGAATATAAATGTCCAGGAAATCTAACAGCCGGAGCCGTGCCAGCGTCAACACCACCATCAAGCTTTAAGCATTACATTCAACGCGTAAGTTCGCAAAACTATGCTGTTTCACCATCGCACAAGATTACCAGACCGAATAGCGAGCTTCCCGTAGTGCCCTGCTAGCGCCGGACCAAAACGGAAGTAATTGCGGTAATTAATTGTGTTTTGATTAATTAACGATTAAAGTCAAATACACTTTGTTCGGTCGGCTGGACTTTTGATGAAACTGGAACACGACGTCGGCACTCGGACACTTAACTGAACGCGCTTGGTCTTCGACTTGGATGGAAGCATCCGTTTCGATGCTGGTCAACCGAAAGGCATGGGCACCGCGTGCAGCACAGGATCACTCATTACCCGCTGGCGCAGGCTGGGGACGGGAGAGTGGGGCAATGCAATCGATTTAATTACGCAATCACTACCGGCAAAACCGTCAGTAGCAAACCCCCCCCCGTGCACGTCGATAACGATCGCGACCCCAAACTCGAACGCGAGCGGGAACCAGCCGTTGGAAAGTCTTTGATTTCTACCGACAACGGAGCTGTCGAATGTCTTGAGAAAACAATCAACCATCTCTGCGCCATTGAAGAAAACGCCACTGGATGGAGATACGATCCGGAAAACGCTTGCCTGGTGAGTGAATGCAAGCGGAAAGCTCTCGGCGAAGAAGTAAGACCACTCAGTGAGGAGCTGCGATGTAATTAGTTCAGGCCCATTCCACAAAACCCTCGTCATGCGTGGTGCGTCCGGAGATGAAAGATGCAACTTCACGATGGTGCTAAAGCCAACCAACGAACACTCCAATAGTTAGGTGGTTTAGTCGCGCGTAAACCATTTCTCTATCTCCGCCATTACATCTATATTCATGTGTTTTGCAAACGAAATTCGCTCAAAAAGCGTCCCCACAGGAAAAAGGCACATTTTCATCGCTTTAGATCGAACTTCGATTTAGAAATGCCTGGAAGAACAAACGTGCCCAAACCCGTGGAGACCCTGGGAATTGTTGGGTGATTTATGTGAGCTAGCTCCACACCGACCCCAACATCCAAACACACAAACCCCACAGTAACCGGAGATAGTTCCAGAGAAACTCGTCGGTCAGCTACTTGATATCTAATCGCATAAATATCAATTAATAACCGATCGATCGCTTTCTGTGTGTGTTTTCTGTACGTTGGTCTACGTTTTTGTTTTTTTTTTTTGGACGATAGCCTTCCGGGTCCTGCCCAAGTTCAGCCACAACATACCGGGTGGATTTGGCGGGATTGTCGGGTTGGGGAGCAACAGTCTCAAATTTATGACCCATTTGCAGTCGATTCATGTCCTCATTTAGTCACACGGTCCACCGATCGAAGCTACCACACGGGTGCGATGTCTTTTTTCGTAAATTCTTGTATTCTTTTTTTTCTGAATCAGATCCGCTGTTGTTTTTTCGTTCAGTCCCCGGCACAAACCACAACAAACCCCTGGAAGCCGTGTGAAGAAGGTTGTATTTTTATATCGAAGCAGTTTAGAACAGCCTCGGTGGCTCCTTTTTTTTCTCTTTTGGCTCTTCCTTCCCGTTTGGATCGCATCTTTACCACGGTGGATGATTTATTAGATCAACACCATGCCGTCACGTTGCGCCTTCTCAGTTTCCTTGATGTTCTAGCCCGCAGATGGTGTATCGTTTGTTTGGTGAGTTTTGTTTGTTTTTAGCCCCCGGCTCCATCACGGGGGCCAGCTCCAAAAGAGCAGGTTTCCTAGGAAACTCGAGGCGTGTTTATGATAATGACAATCGAAACTTATTAGAGACATATGTCTCTAAATTAGACATGATCGACACAATCGATTTTAACAAGGATGAGGTCACGGGATTTTTTTTCTTCTCAAAGAAATGATACTGAAGTCCTAGATAAAAATAATGCCACAAGAGAACCACAATGTCTTCAGTAAATAGAGCAAAAAAGTTTGATCACAATACTGAATCTGTGATGTGCAATGTGAAGGAACCATGATCCCTTTCTGAGCGCAGCATGTCGAACGATTTATTCCTGGTAAATAGCGGTGGCGACATCATTTATCTTTCCTTACCTCGTTCATCTTCCTGTGCTGTTCTTCTATCCTAGGTTCCAAGGGCAAACGTCTCCCTAATCCATAGTCCAAAACCACCCGATCGGTCCATTGATCTACAGATTCCAGATCGGACGCCGACGGTGATCTATTTCATAGATAACGCCACTGGCTATTGGAATTGAGCGGGTTGAGATAGGAAAGAAGTTGGGCTAGAATTCTTCGAAATCGTCTGACTAGAAGCGGAATCGAATTGTCTGTATCTCTGTCGATTTGACTGTCGATTGCTTCAACGTACCCGCAACCGGGTGGACACGAACCAAATATTTAAATTATGTAATTAATGATGTTTATGAATTTATTGACAATTTACCAAGAATTTATTGATTTGCTGCGGGTGGATTAGGGAACTCAGCGGGTAGCCAAAATATCGGGAAGGAAAACCTGCTTGTCTTGACTACGCGTTGTTTCTCTCCAGGAAAAACGTACACCCTACGCGTGATTTATTTGGCGCTTCGAATAACTGATTTCGGAGCTGGCAATTGGAACCAATGGAAGTGCTTCCCACCAAGAAAGTGCCTTTATGTCTTGTGAAATATTGCGCCGATAATTAAACGACATAAAAGCAAAGCGAGAAATAGGGCGAGTGAGCGAGTACCCAACGAGATAGGGCACATCGTACAACATATGTGACGATATTTGTCTTCCCAAAAACTGAACAAAGCAGAGTGTGTTCTGGCGCCTCCAGACAAAGACGAACTGCCTATTACACACTTCTTAGGCCGACCGACAAACAGAGGCCTCCCAGAATTAATATTACGTGCGCAGTCTACAGTATCTTGGAAGAACGGCTAAAAATAAGCTTGTACCGCTCGCATCCAGAAAGGCAATTCGTCATTGTTAAGGGATCCGTTCCGAAATTTTGTGATTTATTTCCTAAAGTTTCCGTTTTGATACCGATACGAAGTAAAACATTCACCGTAAAGTTGAGCCAGTGACTTTTAATTAGAGCCAAATGTTAATATGCAGCACAATGGTTCATCTGATCCGTTTATAGTTGGATTTTATATTGATTCAGCAACCAGAACGCCAACGCGATCAATCCAGGCAGAAATACAATCAATGCATGGTGTCTAAAATCTTCCCAAGAGTCTGTCTATAAGTATCAGGACGCCAGACAATACAAAATCCCCTCGTCAAGTTTATAGCAGTGAACCAATCGATGAAATCAATAAGTCACAGAATCTCTGCCCCCTCGGGGCAAGACTTATCGATCGAGTTTCGATCAAGACGCATTTTAAATCTGTACCACACAGATAAATGTTACCGTCCTTCGAGGCTCTAAATCTCGTTGTCTGGTGCTGGTGTCCAGACAGTGCACCAAAGATAAAGCAACGCAAGTTCCAGTTCCTTCCGAGTGCCGGTGGGATATGGGACCATCGATTGGTGTATCGTTTATTCTAATGAGCAGGTCGCAGAGCAGGCTCCAACGATCATCTCGAGCATTGATCAACGCGATTGGGACATTAAACGGGAACGGGATTGGAAAGGATGTGATGTTATTTACGAGCTTTTTGGCCGGTGCTTCTTGGGAAAACATGAGCACGATAAATTTGTACGCAAAAGATAGCGGTTTTCCGATTAGGACCGATTATAAAAATCGGCACTTAAATTTTAACGGTCAGCCTGACAGTTGGACGATGTCACCCGGTAGCCAAATGTCACGACATGCACATTCTTGGAAGATGTTGTCTAGAGGCTATGTTGCGTGACATGCAACGTGGAGATAATTTTTTCTTAAATTATCAAATAATATCTAATATATTGGCGATTTATTTTTTAGATATTTTAGGTGGATCGCATCCGGTGTATTAAAGTCCAATATTTTTCAATGTCTTCCTCAGATCCCGAAAAAAGCAACTGTCCTTCCGGAAATTCAATATCTGCCTCGGACAATAGAAATCCATACCGCGCGAATCGCATAGAGAAGCATTGCTACAGCATTAGAAATTGGCCCTACGCTACACACGCATTGTAGCAGCATCGAATCGGCAACCCAAAGGAACCATGCTGACGCTAGAAAAAAAAGATGCGCGAAGAAACCACTGCTCCACCAAACAACCGTTCGATTCGATACTTATCGTCGTCACGTTGTTATTTATTGCAAATCGACGGGCGGGAATTATATTTTCGGCATTTTTCGTAGTAATTTTTCTCGTTTTCGCACGGTCAATTAAATGGGACACACGGAGCAAAACGATTTCCGTGCTGCAGCAAGCGAGTGTGTCCAGACCCATTCGAGCAAGCGTGAAAAGGCGAAAAGCCAACGTGGTTTGTATGGCACTTGGGAATGGGAAAGAATAGGGAAGAAAGAGGATAAGAAGTGCAAACCCACAAAAAAACACACACTCCAAACAAACCTTCCAGCTAAAGAAGTCCTTCGTTCATTTGTATCTTCCGTAGCCCTGCCCGTACACGTTCATCGATTGCGAGTTTGTCGAGCCGGCCGGAACACGGTTCCGTATGGTGACGACTGGCGGCATCGGTCTCAAAAAGGCTGCGACTTTTCCCACACTCTTGCCTCTCCAGTATGCGCGCATGTTGGACATTTGTGCATTGGATGAAGCAGCACGAACAAAAAAAAATGGAAGAAAAGTACGGAACGGAGGAGCGAACGAGAGGGTCAGCATTTCGGGACACTTTGAGTAACGCCGTTTCTTCGATGATTCGCGAAAACCCAGAAACATACACACAGAATCGCAGATAAATAGATAGCGAAGGAGATAGAGCTCGCGGAACATGGTTACGGTATGGCGGTGGAGTGTGGTACAGTTTTGGTCAATTCGCAAGCACACCGATCGAAAGAATACGAAACCCCCATCTCCGACGCTGGAAACGGTACCAAGAAGCCCGGCGGAACGTCCAAAAGGGAAACACATCGTTCGGGCAGCGGTGTCCCATTGTGTCACCGGGAGTGCCCTTGTCTTGTTGACCTTGTCGTACGGTGGTACTCGCTACCCAAACCGAACCGCGGTTCCTATTTAACGCGTCGTCGTGATGCAAGTTGAAAGAGTATGCCGCGCTGTAACCACCAAACGGGAACCATTTTTAATGGGCACGCCAAACTCAACGCGGACCCAAGGAAGGCAGCAGTGCACCGCGAACGGTTAGGTATTAATTAAAATATGTAAAATTTTAATTGATACAAACGTCGAGAAGGGTAAGTGCCAGATCAGGTGTGAAATGTAGTTACGGGTTGGATTAGGGAGATGTGATCTTCCAGTGTGTAGGTATTACGTTCCACGTAACATTACTGTTTGATGAATGTTTAATACCCGTATAATGTTTACTTTCAGCTACACACCACTGAGAACAAGCGGTTGGCAACGAAGAAAAACACCTTAATTGGGTATGAAAGAATCGACAGTGTGTTGATAAATAAGTACTTACCCGTTGCGCAAAGCTTAAGCGTTTTAAATAACTTCCACCAATGAAGACGAAGGCGCTGGTTCGACGAAGGGACCGTACCGTGGTACGGTAACCACCATCGGCAGACAGTTCTACCGAGCACCGAAATCTCAAAGGCAGCGCGCGCGCACGATGATGAAGGCATTCGAAAAATGTTATCCTGCTGCGTTTTTTCCACTCATCGTACGCGTCACGATTATTGATATTTACAAGCGCCTTGTCGCGATCCCGAAGACGAAGACCGCGTCCCGTCCGATGGCGGTACTGTGGGTACGCATGTAAACGCACTCTACACGTTTCGGAAAACGATGGCTACGATCAATCAATATCATCTCTGGCCGCCGATGGTCAGGTTGCCACAATGATTAATCTAATGTTGTCACGGAGCGCCGGTAGAGCTGTGTATCCGTGTGGCTAAAGATCTACAAACCAGCATACACCCGAGCGCGCAGGAACGCGTCGTGATGGCTGAGCTTGACTGCTCTTGAATTCTACCGAAAAAATTGAGATCTCGAGTACGATCGTTCTGGGATCGTCAACTGTTCGAAGAAAAAAAACACAACGCGAATGGAAAAGAAATCGTTCCTGACATACCAGTCGCCATTCTTTCCTAGCCGAGGATGAAATTCTTTGCCGCTCGAGCCGTACAGTTGGCACTTCCAATTCCATACCCCAAATCGGGTTCGATTAATAACCATAATCGATAATTGGATCGAGCCTCCCCCATAAAACTAATGGCCAACGATTAGCGCACCAGGCTTTGTTTCGAAAACGGCGCCGGACCGGCAAAAGCACAAATGGTACGCGCAAAACCTGTTCACCTCTTCAACACCCAGTCGCGCCCAATCGTCCGTCATACCCCTGCAAGCGCGTACCGTTCCACATTCCATAATCCGATTTTACAAACACCGGCCGGTTTAGCAGCGATCACATTCGGGCATTTCGTGTCACGGCACGCGGGTACCGTGCCGGCTGACTGTGCGAACGGCGATTCCACCGCCGCGAAGGATTGATATTTGGCAAGATAATTCAAAGATTTCGGGCGGCATCTCTTAATCTTGCGCCACCATGATAAATATGAGTGGAAAAGCGCAGAACGTGCGAAGGCTCCGCAAGTAAAGCAGAACTTACAGCACAGCGGATGATGTTTCAAATATTCTACCTCCTTCATCCGGACGACGCTAGCCAGTGACCAAACCTGCCTGCCAGCTGTACGCGCCAAGTAGCCATATGGTTAGCCGCTTTTGAACCCGTCGTTCCGTTCGCGTCTTTCTTAATGATGTCAATTAATGGGTGAAATATTGCGACGATTTTAAAAACTCGTGTCGTGCGAATAGGTATTAACAGCTCTTCGATGTCGCCTCGTACACAAGGATGTCAACAATCTGCTCCGAGAATGTGTTTCCCACGATAAAAGGAGTATAGATACGAATTTTACGCAATGCCTTTGATACTGGAATCATATGGTAGATTATTCAAATTAATGCTGAGAATTGTATTGATTGTACCACATCAAGCTTTTCCACAAAATTCAATTGCGGTTTAAGCTGGGAAAGGATATGTACCACGGTATTACATTTGCTTTGAAGTCTTGGTTTGCGGCAGAAGTGTCCGGGACAGTTCCAGATAGTGCTTTATCAGATGCAAATCATTTATTACGGTCATTTCTGATAGTCACATGCATATGTTGTTTGCACACCCCTGACAAGACATATCCCTTGACATTTGACAGTTGTCACACACTGTAGCTGTTGCGTTCTGCTTCTTGTGCGTATGCGGTCAGAATTGTGTATTTCCATAGCAACCATCGAAGAGGCCGCGCAAGATTGACTCATTGCTAGCATCCAATTTTCACAAGCCAGTCATAGTCAGAACGTCAAGTGTTTCACTTCATATTGCTCGTGTTACGTTTGAGTTGAAGAAATTTTACACGAAAAAGTATCGAAAATCAGTGAGAATGATTGGAACACAGGCTCTGAAAACCAAAACGCCAGTGGTTAGTGAATATACGACAACAGAACGGAGACCGCTAAAGGGTAAGTACTGTGCCATAGCGTTTAGTCTCCATATTGCTTCAATCGGTCAGATTATAATTGCTTCTCTCGTTCAATGTGCAGATATCGATGTAAATCGAAGGCACCAGCCTCATATTCCGTTTAAAGATGGACGGAACATAGGGAAGGCAACCATTTCTTCCGGGTTTCAGGTGTTTGCAGATGGTGAAACTAATGTGAAGATACCGATGAAGGTACCTGCGGATGGTGCAAAACAGGTGGTCGGGTTCAAAAAGCCGTTTCAAATGATCAATGGCATAAGTAGTAAAAAATCGGTTACTAATCATACTGGAGCGATAAATGGGGAACAGTTGAATGTCGGTTTCAGGGCCAACTGCGGGGCCTTTAAAGATAATTCCCTTTTTGAGCACACCATTTCGACAACTAGTGCAAAGGGTTCTAATATGAACTGGCTCGAAAAACAGCTTGCTTTGATGGAAATCAAAGAAAAATCAAACAAACCTCAAGACCGGGTTCTTGTGACTGAATCATACGGTGCAGAAGGTATTATAAATGATGTCCCAGCTCCTCATATCAAGGAAATTGATTTCTTGGCCCCAACCGCTAAGCAATATGAAGATAACGTATGTGGGGGAAGAGAAAAAGAGCTAGAGCCAAAGCTATCAACCAGCGACACAGGTGCTATAAGAAAAGTTATCCCTGATGTATTTAATTCTACCAAATTTAACAATACTAGCCAGTTGCCTACATTCAAACTGAATGTTATGGCTGAAGAATGGAACACCACGAAGAAAATATTATATGATCATGGCACTTCTAAAGATTCTGTAGCATCCCACGTCGGTGTACAACAAAAACCGACGTTTTGGAATGTGCAAACAAATAATCCTCAACCAGAACTTCCTCAGCAGTGCACAGATGCTACCGAGACCAATCATAATTTTCCGACCACTACCCAACCAATCGGTAGAAAAATCGTCGGAAAAAAGTTGACACCGTTTGAAAGAGGACATCAAGCGATGGCTGTTGATATTCTGCTTGAGTTGGATGATCGGACGCAGGAAATTGAACGCTACGAAAGATATAAGGCAACGCGCCGTAAAAAAGCCATTGAAGCGATGCGTGTAGAGCAAGAAAGGATTAAACGGAAAAAAGAGTTGTACCAAAACGTACCGTCAAATATGAAAAATCCACTGCAGCCTACTGTGTTCAGATGTTCTAACTGTACAACGGAACGTTTTGGTATCGATGGTTTCCAGCGTACAAAGAACACCTCGTACAATCCTGTGCCAACAATTCCACTGTCTGCTATGGTTCCCGATGTTAAGCCGAGTGTTTGGATCATCAAATATCCAACACCACCGAATGAGCCAATACGCTACGAACCAACTGACCTATTGAGAATGAATTATACACCAAACAACAATGCTGATAAAAAGTATAAAGAGCAGTTTGATTACAGATTCCAATGAGACTATTTGGATTTTTTTCCCAGTAGTGATTAACCTTGTTTTAACTCCTCTATTCTAGTTCCAAGAAGCGTCAGGAAAAGTTGAAGAAATAACTCCGAATGGGTTGCTATGCTTAATTTCTAATATTATTATTCAAGAAGATGCTCTATTTGTAACAGCCGCCAGTAACGAAAATTAACTTAACGAACTACGCGCGAGTTACTTTCCGAACGATTTGATGCGTTATCGTCCAAGGTTTTTTTTTTCTTAATCATTTAACTACTCCTTGATAAATTGTAACACACCTAGTTAAAATAATAATAAATATTATTTTTATTCGCTTTTGTTACATCAAACGTAGCAATTTATAACCTGTGTCGCTTTTGTAGGCAGAATAAATTCCATTATACACCAAGTTTGTTTTTGGAGTCACCATGTCTGCTACGGTACCGTGGGAAAAAAATCATTCTCATAAAACTCACTCCTTCCTTCTAACGTGTAGTGTGGTGTAGTATATTATAGGGTTGTCGCACCATACATTTCCAATGGCTGTCGAGATATAGCATAGTCGTTCTTAATGGCATTCTAATCAGTTCACAAGAGTGCTCATATCATTTTCGGTTTGCGGTATCATTTTCACCAACAGTCACATTAGTCGCGTAATGCGTTAATAATACGAGGAATGGTATTTATTTGCAAAGAATGCATCTTGGACAACTGTCTCCAACAACCCGAAAAAGGAGCTGCAAATGATATATTCTTGCGTAGCTCCATTAGACCAAAGAACCTTTTTTGTAGTCATAATTTATAATAAATGGCCACCACGGGCCGGATCGGATGCACACATGTTGACTACAAGCGAAGAAGATTTTAATGTTAAACATTCTAACGTTTCTTTTTTCTACAATCATAGCTTGCTTCTTTTGATTTAAGCAGACAAGTCGACGGCTCATGCAGCGATACTAACATGTTGGGTTTTGTCCTCAGAGGCAAGGAACTTCAGGAATGTTGCATAAACGATATCTTCAAGCAAGCCTGTCACACAACTGTTTCATAAGATGATTTCTGTTTTGGTTAATGGCGAATATTATAGAAGAATTTATGTACCAACCATGTACGGTTGCCCATGTTACCGCGAGCCGATAATATCTCCACACATTAACACTCTTTTTTATCATGGAATGCTTCATTTTGCAGTCCGAATGTAAAATGCAAACTGTTGACTTTGATGAACAGATTATTATTCACTGCCGAATGGCGAGAATGCGAGGGAATTAGCGCACCTGTAAGGTCATAACGTTCATGCATCAGTATCAGAGCAATCCCAGGATAGCACTTTTAAGCTTAGTGTGAGTTTGTAAGAGAGATGTCCTCTCTGACTGCGATCTGTTTTTTTTTGTTATTTCTTGAGTTTCATCTGTCCTGTTGCTGCATTGCCGGCTTCCTGTTTCCTGTAGCAACAACAGACACGAACTTTAGCCAGTACAGTACACACCAGTGCGCAGCATCGTTGACGAAACCCACCGGACGTGCCGCGGTTTCTACGCGCATGCATGCACATCAACCACGGAGTGCACGGTTCGCCAGACCATAATTAACATGTTTTGGGCAATAAATCAGTTTTTCTGACATTTGACAACGCATTACACTTTATCAATTAAACGTGTATTAATTTATATGGGAATGCGAAGCGGTTTTCGGGACGCTGTGTGCATCCTGCTGCTGTTGCTGCTGCTGCGGGGTTTATTCTTGTTTCTGTTTTTGTTTTTCGGGATCGATTTTCGATGGGAACGCAGATGAGATCGGTACACGACGTCAGGATCTAGGGTCGTAACAAAGAAAAAAACAACTAGAGACACCAACCTGCCACCAGGAACAGTAGAGAATGATTAATGAGCGGATGAAAGGTCGCCTGGCCGTATCGAATGGGAATGGTTGTCCTTTCGGTGTGTGCTGCTTCTTCTCCGTTTAATTGGAACCGTTGTGGGATCGTCAGACACTCATACAGATCGTACTGGCGCTTAGCGTGACAAAACATTGCTGCGCTGTACGACCAGATGGAGAAAAGAAACACACACGTGCATACGACATAGACACTGGCGAACAAATCTTATGAAAATTTAAAGGTAATGCTTCTTTTTTCGGACATTTCAACCAAAATTACGATCCTAGTAATAATTTTCATTTCCGAACGTGTTTGTTTTTTTTTTTCATTTATTTCTCGTTCTCATATACTTGCACATTTTGGATGAGTG
This sequence comes from Anopheles moucheti, assembly GCF_943734755.1. Classification (NCBI taxonomy): domain Eukaryota; kingdom Metazoa; phylum Arthropoda; class Insecta; order Diptera; family Culicidae; genus Anopheles; species Anopheles moucheti. The sequence goes on from NC_069141.1 coordinate 29,807,617, forward strand.
ATAATTTGTGTGTATATATAATATATGTATAGTTTTGTGTTGTGTGACAGTTTAAGTTCGAGAGTGCTTCTTTCGCCATGCTAATATCATCAGTTTACACGCGTTTTTTTACTTTTTATTTCCTTTCGTGCCCTTTTTAAATCTTTTCCTTCCTAAATCAAAAACATTGCTGTTTCTATCGGTCTTAACGAATACACGCGGCTCTGTACGGTATTTCTTAAGTGGTCTTTACTATTGTATAAGAAGGATTGGTTGGTGATTTTGATTTCGTTAGTTGTTTTTATACAATTAAAATAACTAAACGCCCGATCGGTACCACCTTCTTTCCCCGCTTTGTGGCTTGTAAAACCGTGCGCATTTTGTGTGATAATGTTGGGTTGTGTGTTTTGCTTTTAGGTGAAAGTGAGACAATCTTAGACAAACTTACATTTCCCACCCAAAGTGTGTGATGTTTTGTGAGGCGCGTTTCATCAGACAAATTCAAAGCTTCAATCCCAAATAGCTACCATGGCGTGTTGCAATTATTCACAAAAGTTAACGTACGAACAGTAATTTGCCTTTTCGGTTGAATCTCTCTATCTCTCGCCATATCATATACGATCGCTTTACTATATTGGTTACATTGTGGTAGAAAAATAGCATGAAATTAACAAATTTGTCTTTGTTCATCTTCGCACGCAATGCTTACTGCATCTCACATTGTTTCCTCGTACCTTTATTTTACATCGCTGAGTTTATAATATGCTTCTCGGTTACGTACGGTTTCATTTCTTCACTTCATACCGAACACTAAAAGAACTACTCAAAATAGTTTTTTTGGAACACCCCGAACTAACAAAACTCACTCAAATGTTTCGCATGATGGAAAACTGGCTGGAACGGTAGTCGGTTCAATCATAATTGATTCAATCGAATAAAAGTGTTCACAAAAACAACAAAAATACAATGAATATCCTTTTCCGGTTCGCACCGCACTTTAAAAAATATGCACATTTTCACGCACGGTTTTGGTTTGTCTTGCGTCTTACCGAGTTGTTTACCACTTTTCTATAACTAACGTTCGTTTTTTTCCTATCTGTCTTTTCATCAACTGTCTTGGGATCGAGAGCTCGTTCGATTTTGATTATACATTTCAATATTTTCTCCTTTTTGCTTCTATTTTCCTTACGCTACTAACATGCCTGTTTCGTTATACACAGCGTAAAAGACTGTTTCTTGTCTATTCTTCTGTCACATCATCTCTTCTCCAGACTGGGCTTAATCTCACCAGCGGAAAAAAACACACAAACTTGTGGCTTTCTTTCTTGAAACGATCGTATGCTTCGGAACTCTAGTTTAATATTATTACACTACTATACACAGGGGTTAAGGGGGCAAAACGATTCGCATATGGGGATGAAGGGAGTGTATGGAGTTGTACAAAATAAGCACAAAACGTCGCTGCCGCGCGTGTTGTCCTTCTTCAGTCGATAAGATTTTCCCAACGCTTTGCACAGAGTTTCAATGTCATTTCAATGCTTTCGGTTCCCTTTTTTTGTCCATATCGCGCGTATTAGCTTTGCTTTGTACCGACCGAAAAAACCGCTAATATTGCGCACTTACAAATGTATAAGGTTGCATCTTTGTATATATTGTTTTCTTTTTCTGTGCCTTTGCTAGAGCAGAGATTTTGTAACTAACGAACGTTCGCTTCGTCATGCTGGTTTACCTGATGCTAATATCGTTTTGCAACAGTTTTGACTATCTAGAACCAGTACAAATCCTTCGACGATTCCTGTACTTGTGCTTCTAATCCTGGAAAGAAAAGATAAAACAAATAAAAATGTTAATCCACACGAATATTTACATTGAAACATTATTTCGAAGAATATTAAATGGTTTATTAATGTCTTCATACTTTAAAATCGTTTGCGAATGATACCATTCGGCAAGAAACGTATTAGCAGTGTGCTTAGTAATGATTCCGAGCAATAGATGGCGCTACTAACAGTTGCTAAAATAATGCCATTTAGTATCAATCATTGGAAGAGATACTATATTTTAAGGTTTTTTTTAATTATGTTTATGATAAGTTTTGTTAGCGTTTTACCATGTATAGCCAAATTAGCTAAACAACTTATTTCGTGCGTTCAATACAAGTACTATTGGTAAAGTACTCAGTAAAAAGGAGGAAAAAAATAACTTAATCAATAACACATTTCACTCGTGTATAGACGAAACGCATTGTTAATATGCTTCAACAAAAGGTTGAAAACTAAAACAAAAATGCTTTTGTTTCAGGCTGTTGCTACTAGGAGAGTAGTTATGGTATCCATAAGATTTACACCATCAATAAAATACCTCAATTACAATCAATAACATTTTATTTCGTCATACTACCAAACGGAATGACCTCCAAATAAAATGCCTCATTGTTACTGCACCGAATGTAATATTACAGCTCGCTACACACAGTCACCAGTGTAAGGACTATATCGACTCCTGAAAAAGAGTATGGGCTTTATGGCAGTACCCTTTCCATCGAACCGTTGGCTCAGCGTGCTACCACCACCGTCGCAAATATATTTTGTGCGGCAGCATAATGCGGTGGCCACAATACAACAACAACACACCACCATCGAAGGGCGTGTCCTCGGCAAAAGAGCAAACATAAGCGGTCCCCACGGTGGCGGTTCGTCCGTTGCAATTGGTTGAACCCAAGGGGAGAGAGAGCAGTAAATTATTTATTTCCTCCCCATTCTGATTCATCTGCCTTCTTGCGGGCACGGACTGACCGGTGGTCACCGAAAAAGGACACACCAAAGAAGAAGCCACAAAAGAACGAAACCAACTTTGTCTTTAGGACGCAAAGCTGTTTCAAGAGGGGATGTTGCATAAAAAAGACCCGATAGTTTGTTGATTTTGTGGCTTTTGAACTTTCAAGTCAAAAGTGTCCATAAATTCACCGAAAAGAAGTTTCATGCAAAACGTGTTTGCCTTTAAATATTATAGCAAAGTTTACGTCTATATAAAATACCATCTATCTTAACGCCGTTTGACTTCGAACACACAAAGTACAGACGGGTTGTTCTAGCGGCAAATATTAACCATTTACCAAATTAATTACCCTCCGCCTTTGCGTGAGCAGGAAGTTTCGGAATGGGTTCCCTTCCGTGTCCTGTGCGCATAAGAGTGTATGTAAGTTGTATAAAACTTTTGGAGCTAGTGTGTACACACGAACCGAATGAATAATTGCAGCAATTTGGAAGCCAAATAATAAGCGCCCCGAAACGAATTTTAGTTCGCCATCAAATTACACACACTTTTTTTTCCTTTTCCTCCCCATTATTCTTTCGTTAAAACTTATATACTTATGAATGAAGGGAAATGATGCACATTAAATTAAACTACCACTGGAGTCACCCCGCATACACACACACTATTGCTTAATTTCGTGTGCGAATGAAAATGCAAAGAGGAAACCCCCACCAACTCAATGAAGAATTTTTCCCAATTCTTCTCCGCGTTCCGAAATGAGATTCGCTTTTCTTCACTTTATCATCCGCTTTCATCAGCGCCCGTTTGAAATGATGGACAGGAAAATTATTTTGATGGACACTGGCACACTACCACTGGTTAAGGGGCGGCAAATATCAAAGACGCATATAAGAGGATGGAGCATGGAGCAGTTCTGGAGTATTTTTTTCCGCTTTTGCATAAAGTTTTCACGCATTTTCCTTTCCGTTTGATAAATGTGGTTTCATTTCCACCCCAAATTCACAAATGCTTTTGATGATGCCATCTTGTCCACGACCCGCCTTGCGCCTAAAATGAAAAAGTGTGGAACCATTTAGCATAGAAAAAATATTCATTACTTCATAATTGGAATGTACTAAATTCATGTGCTGTTTTTTTCTTTGGTTGTAATTAATTGCCTGAGTCTTATGTATCTTCACGTTCGGCAAAGTGGTCAGATTTCTAATTACAATTCTCGGCAGCGCCGCAGTGGCAAAGAAGCACCCGGTGGTCATAAATTAAACATACCAACACTTTATCATCTACGAAACGAAACAGTTTTGCTACATGGTTAGCCCGTAAGATGTTTTCTTTTGATTTTCGTTATTTATGGCCTTTCGATTATTGTGATTTTTGGGCCATTTTAAGTGCAATGATTTAGAGCGTTTCCTTTGTAAAAGTAAAACGACAAGTAATATATTTTCGACCACACACAATAATCGATATTATCATCAAAGGTTGCATGTATGCTTTCTGATCGCACGAACGGATACCGGCCGTGGAGAAGGGTGACTTCTTTAACACATGCAAGGAGAGTGTAATGGAGACGCTTGCTGTGCATGTTTGACCCGGAACTGAGTGTGTGAATAGCTTACAAATCATCCTACACACATACAAACACTAGGCCCAACGGATAACGCTACGCTACGTATCGGATACGCATAGCAGCATATCCTTCATTTGGCTCAACGTTTCAAGTTCTTGGACCAACACCGATCCCCCGGGTGGCGACAAAGCAAAATGTCCTGTTTCACAAAGCGTACGAGGAAATTCATAGTATAGCGCCCACTTGAAAAAGAAGGGTTCCGAGTATCGGTCCTACGTCCTGTGACGGTCCTCCAACAATGTCTCCGATGTACACACACGTTTCCAACGGGCATATCCATCCAAACCAGGGTACCAGGCAAACGGATCCCGATCCAAAACGGTAGCAAACGAAGAAGAACTTTTCTTTCATGTGTCACATAAATTTTCCCATTCCGTGTACCGAAGGCAAAACAAGTATTGCGTTCGTTCGTACATATACGGGAAAGTTCCTGGTCTGTCAAGTGGCGATACACGGGTACCGTACACCGGGCAGCAAGGAGACGCACACAAAAGCGACACCATATTGTCAGTGTTGTGTCCAGGATATATTAGTTTCCACTGTCTAATCTGGATCCGCTTTTCTACGAACCGAAGAACCAGCGGAAGAGGAACGTCACATGAACGCTAGAAGGGTTGGGAAGTAGCTACCGAAGAGTACGCCCGGGGTCCGGGGGGCTTTTACTTTGCATCTCGGGTCAAAGTTTATTCATGACGGGAAAGGAAAATGCAATTATTTATGTCCCCAGTGCTCTCAGCACTCACCACAACGCCCAAACACACCGCCGTCAGTCACTGGTCGGGTTCTCCGAACGGTCTTTGCGACAAAATCTAAAAGGACAAAGTTTAGATCAAACAGGACGCGGTGGCGTTGTCGTTGCTTGGGTGCTATTAGATTCAAATCCATGGCTTGAAGGTGAATTCATGCGTATGTGCCAGATCGTACACTCGGGCATACACGTGCTTTGTACTGCTCTGCTCCTCTGATAATATGTTCCTTAACAGCTGAAGCACCGTTCGTTTGCTAGGAGAACAAACTTTGCTGTCGCCTGTTTCCTTGTTTGCGCAACTTTAACACTCATTCCGCAAAGTATTGATTCACACTAAAGCGATAAGATTTATGTTTTTTTTAACAATAAATTGATATCGTCCTTAACCTTACTAAACCCAGCTGTCAATTTGATTACTAACTTCTTTTTTTGTTGGAACTACTTACTTGACAGTTTAACAGTTTTATCTGCTGTCAACAGGCGATTACCTGTCACTTCATCTTTCTGTGGCCGGTTCGTTGTCATGGCAACCGATCGGATCAGCAATACACCGATGCGGGTTTACAAGTTAACACGGACCACATGCCATCCATCATAATGACGGCCAATCTCATATCCGACCGGTGCCAGAAACCCACTGGCGGCAAAGCTACACAACGCTCACTAAAAACAAACCCGAAACAAGCGAAAGCACAAGCAGAACGTCAAGTCAAAGAAAGCCGCCGCTGCCGCCGCATACAAAAGCCCCAAAAAAGCGTCGGTAAATTCGTGTTGCCTTGAATTCTACCCGGTTGGTTGTGCGATAGTTTCTAATCATGCCGCAATGTCCAATCGGAAGCATTTATGATAATTTATGATGGAAACGTCGACATCCCCCGGCGGCACCAACCGCGGTTCCCGTTTCATCGCAATCCCGAATGTGTTTATGTTTTATTTGGTGCCGTTTTTTTTTTGTCTGTCCCATCGTTATCGATTAGTTAGCTAGATATAGAGAGCTAATGTTCTGCGCGGTGACGAAAACGGCAAACCAAATGCATTCCAAAGCCCAATTTCGCTCCCCCCGCTGGTACTGCTCGGCATGACCGACGGGTGTGTAGCATACGCACATATACACCACACATGGTACACGCGTTGAAACTCGCGATATGTCCGCCTATACCTTGCTTCCATTCTAACCTCCCGAATGAACACACCAGCAACAACAATAACCAACAGAAAAAAAACCAGTAGCGTAGAGATGTCATCGGAAAATCTGTCGCGATCGACAACGCGACCGAACCTGACGACGACGACGACGACAACGACAGCGATGACTCCCGGTGACATTCTTTCGATTGCTGCGACCGATTCGACGGGTATGTTTGCTCGCGCACTTTTCGGCGCAAGGTTCGCGCGTTGCTTCCACCGCCAAAAACACACTACTAGCAACGGGAACAACGGCCAGCCGTACAACAGCAAAATAAAAAAAACCCTTCTCTCTGACTACTTCGATCTCTTTTGCACCACTTTTAAAACTCGCTGCTTGGACCGATGCTTTTTTTTTAGCTTCATCGTAGTCGCGCCGCTTGTTTCAAATCGCATTCCACACATTCCACTGCCAGATTCGGCACTGCGTATCGTCGGAAGCTACACTGTGTGGTGGCGGCTGGTGGACATCGAAAATAAGAAGAGCCGTGGCCTGTTGTGTGATATTGCGCTACCGAAACAAGCGAGAGCTAAAATACACTGCTCTCGTTGCGGGGATTTGTGTGTAATGTTCCGAGTGCATTAGAATAAGAATTCGGATGGTTCAATTTAACAAATTTTTCCACTCACTGCGACACAGGAGGGTTTGAGACACTTTGAGGTACACCTCAGCTATCTCGACTGGAGGAACAGAAAGTTACAGTTCAGGTTCGAATTTTTTGATTAAGCAACTTACAAAATCTATCAAAGACAAGCATTATTGGGGAAAATATGGCCGTATGCGGTACGATGAAAGACATCATAAATGCTGTTTGATGAATTCAACTACGATAACCTCTAAGCCCGTTTAAATGCATGTGATACTAATCGAATCAATAGGGCTCGCTAGCATGTAAGTACATGATTTGTAACTTTGTTAATAATCGAAAGGGCTCAGGCGGTTCACAACAAAAAGTACCGACGGCAATGCTCTTACTTTATCGTTTTGATGATGAAACACTTCACGATTACCGTCCAGAGATACATGGTACGATATGACGGGACAATCGCAACAAAAATAAAAACCAAATACGCCCAAATACACGCACGGCTTGGTTTGTTTCTCTTTTCCATGTAAATCAACTGTACTTTCCCATCATGAGCATTATCTCCTGTGGAGGCTATGCAACGAGAGTGGTCCAACCGAATGGTCCGATAGATGCAGTCCGCAGACCTGACGAACGGAGAACAAAGCATAAATTGCCGTCGGAATGTTGAGCGAGACAACAGATTTGGAAAAGTGATGAAAAGACGAGAAAACAAATGATGGAGTGCCCACCAAAAAAAAAAAAAAGCAGGAAGATTCCGACGGTATAGACATCAAACGGCGATGTTAGAAATGAACCGATTAAACGTTTCGCTTATAACGAACGGTGCATCGCCTAGAAGAATTATCTGGAATGGACAGTGCATCACGGCTGACTTCTTCATTCTGAATAAAGTCTTTGGAACCTTAATTCCTTCCCTTCTATAGACAGCTAAATAACTCTACATTGTAGAATGTCCCTGCCCCTTTGTACTAACCTGCCATCGTTGGATAGCTCGTGTACGCCGCTGCACTTTCTAACGCATGTGCCGTCTGTTGGTCGTGGTGTAACCTAAAAATGCAAAGAAATTTTCAAAAATCAAACAATGTTCCAATATTGAAACAGCATAATATTGTCTATTAAATTATTCCAAATTAAGAGGTTCTACAAGTAGATAGATCGTTCCACATCTATTCAATCACCACACTACTCACCTGGACGTGTGTCCGTACTGCTGGGGTAACCTCAGTAAGCTGCCATATTGGGCCATATTGTGGTGGTACGCGTGGGCGTGTGCGGCATGCGCATGGGCAGCGTGTGCGTACGAACCGTAGTGTGCCGCATGCCACGGATCCGCCGAATAACCACCGTCGGTGGAATAAAGGTCGGAAACCTGCGAAAGGAGAGGGCGAGAACATTTCACGTTAAATAAGATCTGTCGAGAAAATCTGCGGGAAAAGATTTCGTCCACTTACCTGGTGATGCGTTGGGGCAGGTGTTGGAGGAACGTAGTTGCTGTTCCAGAATGAGGGAGGGAAATTTCTACTCGACATCGAACTGTATCCTGCAGGAATAAACGAGACCATAGACACACAAGAGCGTATTAGTAGATTGAAACTTTTTTTAAATCATGTGAAATATTTCAACGATGTTAGTAGCACTTTGAAATTTTTCAAGTACCAAGAAATATTTTAACTTTATCAACTTGTAATAAACTCATACTGCTTATCGATGCGATGGTAATTTGCATTTTAGCTAACAATACCAATCACTCCATACAGCAAACATAAATCCCGCTTTGCACTTTGTATGCAACTCCACATGCATAGCATAATTGCAATCAAACATCGCACAGAAACAGTTGGTTCTCGACGCATACACAACCTGTTAAACAACTGCACATCCGGGACCAAACCAACGGACGTTCTCTCTTGAAGTCTCCCAACCATTGATTCCACCCTGTCTCCGTCTTCCCCTCTTCCTCCCGTTGCATTTTCTCTCCCCTCGCACACAAGCGCGATGGTTTCAGCCGAAAATTGTTGGAAAAATCTAATTAAACAAGCATCGACATTCCAGCTTTCGATAATTTCCCTCCCGAACCGCCTCGGGTTGGATGGGTGGAAGGGTCGCGCGTGCATTCTTCGCAGGTGGAAGGTACAGCACACCAAGAAAAGCTAGCCCTCGATCACATCAAGTGAGATAGAGAGAAAAGCCGCAACAAAACAAAACCCGGAGGATGGCAAAGAGCAGTAAGAAAGAAAAATATCACGCGAAAATTCCCAGCATCTCTGCATCTCCTTCTCATTTTTCCCGCTCGCGCTCGCGCAACTCTAAAGTTGCCAGCAAGCAAAACGATTTCGAAGTTTTTTTGTCCCGCATTTTACAAGAAGCTCACAACGGTCCAAACGGGCCAAACGGGGCACATACCGACGGGGGGGACCGCGATGGAACACACTGCCAAAGGGAGAAAAGGCGGCGAGAAGCCTTTATTCCTTCCGGCAACGATGACCATTCGGTGGTTCCGTTCGTCGCACAGTGTGCGATTGGTTTCAGCGTCGTCGCCAAACGAATCTTCCGCGAACGATCTTCCAGGACGCGGGAAAAGCAAAACAAAATTATAAACAAAACATAACGACTGTCGGCACCGGTGCGGCAATTGAGTTTTTACTTTATCCCCGCAGCGCAGTCATCGAAGTCGACCGAAGGAATTTCAAACTGGAAACCCATCAGAGCGATCGGATCTTTGATTGGGACACCATCGGGGGAACGGGGCAGGAGTGCGAACAGCGAAAGTTTAAAATGGCAACCGTCACGCATTGTAACAAGGGGGTTTGCATGTCTCCACGGGAAAAATTGCCTGTCCCCCTGTGTATCGGATCTGATCGTATCGAAAAGGAGTAACTTTTATTTCTTTTGTTTTCATATTTCCTTAGCTGTAAGAATAGTAGGAAATTAATTTATTTAAACACAAGTAGTCATTTTCTTCTAGCGCTCATAGATTTACTAATGATTACTAAGTGACTTTAATAAGAACGACTGAATGAAAATTAAAAACAACCACTTTCTGACAATTTCATTCTAATGTACACGATCTCTCGGACGACTCTATCTATGATGCCTGCATCGTGCAAGGCATCCCACTGATGATGCGTAAATTAATTTACGTACATTCATGTGAGTACGTTAATGCATAGCAAAACAGCACCATTCAACTGCGCGACTTCCGCTGGGGACGTACGACAGCACTGTGGACGAAATGTGCTGACGATAATTGAAATTTCAACAAACGAACCCACCCGATCCGAATTGGCCACCCTGCACGATACTTCCCCAACACCCCCGAGAAGGGGTTGGTAGTATTGTCGAATTTTTACACGTTGCTTTCCTCGAATAGCTCTCCGTTCCTGTTTCTCTCACTCCCGCAACATTCCCCACAGGGCGAAGGAATGTCAGCCTGAGGTGGAGAGCACAATTTTTAGGCAACAACAGTTTCATTTTCTTTCCTATGCTAGAACAATTCCCCCGCTCGCACACTCGGTTGAATCCACTCGACGACAAATTTATCTACTGGCGGACAGCAAAATGTACCATCGCTATGTTTCGCACGTTCTCCTCCGCTTGGTGCTGTTAAAGTAAAATAAATAATTTAAACACATTAGATCGACTCGATCAAAGTTCGGATCGTGTTATAATATTCGCCTCCCTACCAATATCTCTCCGACCAAGGCCGCAAGATGTGTTTTTTCCTTCAACATAACTACCGAAAAGTGTTTTTTTTTTAATAAAACGCATCTCCCTTTCGAAAACAAATTAGCATCAACCACAAAATAGAGACATTTAGCAAGTTTCTCATCGTTTTCTTCCCCACTCAAGCAACACACTTCAGTAGTGGACATTTTTCAAATAGTTTACATGCATAATTTAAACCGAATCGCTCTCGCGCACCACGACAAAGCTGGTGTCGCCATCTGTCGGTCGGTGTTCGTACTACGCACGGTACTGCTAACGCACCGTTCGTGCGCATGTGACGCGGATCTCGAAGCGCTCGGGGATGTTGTGTGTTGTAGGCGAACGCGGAAAAATAGGCATCTCTTCTCTCTTTCCGCTACACAAGATCACCCCCACTCCCACCCCCTTCACTCCCTCGTTCTGCTGTCCTGCTACCCTTATAACATAACATCCCCAAGATGGATGGTTAACAGTAGACAGATATTTCGACTATTTCATGCATTCGAACGGTGCAAATATTTTGAATAGCATTATCAAATAGGGCAGCACACACCATTATGTAGCAAATTGTGGGTAAGTGTGCGCGTGTGTTTTGTTCGTGTGTCCACACCCGCCGATGACAGCCACAGAAAGGCGTCGTGATTCACGTGCGTGATTCATTTCGAACGCACGATCTCGTTCGTTAAATCAATCGAGCCATAACGTAGCATGAGGTTCGAACTGATACAAAATAGAAACACGCAGCGATTTTTAATGTGTAGTATTGGAAACATTTCTTTACTAGCAACTTACACAAGTGACGAGACAAGTGGTTTACTTCAAAATTTAAATATAGTAGTACACCGTTTATCCAGGCGCCTTTTAACCGGGTATTGGATTATTCGTGCTGGAATTAATGAAAAAAGCATACACTAACATTCATTATCCGTGTTTTCCACTTATTCGGCAAAGGTCCTATACCCAGTAGAATTGGGGAATAATTGTCAAACTACAAACCAAAATAACAATAAAAATTCTAAATCCATCCACATCCATCCATCCGTGACGTGGAAAATTAAATTTATCATACTTTCTAAAACAAAAAACCAAACGAAACTTAAAAGGAGTTCTCGTTGGGGCGTTGTTATTAGCATTTCGGTCCCTGAATTTTGTCGCGCGGGGATCCGTCCCGTTCGCTTCGTTGCCAGTGAGGCATTTTTCGCCTGAACGCTAAAATTCATTTAATCTTTCATTTATTTTTTATTCATTGCTCCATTTTAGCTCTTTAACCTGTGTGTGGCTAATGCTTTAAAAGCATGCTCCCCCTCCCCTCCCCCTCCTCACTCGAGTGTGTGTGTGTGTGTGTGTGTGTTTTGTTCTTTTGACTATTTTTGTGTTTGTTTGTGGCGTTTCACACATTTTTGTTGACATTGGTAAATACCCCGACCGAGAGGCATTCAAAGCAGCAGAGCTCTCGGTCCTGATGCGTGTATATCCTGCGTGTGCGTGTATTGCACACGCTAATGGTGACAACGATGTTGCGGTGTTTTGAGCACGCAGCAGCCAAAAGATGAAACAAATAAAATAGAACCGAGGAAACCCAAAAAAAAAAAACAAATTGGCCTCACACCATACGCTGGGCGGCGACGAACGCTTTTCACCGCTCCGCAACAAGTTTGCGTGCCGGGCGTTCGCGGATATCAGCAAAGCATGGCCTCACACATTTTTCCACCGAATTGGTGGCATTCTTCTCGTGTGCGGAAATTATTTTCGGGTTCAAACGCACACAATTCGGGCCCCGCGGTCGCGGTGGCGGTACGCTACACTCCAAGAAACGGTACCGCTCTAATTTAAACGATCTGTATAACACCCAAATTGATGAGATTACAACAACGGGGTATAATTTATCTGTTCGGGATCGTCGATCGCGAACGGGGCCCCGTGCAACGCGGAACGATATCGAGAGCAGTAGCGGCAGCACTGTGCAGACACTTCCTCCTACTTTTCGGTTCACGCCACTAGACTATTTGTTGTTTTGCATATTTGCGCAGCCCGAAAGGTTAAAGGAGGAAATATTTGCCTCCCATCGAACACGCGCCACCCCGAGAGAGAGGGAGGAAAGGGCATTATTCGCATTTCTCGATGACTCGTATGAATTTGGCCAAATTTTCCTTCAACCTTCCTTCCACCTCCACCCATGCAACTCGAGTCTGGGTGGTGAGGACACTTTTCAAACATGCTAATTGATATCTTCAATCCATCCTTTTAACGCCTATAGATCGGGGGGTTTCTCTTCAACATCACCCCAAACGCTTCTTTTTCCGATTATCTGTCATAACGGTGTTACTTTTTGGAGCAACTCAAGCAACCTCCCGGAGATTACCCGACGACAGCAACGAGACCAATCCCACCGAAAAAAAAAACAAAAAACCCAAGAACGGGTTAATTTGTACCTTCTTGACAGGGTGACAAAATGCCACATGACAGACGGTTGATGACTTCTTTTACCGGGCGACACCACCATCCCATCGTTTTAGGTGTGGCCCGAGAAGTCACTTCCCGGTTGGTGTGACATTGATCCGTTCAAGGGCTTAAGAAGCATCTCTCTAATGTCACTCAAGTCGCGTAACGCCCCTCCTCGGTCAGGTGTGGCTTATTATGTTAATTAATATTTTAATTACCACAATTTGACGCGTACCAACCGATCCCTTCCTGTTTGCAGTGATGCCACTCGTGTGCTAAATGCAGCTCCACACTAATTAAACTCGATTATGATGACATTAATGAGTAATGGGTTGTGCGTTAATGGGACGGAGCTACTTGACGGGAGCGGCTACCAAATGCTCGCTCCCCCCAAAGGAACACACGTTTGCACTGTTGTTCCGCTAGCAAATAATAATGGTGCCGTGGAACGCCGGGAACGAATCGTTTTGAGGTCAAAAATAGTTGAACCGAATGAAGGCAGGCTGCATCAGTTTTGTAGATACAGTGTGATACTAAGATACTACATGCTAAATTTATTTTACTTTTGCACATTAAAACTCACTTAACTCACAGCGTAATGTTTTGTTCATGGTTTTCTTGCGCTACAGCTGGAGATATCCGTCTTGTCCGACCCTTTGGAATGATGGATCTTACCTTTGGCTTCGTATAAATCATTCGTGCCAGTCTCTGTGGACCAGTGCTTAAGGCAGCTTCGTCTTCTGATGGAAGCATTGCGGGTTAAATCTCCCAAATCCCCACACAACAAGGAAAGGATGTTGCTTCCATGTGGGTAGTCCCTATAAATTGTCTCGCTTAGACGGCGTCTCAAGTACAAGATCCAACATCCCCCGTAACTAAGTGTCTTGGGTGTTAGGAGGGTGCACACACCGTGTTGTAATGATGAAGCATGATTTTAATAGTCCTCCACAATCATCACGGGGTTACGCTTCGCTAGCGTAGTTCCCTCGCTCATACCCAAAACCCTTCTCAGCTCTACCGGGTTACCAATGGCACGAGAGACAAGCGCACTGGTAGTTGCATGCTACCAAAACAAAAAAACAAGCAATTTCTGAACCACGAGTTAAACGAGTTAATGAAAATGCGTACAGAAAGCATAAATTATCGCACGTTTGATGGCAGCGAGGCGCGGTTCTAGGCAACCAACCAAAACCAACCAAGATCCCGGCCTTCTTCACCGCTACCTATCCTTTCCCCGAAACCGAAAAGGCCGCTTCTCCATTTCTCCTGCACAGTTTGGTGAAGTACGCAGCCAAAACAGTGAGGTAGTGTTGGACGCGCGCGCACACTCCCGCGCGTATTCTGGTGTAAAACATGCGTTAAATATCCGTAGAAATTAATTTGATACCGAGTGCCGGCGAAGAGATATCGCCTGCAAGGACGGAGGAGTTAGAAGTCTAGAAGAAATATTAGGCGACCGGGCAAAGATAAATGGTTCCGGTGCAGAGTCGAATGTGCAATCCGGGGGATGCCGAAAAAGAACGCATCTCCATCGCCACAGTGGCCACGCACGAAACACAAGATGGATGAAGAGATACGCGTCCCCACGTGTTTGTTTGCTGAAAGGGTTCACCATTAACACACCGGTGGTAATGCATAGCTCGTGATGGAAGAGCCAGAGCTGGAAAATGCAGATGGTAGAAATGGTTGTCGCATTCGATTAGAAGACACAAAAAAATGGATGGGTACGTCAGGATGTGTATTGTGACATAAAAAAAGGTCCCATCGAGCTTTCCCTACCCATGTTAAAGGGGTACGATAGCTGAAAGGGTGCAACGAGTTAGGACACGTGTTGTATACAGTTTTTTTTAATTTGATCCTGTTTTTAAAAACGAAAAAGGAATGTCACATCCGTGTCTTAAAGACGCCACAACACTGTATTAATCACGTCGTCAGATTACGATGTCCCTTTTAGAGTTAAATAACCTAAACGCACAGGAGAATATAGCGCATTTCATATTTAATAATTTCTTCCTATGTAAAGGTGTACATCTCCATTAAACCATGGCAAAATAAACACATTCCACTTATTAGTGAGGAAGGTCCTGTTGAGATTTTGTTCCAGGACGTTCAAATTCTTAGATACACAATACATTTAATGTCTTGTTGATGAACTGTTGATGAAATTATTATCACACTTATTTTTCTTCTAAATTTACATTAGTTTTCGCGACGATAATAGAACCCCGGCAGAAAACAACCGATGAATAAATCTTGTAATCCATAAAGGATGCTTTCTAGCAACGACCTTCACTTCGTCGTAACGGTAAAACTGGATTTTCCTCCCATTCTTGTTGGAGACCCTTGCTGTAATGCTTTAAAAACTCCCACACAAATTTAAATCCAGAAGTTAAAACCCGTTCGATGGTAGCAGCGGAAAAACAAACAATCGAATTTGCCCCCATCCGGCATTCTCTGTCACGCGCTTTCGCGACCTGACGCGAAACTGACCAAATGGAAACAAATTATTTCACAACATTTGTTGTGTGTACCGCCTTTTTGGTGTATCGGAAAATCCCAATCGATGCTCATCAGCTCACCGCTTTACGATGTGGTGACCGGTTATCGAACCGAGATGATCGCGATCAGTTCACGCACCAGCCACACGAATCGCGAAGCGAAGGTGATGTAGATATGGAACAAAGAACGCCCAAACAAAGGACACATCCAGAAGAACCAAAAGGGACAGTGTGTTGCAGCTTAATCGTGGCAGGCACGGTTCGACGGTTCAATCCTCGTTTCAATCGCGGGCTCCAATGTAATCGCTCTTGATCGGGTGATTTACTTAATACTTCTGTTCAGTTTCTCCATCGTGCTGCGCTTTTGTGCTTTATCCTTCGCGCTCGGTCCACCCAACTGAAAGGATTGCCATAAAAGAATGGCCGACCCAGGGGGGGGTGGAATGTTTACGCGGGGTCAAAAACAAATACTCTTTTTGCCATGCCGACACGGACGGAGATTTTTTAGCCTCTCTCGCCCATTGTGGCACAAAAGGGAGCGAAGGCAAAAAGGGAATAATCGAACTCACCCGTCGGGAACACGCTTGTTTTTTTTCCAAACACGCTTTCTCGGTCAAGTTGTGGCTTCGGAATGGAAAGTTATGAAACAAAACATAACAGTTTCGCAAACATTGTACCGCATTTCCCTTCGAGAACCGAATATTATTTGTTGAATATTATTATTATAATAATCGAATAATCAAATTATAATAATCGAATCGAAAATATTATTATTATCGAATATTATTTATTTACGCTGATTACGTCCAATGAATGTTATTGTTTAGCGAATATTAATTAAAAAAAAAACAGATGAAAACAATACAACGAGATTATTAGAGAAAACGGTTATTAGAGAAAACAAATCCAATATGGAATCGATATCATTTCTGGGCACACGGTCAGATCTTTAAAAGGAAATATACAGCTTGTCGACGAAATAATTTCTCAATTATTCGATACAAGTACAGGGGGCATCAACTCTTTGAAAGTAAACTAAAAAAAATGACCCGAAAACCCCAGAACATTCCATTCGGGTTTATCACTACAAAACCGCCGTCATCTTGTCACCATGCACAATGATTTACATCGCTTTCAACCCATTCTTAACAACCTTAGCTAAATTTAAAACTGATCGAAAAACGGTTGCAAACACGCGGCACGAATACGGCCACTGAACGGAGCCCCCAAAATAAACCGCTCGCAGCATCTCGTTGTCCTGACTGCTGGTCTAGTTTTCAATGAAATTTTAATTAATGTTTTCTCGTTACTTTGGCGTGCGCATTTGAACTGACGAAAAAAAAAACACGAAACCGATGAACAATGAATGTGTGCGCTAACACATTCTCCGAGCTGCGAGACCGTGCTGCGCTAGAAAGGGTCGTGAAGGCTCCACTTTTAAGCGCCCGAATGGAGTACATGTCCATGCCGGGACTTTAAATTAAATTAACAACATCAGCCTGTGTATCAGGTCGGGGAAAGCTGACGAATTTTTGGCTGAGATAGACGACTGTTCGGGCGATCTTGTAGTACACTGCAACATCCACGGGAAAACGGAACCATAAAGATCACAGATGCTATTTGCCCGCCCCGTATCCATTCGAAGGTGCTTCCTCCTGCATTGCCGTTAGGGAAGATATGCCCGGAAAAGTAAAAACAAAAAAAAACACACACAAAAAGAAACGAAACAGCAATGCGTCTTACTCCGTTTGATCGATATGGAATTCGAGCTATTCCGTTGAATGGCTGGGGCTAGAATGAAGTTAGAACAATTTCCCCGTACGATCTTCCCTTCGAAGGAGAGTTACTTAAAGAGCATTAATGCTTCCCGGGCACGAAGAAACACGAGACCTAACACCGGTTACAAGGCAACAAAAGGTAACATCTTCCCCGTTAGCTGTATTACCGCCCTCCCTTGTGCGTTTTTGGTGGCAAACCGGTGGAAAATCCTTCCTTCATTAAAACGTTTTTCTTCGGCAGGGTTAACAAACAATGAAGTTTGCGCTTGCCGTAAAGAGAGCGATAGAAGTGGCTGGGCACGGGGTTTACAGTTTTAATTTTGTTTCGTTTTATTTTGTATGCCATAATTAAAAGAGTTACTTCGAGAACACAGCGCACGCACGCCGCAAGACGGTTGGAAAACTTTGATGCCCGTCGGGAAAAATTGGTTGCCGCCTGTAACGATGTGTTGTGTTGGAGAAAAGATGCGCGACAGCGGCAACAACAGCTCCTGCGGAAAAATGCTCCCAACAGTTCAAGGCACAGTACACGCGAACCGTGAGTAGTAGCCACACCGTACTCTTCTTTCACGGGTGAATGCTTTCTCCCCTAGGGGGAGGAAACTCCCCAATCTTGCCCGACCCGTGCTGCATATTGTTCACTGGGTTACCGTACCAATACTTAGACGTACTTCAACCCAAAACCCCGTCGCTCGACGGCGAAAACCCGTCAGCGCGTGTGTGCACAGTACTTATTTTAGCGTAAAATTGGTAGCTAAGAAATTAAATTTATTATCTTCGATCAAAGAGCAAACGACTAAATTAAGTTCGCCAGACATAATTTCGTCTTGCCCGGCTCGTTGTGCGTCATCGCCTCCTTACCGTTGCATATCTATCGCGGCAAGCAGAATAATTTCCCTCCCAAAAAAACCCACCCAGAACGGAAAGGGTTGCGAAGATTTGTTTGTTTTTCGCTTTGCCAACCGCAAAATTTACGATGCAATTTTGGGTGAATTTTTACAAAACGCCCAACGATCTGAGGAATTTGCATCAGTCACGCGTCGCTTAAACAACTCTCGCTTCCTCGCGCGAGTGAATGAAGATTGAACTTTGAACGAGGAATGAGCGCACCATCGTTGCAATACTTTTTTTCAGCAACGCTAACGGACCAACAATCCGGGTGCCGGGATTTGTGATAATTATTACAATTTTATCTACTTTATGATATCTTCTTTTGCGTCTGCAAGGTGTAATTATTGTGTGTAAGATGCATCGTAAATTCGTCCACAATTCGGGGAAAGTCCGAATGAGTTTATTTTCAATTTTCTGCTAGTTGATTTAACAACAAGGTCTACCACAAAACCTCGAAAACTTTGCGTTGCAATAAATCGCTAATTACTAAGTAAAATAAACCTTTGTACCTTTTGTCCACTTCTATGACAACGATCGTCTTTGGATGGGCATAGATTAACAGGGCTTCAAAGTAATCAATTAACGTCTATAAAATTACACACCACATTTCGGGAAATCTAATTCGTTTCATCGCCGAATTGATTGATTACAAAACAATTAAATGAAGACTAAATTAATTGCATGAAAATGGAATACATTAATGAGGAAAACTGCGCGCTACTTAAACCCCCTCCCCCCCCCCCCCAAATTCTGTCTGAGCTTCAGCCCAGAACCAGCATCAATCTTTTATCACGCACTGTATGTTGCAACCGAATTCCATTAACATCTTTTCCCTGTATTTCTCTTCACATTATGTTGTGTCTTTAACGCCTAGAGAATTTTAAAGGGATTTTAACCAGCTACACTCAAATATTCACACATACACTTGTGCACACCCTTCTTCTCAACCTTTTCTTGCCGGCCGATACCACAGCCGTGTTGGTGCGAAGATGTGTCGCCCTGCGTTCGGGTGGACTCGAGACTTTGCACGCGTATTTTTTGACGAATCACGCGTTTCATCGCAAGATCCACGCCGGGACACGCCGCACCGGCTTGCAGTAAGACGACATTCCAACGCATATTAGACGTCCGGCTTCGGGCCGTGGTACACCAGCACGGCAAAGCCACGAGAGTGGCGCAATCGGAAGCAAAACCGAACGCAATGAATTAATTATCTCATAACGAGTTCGTTCGGGCAAACGAAACAATTCTTATTCCCCGGGTGTCGAGAGGCCGCTGGTGCTCGGAGGAGTTCGAGTGTAGAAAATGAGCGCTCAAAAATAGTGCTAATGGCCGATCCGATGTGGAAAAAAGTGAGACAACAACGGATAAAACCCGCTGACTCACCGCGGTGATGTTTTTTTGGGGGTGAATTTTTAAGTAAGTTAAAACAAAATATGCGACAGCGTCTGCCACTGGACGCCCTCCTTGGTCTGGAAAGTTTCAGCTACAAAGCTACATTATCCAGAAAAGAAACACATTATTCATAAAGTATCCTGTCTGCTTGTGGCTCACAAATCCCCCCCTCCCCAACAAGCACCAAATCTTCAGCAGCCACAAAAAAACAAATCCCCAACTACAAATAATTATCATCGGTTTAATTTGCATCATTAGAGATAATTTACGGGCTGTGCGATGTGAGCTGCGTAATAAGTCACGCATTTTATTTCGCTTCCTCATCCGTAGTACGACGTTATGCACTGCCGCGTTGTTCGTCCTGCAGCCATTTATTGCATCCTGGTTCGCGGTGGGGGATGCGACCACCACACTAAAGTCGCACAGGCAAAAATCAAAACAAGCAAAACTGTAGCCAAAACAACGCTCCGCCACCTACCCACCCGTCGTATCGTGGTTTTATGGTGTTGTGGACATATGTTTTGATGCTTTGATGCTTAGTCGGCTGCCGCCATTTATCATGCAACCATTTAAATCTTCCCGTCTACACATAATCTTCCACCCTTTGCAACAAGTTCCTCCAATGTAAGGTAGCACACACGTTCTACCCTGTGACATACACGGTCGCGACACATCGGTTCCGGCGACTCCCCAACTGAGACATTAATCATCTTAATTTAAATTTAAATGACGCCATTTAATCTCCTTCGCTGTCTGCAGTAGAAGAGCTGAGCAACCTCCTTTCGACTGCTCTCCTCCTGCAAATCTCTACATCGCTCACCTGGATGTGAAAAGATGGGACAGATTTCTTTCGATTTTTCCTCCATTTATTACACCCAACTAGGCCAAAATCCTGCGTTTCGGCGAACTAGAAGTAGATTAAATGTTGCTATAGCATACACACCAATGCAGAAATGTTTCCTCCATACCCAAAGATCTCCCCACCTTCGTCCAACAAATCAAAATGGCCACATTAAAATAGTTGCACAATTAAGCATGCGCTGTACAGCCCTCGTGTTTCCCCTAACAACCATTGCAGCTAAGGTTGCTGAGTGAAATAATGGAGAATTTTAATTTTTATTACCACTCCACACAAACTGTTTCTGTTTCGCCTCTGCAAACATCCTACCTACCTGTGAAGAATACACCCGGTTTTGCATGTGTAACAACACAACCATTAAAATTATTCCTACGCATCACTCACCACACTGCGAGTCGGAAAAGCCTCCGGGCAGTAAATTGGCCGTGGAAAAATTAACCCATTGCCTTTTGAAACACAACGATAAAGCATAAAGTCAACAACTTCAAATTAAAATGCGTCTGTCCGCGACCTTTTGGTTGGACCTGAACCAATCTGCAAACCGGATGCGTTTCAGCTGCATTTGCAACTCTCGCACAACAAACAATAGCGAAGATGTGCCATAAAAATTGTTACAATTTTATCGTTACAACACCCCACCCTGCGGTGCGCGCTTGCCAAGACTTGTGCTCCGGAGAACTTAATGCTCCGGAGGTATTGCTACCTTCATAAAACTTGAGGCGGTGTTAAATTTTATGGTTTGCACTTCGTTTAAAGTGACTGCTATCGTTTCACACCTGTTTTACAAATAGCTTCGTGAGAAATGGCCATCAAAGAAAGTGTGCAGGGGGGTTCTCGTTTAATTCCCATTTTTTCCCCAATGGACGCCCAAATGGGCAAAGTGAAGCCTTTCGGGGATCATCGTAAAAATCAGACTAATGTTTATGATGCTATTGGGGCACCTTCCGTACTAAGCCAACTTTCTTCTTCGTTTGCTAATAAAGTTGTTGTGGAATTTTGTATGGAGTAATTAGTCCGAAGATTTGTTTGAACAGTAGATATTTTGGATACCTTTGAAAATATCATAAAAATAAGAGAGGACAAAAGGGACTGACAGTATATCTGAATTTAAAAAAAGTTATCAGTAAGTTACAGTAAATTTTTGTTTGTAAACTTTGTCCAATTGTTGTCAAACACAAACGATCGTTAAAAACATGAAAACACCATGTCACCATGAAATAACATTAGATAATTGCGCGGGACTCTTGATTGTGCGTGATAAATATTAAGCATATCGCAGTACACTCATAATTGTCCCATTTGTACGTTAATAAATCATTGACCCTTTGTGGTCCCCTATGATGAGGATGAAGATGATGTAAACAATAACACAAATAAACTCGTCCATTACATCGTCACCGGTCCCAAAACAAACTCCCCGCAGAGCAAGAAAACCCCTTTCTGTCTGTCTGTGGAAACGTAAACGTTCGGAAGCAGTTTTGGTGGTCATAAAAATGTGGTTCCGTTTTGGAGATTCCTTCGTGCATTGTATGGTTCGTTTTTTCCAGGAATATTATTCCGGTTTTTGTTTCTCTCTGCTTGATCCTTCAATTCCTACCTTTGACCCTTTGAAATAGAAACATCTTTTACATCTCCCTGCTTTTGAGATGTTTGCTGACAAAAAGACAATAGTCCTGATCAGGGAATGCCCAGGTTTTATTGATTAGTCAGCAAGCATTTCTCGAACATTTCAGACAACAGCGAAAAAACATGAAAGTGATTCAGATAGGATCGTCAGATATAAAATTCTTCAAAGGATGAATCAACCAACAACTATTGAATCGATCGTGTCGGTTCATTGAATTGCATCCCACTTATTGAAATCTTTTCATTACATTAAAGAGATGTAAAAATTTATAGCAAACAAACAATATTATTATTACACCGCAAAAATGTCTTTTATGTAGGTGACAAAAATTAAGACACACTTTTCATCCTAACGACAATTGAACACAATGAATTGGTTTCAATAAGCCCCCGTTACTCGTTATCTTGCTCTTTAACACAACACGATCCCAATCATCGTGTGGCGTTGTATAAAAACCGCCAAAACCATAAAGACGTCACATAAAGTAAAACCACAATCCAAACGCAACATCTTGCTCGTGTTTAAATTCTTTCTATCGATACTCCCCTTCTGTTCGAATCACCCCAAAAACTCCTTATGGAACATCATCTTTACCATACGGTCCCGTAAAACCTGCGCCCGATTGAATCTGGGAATGTCACTAAAAGGGCTGTATAACGCCTATACGTCACACACGGTGACATAACCCCACCAACTGAATCCGCTATCGCACACCAAAAGCAAACCGTAAAACGAAACAAAACAGAAGCTCCCACCGCCATGGTTGCATGTTAGCTTCATCCGACAGTTGCGACAATTTCCGAAAGGGAAGGTTCTTGTGCCCTGCAAATGGAGTTTTGCCTTCTCCCATGCGCCTAGCCACGATCATATTCCCTGCAAGATGTAAAGTGAACATCTTCAGCCATAAGTTAACGCGATCTCCAACGCGTTTATGCACGGCGGTGGTGTCGGCTTTTATGGGCTGGTGCTGTGATTTATATTTACGACCTTCTGACGCCTTTTGCCCTCAGCGCGGCCACACTCGCTAACCTCTCACACGCACAATATTTACGACAGCTCCGTACAACAAACACCGGAGGGCGCTCATAAAAACTCATAAACAGCTAATTAAGCACCGTTTGCGGGTGGGGATCGCATCGTTAGTTTAATGGGTGTTTTTCCCGTGTCTTCACTTATTCTCCTGTAGGCGCCTACACAATCTCGCGTGTAGATCATTTTCATTGTGCAGTTTGCCATGCCACAGGGTTGGCTTTCCCCACATTTCCCGGAACAGATGGTGTTAAAAAATTTCGTTTCAGCAATATCGAACGTGCTGCAAATCGCGTACTTACCTTTATTATTCTTATCGCTAAAATTTAACGCCCTAGAAAAGTGTTCGTCCACAACGCTGGCTGCATCGCCCGAGTAGTGCGTGAACACGACACACGTCGCCGACACGTACTGTGCCCGGCCATTTCCGCTACCACCGGCCATTAATCCTCCACCACCGCCGGACGATTCGCCACTGCCACCACCGCCGGCCACGGCTGCTGCCGCTGCAGCTGCGGCCGCCGCCAGCCCACTCGCATCCGCCTGCTGCTGGTTGAGATTGTGCGGTGAGTCAGGCCCGGAAGAGCACGAGCTATCATTGTGCGCGCCGGAAATCGTTCCTGCAGTGGGTCGAAGAAGATAGAGAGAATAATTAAACATCAATTAATTAACCAAAGTGAGGTGCTTTAAAATCTTCCTGCTAAATGGATGGGGAGGAATAATAAAGCAAGAGCGATATCTGTCATTCATTTTGTTCGAACCATTGCTATTAATTTGTTGTAGGTTCGCAAATCGTTTAATTAAAGGTGTGCTTGAATTCGCATTTAAATCAAGAAAACCAACATATAGTCATCTGCCCAAACCACCACAGTTGGCAAGTATCACTATCTTGCATAAATTGCAAAACTAAAAACCAAACCAGACACTTTCCCGTTCGGTGGACAATTGTCCCCATCGAACTCACTTTCAGTTTCGACATGCGGCGGATGCATTTTTTGCCGTGTTTGATGCTATGCTATCGATTATTTTATTACCTTCCCGTGCCATGTGCTGCGTACGTTTCCAAAACGAACAGAAGCTCAATAGGTGGCAAACGATTGCAATCGCATATTTACGCACACGTCGACGACCATGGAACCGTGTGTGCAGCTTTATTGTTCCTTCAGGTTCATAATTTATCTCCTTTGATCCAGCACAACTAGCACACCGTACCGGTGACGAGTGGATCATAACAATTCATATTTAGCGCAAGAAAAACGGAAAACCCACCGACATGCATGCTTGTCGTCACCTGCCCTTTCAAATGGAGGCAGAAAAACACCCAACCGACCGGCAGAGCCACGGCGCATAAAGATGCACACCGCTTGCTTTATGCGGTGTGTTTGCCCGGTTCCGTGATGGTTGCGCTGCCTCGAACCGGATCGGCAGACCAATAAATAAATTGTCCTTCGACCATTATCAATCATCGAATCATAAATAATATATGATGCACCCGGTACACGATGGGGGTCACACTCGTTCTCTAAGGGGCTTTGTGACTTTTCCTTTCTCCGATTTCGTTTTGTTCTCCAACCGTCGTGCGTCTAAATGCACGCTGCACCGTTCTAAATTTGACTGTCCCCAAGGACGGGTGATGGAGCGGAGAAACGTACCTTCCGTGTCACTTCGGGCCGTACTGATGTCTTCCTCTTTGGTAATGTGCCTCTGCAGTGCACCTAGCGGGATGGTCGGTATGGCGGTCTGGTTGACGGAGGTTACCGTCGCCGAGGAGGTAAGGGCCGAGCTGGACTGTGCAGCGGCTGCCGCGGCCGCTACGTTGGAAGGTAGCGACGGAGGTAGCAACGGACTGCAGGGTGAGTGTGAACCGGCCGAGGTGCTGGATGACGCTGCCAACGGCACACCGGACGACGAGTAAAGATCTTGGTTGAACTGCAAAAAAAGAAACAAACCCATAATTATTATTAAACACTATTCTTTCATGGAAAAAAACCGCAACTAAACAACTTAAGGCAGATTTCATTTACCCTTTTTTCACCGCAAAGTTTCTTATCCAAAGTATTTTTATCTTTTCATTTCTAGAACTCCGCTCTGTGGCGTGGCTAAATGGGCCGATATTACAAGCATCTTGTAAAGGACAGACTCGGCCATGAATATCCTTACTTGCATGACAACATAATGAGGGTGTATTTTCTAAATGCCAACATACATAAAACCCGCATCCCACACAGAGTCGGGCCCCGGGACGGAACACCGGGTGGTATCCAACCACCCGACGGATCGCAAAAACGGAAGTTTAAGATGCCACAAACGTTCAAGCGTTCACTCGCGTATCGTGAATCGCGCTCGAACATTGGCACCTTTACCGCATTCCAGCAGTGTCTCGCCCGCGGAAGGTGGAACCAGCGACAAAACCATCAATAACTGATACGCACCACACATTCTCACACACGCTCAAAACAGCACGCTCAAGGTATATCTCGTCACCGTCACAAGCCCCGAAGAGTTGTGTGGATTTATGTGGACTTGAGACACTTTGGAGGTTCCGGACGGATGTGATGACGATGACGACGAGGACAAAGGCAGGTTTGTTACACTTTTTCTTGTTGTTGCTCTGCTTTCCTTGCTCGCACGGTCACACGGAGAGCAGCATCTTATGAATTGCATTCCATGCCACATACCGATGCACCCCCGTGATGCATGTGTGGAGTGCGTCATCGATGCGAAACTCGATGCACATCCCGATCGCATTTCGATCAACCATGATAAAACTCTTTTTTTTATCGATCGATCGTTACAGTGAATTGAATTAGTTAAATCTCTTTTTTATGATAATAAATGTTGCGTAGTTATTTTTTTCTGACAGTTTCTTTTTCCTACAAAACCATACCCAATAAATAGATCGAACTACATAAAAGAATAGATTTCATAAATCATTCTTCTCTGTCTATCGTTCAAAATCAATCACCCTTTATGCAGGTAACGCAATTCGGAGACTCTGCAGGTGTAGCACGAGTTCTGATATTGAACTTCGAAAACAAACGCCTGCATGCGGTCATTCCATATATTGACTCCTCACCGGCAGCATTCCCAACACGGCGGGATACCAAAACAAAACTACAAATGTTTTATGCTCCCGAATCAATAATACTTTGATATTTGATTTATTGCACTATCGAAACATTTAAACTGCTGAGCTTAAAGTAAACGAAACTATATGAAGATAGTTGCACATAGTCAATTGAATGGTTGCAAGAAAGAAACCACTTTCATCCGAAACGTTCGATGAAATTAGTATTTTCATCACGATCAGATCGTAAGATGCACAAAAGAGAATAATACCACAATACAGAAGGCTCTAAAGACGGCTCGATGTTGCGACTTACTGTTGCGGTTGTGATGTGTCGTACCGTTTGCTTCAAAAATAATCCCCCGAGACATGGTGGTCTTTGGCAGTTAGTAGACTAATCAAATCAACAATCAGCACAACCACGCTGCAATTAATTCGATACGCATGAGCGACACGGACCAGAGCGACACCAAGCGAGACCTGGTGGTCTGTGTGGCCGTGAGGGACCAATCGGGATGGATTGTTAATTTAGTGAAGCATTTACACTCGATTCCACGCGGACAAAGAGAGATGCGACTTTCACCAGTCTAGCCATATCGGACCATCCGACCGACCGGGGTGTCTAGTTTTTCTCACTGCATCCAGAGAAAACCCATTAATCACAAACCGTCCACCGGCCACGGTCCACAGCTGGATCGAACGCTTTTTTGTTTGGGTGAGAATGCTGCGTGCTAAAGCATGTCATCCGCATGTTCGTGTTCCCGCGCCTGGCAGGTACGCGCGACGTGTAGGTGCCCCCGTTGAACGCCGCTGGGACGCCGTGTGTCGCGTTCTTCAATTAGATTCGCATCTTGCGATAACCCAGTCAATTAGTCAATTATCTTGATTAAACGATGACAATCGCTTCAAGCTGTACGCCGGCCCGAACAACGCTCCGTTGTCGCGAAAAGCACCCGACGCAGGAAGCGCAGGAAAAACTGGTCATCCCGCATCTGGTGCGTCTCGGTGGCTGGGCTGAATTGATTATTCCATCGAA
This sequence comes from Anopheles moucheti, assembly GCF_943734755.1. Lineage (NCBI taxonomy): Eukaryota > Metazoa > Arthropoda > Insecta > Diptera > Culicidae > Anopheles > Anopheles moucheti. Next base: position 29,834,848 of record NC_069141.1, read on the forward strand.
CCAGGCCATCGACGGAGCACCCGAACGCGATGACGCGTATGACCAACCGCACGGAGGCAACGATCCAAACGCGGCATAATATCCACTAAAAGGAGCCCAATGTCTGGCGTTGAAAGGTTCGATGGAAGTGATAACGAATCACTTGATCGATTGATTGAGGTTTCGCAAAGTTTAGACGATAGCACATTTCTCGCATTACCAGTAACACAGTGACCTGAAGGTGGTCTTTTTGACGAGAATTCATTTATCAGCTCCCTTCCGGATAATGTCTATAAAGCTATATAAAAAAGAATATATTAGTAAGTTAACCACACGCACGTACTATGCAACAAATGCACACAATATCGTTACGATGAATCACTTTTGATTGACTGATCAGACGTAACTACCGTCTGCAGTAATACGCGAGCCACAAGATCTTGTTGGCTCGTATCGTTTAGCTCCAGCGCGGAAAAGAGAAGTGATATCAACCGAATTCCCTCAGGACTGGTTTTCTGCCGGCTTGCCATCCACAGGTTCTGGTATCGGTTGTGCCACGGATGGAGTTACCCGTACAACAGTCCATCCACAACCATATCGTTTGACTGATTTCTTCGTGCTGGTGCTTTCATTCACGGACAGGAATTGCTTCACGGTTCTCGGAATCTTGGACACACCGGGAATATTTCTCGAAGATTCTAGGTACATATTTCATGGACATCCCTTGCTGGCGTAAACAGAGTTCAAATCTAGAACATATAAACGTGGCAATTAACTGTTAACAAGTACATTTTCTTGGGATTGAGCTCGCTAGAACAAATTAGCCATATCCTTTCGCAGTTTTGGTATTTACATCAAGCATCACAACAAAACAGTTGCTACATAGTAGTGGTTGTTAATGACGAACATGACATTTAAATTCATGGAGCAATTAATGCTCTTAAAAAACCCTTCGTTCGAAAATAAATAAAAGAAATACAACAATTGGGTTAGGTGCTCTAGGAAGGTACGATGTTACATATTACATCTTTCGATAGGGACCATTCCTACAACCACGACCGCTTGTCACCGGGAGAACGATACTGACGTGCGGACTGTCACTCACCGCCACCATTGGCTACCGAAAAGCAATCTCCCCACCCAAAACAAGGTACAGTGACACGGCTACAAACACCTCCAAGACCCACTAGATAGCCGGACAACGACAACGGCGAGAGGCGGCGATCTGCAATTCTTATATGGAGCTGGGTGCGTATTGTATGGTAGCGGCGATCGATCTTGAATCTGCTTGCCAGTCTACATCGCAGGAGACCCCGACACCATAAACATAAGACTCAGGTGCCAATCCTTGAATTGATGAAACGATCAAACATCTCTGTACCTTTACCTCTACCTACATCTGACCGCGCGCCTTCATGCGCTAGCTTCGTTTACCACCGCAGATGTCTTCAGAGATATCTACCACCGCAGAGATGAGGAGATATCTCGAAGAACGTGACTCTGAATTGCCACGCAACGGCTAACTTTCGAACACTTGCAACTGAATCTTGTCCCTCGAAGATGGAATTCTAAGCTTGTCCAGCAGGTGATAGGCTTGCTAGCACTGGCATGCACCCCGGCGGCGGTTCATCTCAATAGTGCTACAAAAATGGAGATTACTACACGACACCTGGGCAATATCGTACGAGAAAGAGCAATAAAAAATATATAAATTTCACAGTCCACGCTCTAGGAATAGCATTAATAAGAACTTCGTACTACCCATCCAGCAGCAACCTGGCATCAAGAATTTTGATTAATTAATTAAGCACCACCGTCCAAACGTGGTCATGCTCTGCACTCGTCCGCAGCCCGCCTGGAGACTTACTCGTTCGAGACGGTTAAGCGAAAATGTCTGCAAATATGTGCACTGTTTGGATCGGTTGGATATTTCTTTCCTTCGATTTTACTACAGTACTTCACAGTACGTGTTCGCGTGTTCTTATGTTTGACGTGTGTACTAAGTTTTTGCATAAATTCCACTATGCTTTATGCACCGTGTTGAAGGGGTTACTTTATAAACCACCAGTTATGCCACCTTCGACATGTATCCTAAAAAGGTGTAATTCATCAAACTCAAGCTGGACACGATTGACAACCAGTGTAAGGCTGCCGTGAATTAAGAAAATTATAGCTTTAAAACAGAGCGAACAGCGCTTCCCAATCTTGCACACCGAAACTGGAAATTGATGTTGAAATTCCACAAGCTTACAGCGGGAAGCAACAAAGTATTCATTTGCTAACCATTCGAGTCACTGTACGGCTGTTCCGTTCGTTTCCTGTAGCGGGAGAAGTTTATGCGATATGAGTGATCAGTTATTTTCGCGCTTGTCGATTGGTATACTTACATTGGTATGTACTGTGAAGAAAATGTTACACCATTAGCACGACTGATCTCATTAGCGTGAGTTGAGCAAACAGATCGGAACCAGTTCTGCTGTACACAAGCTTTGGGAGACTTGTGGTTACTAATTTACGAACGTCATCCGTAGAATATTGTTCTGTCATGTTCCAAGGAAACGCTGCGCAATACGATTCAACCTCAACAAGAGCATGCCATGAAGCTAAAACTGAAAGCGATTATGCGTCCAAACATGAAAAGCAATCCATGGGTCAAGTTGTGACAGAGTCGTGACAAGCCAAAAGTTAGCAGCAAAATGTCCTCCTCCGAAGGGTCCGATGGTTCGGAAGGATCCGGCACTTCAAACACACCGTCTGTCGATTCGATTATGCAGAGGGTAGAAAATTTACGAGCAAAATATCAAGATATTCTACAAGAAGGATTCTTTCGAAATTTACAACATGACTGGTTACAGCAGGAAGCGGCCGAACCTAATTTTGCCCAGACAACACCATCCGATATCTCCACGCTCGAGTGTGTAAGTGATACGAGCGGGAGCTTTATAGTGTTGAATGGACGCAAATTCCCACTAGAATTCTTCCGCGACATTTCTCCAGAGAGTGGAAAAATCTCCCCGAAAGAATCGATTGCACATAGCAGTTCCAAGGAAACCGAGCTGCAAGAACAGGGTGATTATAACAATCCTTATGTGGTCCCAACACCGGAACATATTGCACAGCGTAATGCGAAGAAAAGTAAATTTCACACGGCACGCTCCCGTGGCTGTCAGGACGTGAAGCAACGATTGCACGTTCAGGAGCTTCCTTTCGACGAGGAAATGCTAGGACCGAACAAATCAACAAAGTTTCCCTCACGGTTGGCCACCCAGCTGGATGCACACTATCGCAACGAACTAACGTACCGGCCCCGCATACGAAACTTTATGCGTATCGACGCCATCCATAATCTACGCGAATCGGGACGCCGACTATTCGAGACGTACTATCGTCAGGAGTATATTTTTGGACAGACGCGCAAACAGCGCATTGAGAACGATTGCTACCAGCAGCTAGCGGAACGTTGCACCGAACTCAGGGAAGCTGTTCGCACAATTCGACAAGAACGGTTCAGTGCAACCATGAGAGTGTTGGACACGGTGAAACCATACTTTGAAACATCTGCCCAGATGGAGACACGGCTGAAAGCGCTGCAAAACCGAATGACCAGTCTGTGGAATCAGGTGGTGCGGCTGGAAAGCATCTGGGTGCAGCGACTGAAGCTGCAAAACTTCCTCTACCTTATCATGCCCAAAGAATGGCGCGAACGCAACGACTGGATACATCAGGACGATCACGGGCAGCTCGAGAGTTACCCGGTTTCGATCAGTCGGCGCGATGTGGTTAATATTCGTAACATTGACGATGGTAACGATATCTGGGCGGTGAAGAAATTCTTTGAGCGCCAGTACCTTGCGAAGAATAAACCCGTACACGAAGCCTTTGCAAGTGCGGCGGATTTGTTGAACGGAGTGGACGAACTGAACACCAACTCCATGACGCTGCTGTCTCGGCTAGATCTCATGAACTGGGTAAAATCGAATGCTGAAGCGGAATCGGAAAAAGTGCAACGAAACTTTGCGAATCAAATTCAAGGCATACGTCGGTTTATTCGCGACATGGATGAAAGACGTAAATTCTATGAGAAGCGTACCGTGGAGTTAAAACTACTGTTCGATGAGCTGGTACAAGGACCGCTTAAAGAAGCCATCCACAACGTGCGAAACCGGGAGATAGAAAGTTTGGTTACGGTCGTCTATAGTAAGCTTACGCCCGCGCAAGAACGCGACGATGGTTCGACGGTTCAGCTGTCCGGTGTCACATGCTTTGCGTTCATTTTCGACATGGTCTTGCAACTGCTGGCTGACTTTGATCAGATGCCCGCCGCTTTAGTGCACTCCATCGAACATAAGGTTCGTTTCCGTCGACGAAGGCGCATGATTCAAGCGGTCCGAGCAGCGGAAGAGGAACATCGAATTAGCCAGCTGGCGGTACAGTTACGCCGCGGACTTGCACCGCCCTACAAGAAGCCGGATCACAAAGTTAAACCACCGCGCTCCCGTCTCCGACGCAAGGAACCGCCGGTTGAGGTGGTGAAACCACACGTCTCCAAATTGGACGACATATTCCGAACGGCGTTTGGCGATAATGCCTCGATGACGCCCGAGGAACGACGTAACTTTGAGATCGATATGATCTATCAGAACTATTGCTCGGTACAGTTCGATCACTTCCTGCGTATGATCGGTTACGAGCCGGATTATGATGTGGTAACCCGGGTGCAGCAACGTGACGGACCGGAAGAGAACTTCTTCAAGCGCAAGGAGTTAATTCCTAGAGTGATAAACAAACTCCGCCAGTGGCAACATATGCAGCAGATGTTGCGCGAACGATTGTTCCAAAGAATGTCCGCGGAATTGCAAACCGTTCGCAAATAACGTGTTCTGCTCTGCAATGTGATTTCGGTCTTATATGTCCAGCTACAGTTTTTGGGATTGCAAGCGAAACACATTTTAAATTGAGTTTGTAATAAATATCTGCCTACCTATTGATTCAATGCCATCACAAACAACACAATGGGGAAATATCTTTTTGCACAATTTCACAACACAATACGCACGTTCATTCTTCTTCAAATTGTACGACACAACCATTTCGTCGTGAGTATTTACGTAGCTAAATTTGGACCACATCTTCCCCACATGCAACTATTCGAGTAGGCGGTATAACCTCATCAGTAATGTTTACAATGATTGGCCCCAATGAACATCTCAACGAAAGTTAAATTAATTTGATATAATCTTGCAACGTATCGCACAATTGTGATTGTAAATTGTAAATTATTGTGATTTAGTAAAGACTTAACTGATTGATAAGCAATTGGATTAAGATAAATTTCTGTATCTGATTCTGATTCTGAAAAATTAAGTTGTTTGAATATATATATAAACACCTTGGCAGTACAAACAGTACACCGAATGTAAACAACATCTCGGCCGAAATGTGCTGCAAGAAGTGCCGTACTATCGGTTTGGTGAGCTGATTTTGGTTAAAAGTTGCTTTAATTTCAAAGCAGTTAATCTAGTACTTGAGCAAAGTTGCGGTGCATTGGTAGGCTAGACTTGAAGCGATCCGTTAAAGACATTTGTCCTGGGAAAACTACAATGTAAGCCGAGTATGGATATGTTTTGAACATCAAAATAATACATGTTTTTCACATCACCATCTTTCCAGGGTTCCCGATCGTATCTCGACTACGCCTGTATTGTGTAATTCAGCGTAAGCACTCTAGTATTTCCCAGCAAAGGCACAGCAAACAACAACCTTACTTATAATGCAAACCATCACGGTGCTCAGAAGTAGTAGCACTTCGTCCATGCTACCCACCCCATGTCATGTTTAGCTTTTGTAATTATTTCCTCCCGTATTCCGTGTTCACAGGCCGCTCGTCTTTGCTTCGAGCTTCCTGTCAATGAATGAATAATTTAATCGTTTTTTAAACACACACGTTTTACACGGTTTTTTTTTCTCCTTCGCTCAGTTGACTGTGTTTACCTCGGGGTAGTTTCCACGTGTGTGGCCTCAGGAAAGTGCACATTTTCCCGCACTAGTTTCACGGTTACCGGCCGTGCGTCGATCGTTCATCAACATTCCGGTTTCTTGCCTTGCTCAATGAGTTCAGCTATGACTCAGATCGGACGCATTTCCCGGTAGTCTTATCACCCGTTGTTAAATCCGTTGATTGGTAAGTTGTCTAGCTGCTAACCACAAACCCAAAGGACGGTTTGTATGTTTATCACAGCCACATACACACACACACACTCCTGTTCTCGCTGTGTTTCTTCGTGTAAGCCGCAAAACTTAACCGCTACCCGCAGCTGAGTTCTAGGACAAATTAGCAAACAATGGCCAGTGCGTGTGCGTGGCAGCGATAGACGGGAGTGTCGGGAAACATCCGCCCCGAGCTCTGAAAAGTCTATTCACAACGCCACAAGAAGATGGCTTCCTCCTGACCAGTGTTGCTCCTCCAAGCTGCACGTTTCGTGGAAATTACGGTGGCCCGTAATTAGAGCATAATTAATTCCCTTCCACACCGGTCCCGATGGGTTGAGCTACCGAGAAGTCAGGTGCAATTATATTCCCCAACAAGGGTACGGCCGGTCGGTCGGTCGGTCGGTTGGTTGGTTGGTTGTTCGGATATGATGTTACGAATCGTGGTGCGCTTACATCAAAATGGCCGTTTTCCTGTGCTTGGTTCTGGGTGAAATTAATAATTAATTTTCTCATTAAATATTAATACCATCTCGGTGGACGGTTCGACCAGCAGCAAGCACCGCGAGATGGCGAATGTGGAGCCGGAGCTCAGAGAGCGCTTGCCGTACGCAAAGGATCACGGGGACTAAAGCCAATTTCTTCGCTAGTCGCTGCTTCGCTTTAACGTTTACAGTGAAGGCGTGTGAAGTTTTGCAACTTCACAGCACCTTCTTGACGTCGGTAGAAGAGGGTTCATGTTAGAGGGCGGTTGGCTCGCAACATCAATCAAATCTCACGACTTACGAGGGTCGTGCTAAGCTAATGACAGGCAGCTAGAATTATGCTTCTGGTCGTTCATCGCTTGGGCAACCATTTAAAAGGTAGATTTATTTAATCAATTCCTAGACGAGGCGAACGAACCATGCGATGGTAATCTGAGTTAATCATGGCTGTTTGTTGCAAGCACGGACGGACTGTTGACACAACGAGTAAAAAATATGTGTAAGCTACACCCCGGGCCGCGCGCTACCTTCATCAGGCACAATTAACCACAACCAACCGGTGAGTTCCAATTTAATCAACGAACTCTCGTGATCAATTCTGTAAAATTAACCCACCGGCAATGGTACCGATTTTTCTTCCCGCTTGATGGCGCATAAATTGTACCAATTGAGCCAAACGCTACCGTTGGCCGACCAAATGAGGCAGTAAATTTGATAAATTAAAATACATAATTGTCGGTATATTTCATGGCCCTTCCCAAAACAAACCTCTCAGGTGCAACAAATTGCTTGTTTTTTTTGTTTGGCCTCGTTTGTACCAATGCTGAGGATGCATTTATTTTTTCACTTTTTTTGTTCATAAATCTCTCGTGCCCCTTCACGTGTCGCTCCGTCATGGGTTACTGTTCCGCGAAAGGGCAGAATATAAATTAATTTAAATTAAAATGCAATACGCACACGGTGTTATGGAGACGCCCAATCATTCATTAGGCAAATGCACACAAGACATTCCACAGCGCATGGGTTATCGAAACCGATCCGCACACATGCACCGCCCGGTGGCATGATCGGTCCGAAATCGTTAGCTAATGGAAACAAAAAAAATAATCCCCGCAAACGCTTCCGCTACTCCGGCTCACCGATTACCAATCGACTCCCAGGTATAGTGAAAAACAAACAACATTAGTGGAATTGTTGAGCGCACTGATAAATAGCCGTAGTGCATCGATCTATGGTTGAGATTGGGAAAGGGAGAGACCAAAAAAAAACGCACACACACACACTTTATGCACTGAACCAACCCAACCATCCGTTGTTTGCTCATTACTTTCTGCAAGCTCGAACGAGGCCCCTATCGCTGTTTGGGAGCAAGGCTGGATCGCTCTCAGGCGTGCCTTCTGGCGGGTGCGTGAGCCAGCGTGGCAGCTTAGGTGCGTAACGAATGCAGGTTTGTTATTATACGCATCGAGTGGCCGAGAGCCGTGCTACGTTGAACAAAAAGCGATAAACGCACCTGCACCATTGCATTATGCCTTTGGGGGGAGACTGCAGAGAAATGTTGGGTATGGGAATGGTGGTTTTTATATCTGCAATGCTTGAATCGGTTCATGTTGTATAGAAAGAGAGACTGCGAGTAATCGGCATCCTCAAGGTCCAACAGGCGTGCATTAGAGAAATACGAGTTTTACGAGATACCCAACGTGTAAGATACGACCGTCCTGTGGAGATTTAAATTTATTCTTCGTTTTCAATGATACTATTTCAACATATTAGCGTTATATGGCGACGTATACCCATAATACCGCGTCTCAGTACACTCGAAAACCCCATTCCGTAACTGTCTGTACATACACTTCAATAACTATCTTTGAGGAATTTGAAAGAGATCCAAATGGGAGTGAAACAAATAGCAATTAATTTTTATAGTATCATCTATCACCTGCCTTCTTAGATACGTGTCATCATCGCCTGCAAGCAGTTTGTGCAAACTAGTCAAGTTGTGTCATAAATTTCTTGAATGGTTCTGCAAGATTTATGCGGCATCTCGTACATTTGGTGGCTTAAAGACTTCCATGCAATCATACCAATGTATATCCGCTGTGGAGTAATTGTAACATTGAAGCTGAGGCAGCACACTGTGTGATTTATGAAAAGCTACCTGCCATCAACTTCAGGAAGACCTTCAACTTCCATTTGGACTCTTCACGAACAATGTGCACCACGGCGTATCAACCGCACTGGCCGTACTGACCCCACGTCATGGGGTACTCTTTCTACTGCTTTCTGTGCCAAACTGTGGACAACCGGTAGTGGAAACGGGTTAGCAACATTGTCGCGACTAATCGCTCCGGTAGCATCTTTACGCAGCATCGCTTAAACATCTCCATATCGCTACTGCAACAACATGCTACCGCCGCTGCCGGAACTGGTTCACAGAGCCACTGGACAAATAAAACCTGCTTCACCTGTAGCTGTATGTATGCGTGTCGCGGCAATTGCAAACATTACAGAAGCAAATAAATCGATCCAACCGGCATCGGGCGAAGGGAAGTTTTAAGAAACAACTTTACAGAGCGAACAAAAAAAGAAAACGCGGAGCGAAACACTGGCAGCAAATGGCCTGCTAGCCTCCGGTGAGGTGAAATTAGTGTCTATCTTTAAATGGCGCAGGTGATTAATTAGTTTCTAATCTTGCTCCATTCGATGGTGGCTGCCCACACTGAGCGCTCGTAACAATAAATCATTATTGAAAGTACTATTGCTTTATCACGAACAGGTTTTATGACTTCATTAGTCATATCTGTGAAGTTATAATGGTTATTGTTACTAACTGTGTTAAGCTCTTTCAGCGACATGTCCACATTCTTGGTAATACAGTTCCAAGATTATCGATGGAACAGAACTAATTACTAATAGAAGAACAACAACAACCAGTCTTTGTACTCTGCACGCTAGTGGTGTGGTCCGTACTATTACTGCACTACTTAACGCATTTGACGTAGCACGTAGCAACGTAGCTGTCAAATTTGAACTGTTTGCGATGTTTATTTCTCTGCATCTAATTGTAAAAACATCAATAATTTTGTAGAACAACAACAGTAGTGACTCGTAAAATCTTCCCAGCCCCCCCCCCCCCCCCTGTGAGTGATTTAGAGATGTGCTTACCCTTTCATACTGATAAAATGGTCGACTCGGTCCGGCACGGCCGTACAAATAAGGATAGTATGCACCGTACATAACTTCCGGGCAGGATACTGCCATTGCGCTCGAACCGGCCAACTGCACCGAACACAGCCGCTTCCACCACAGATGGTCAAGCACCGAGCACTGGCAGAATAGATTACGGACACTGTCACAAACACGGGCACGCACAGACACCGAGACACATCAATCTCACTGCGGCTTGGGATTTTCCTGGGAGAACCTGTGCAGGGTCTTCTAGAAGTTCACCGAAAGAGCTGGACCTTAGTTGGTGGCCTAACACACACAATCACTCACACAAATCCACGCACAGAGAGTCGGACTGATCTTGAGTTGGCTAAGGCCGACGGCTTCTCCTCGAGTGCAACATTCTCGCCGGCGACAGATTCAGGTGAACACTTGCACTTCCAACGGCACAGCTCAAGCTTGAAGGCGATTGCACAATTCCACTACCAATTAGCCCACGGTGCCACGGTTCCACGTGAAGCCTGAGCTGTCTATGTTGCCTTGCCGAAGTGATGTCGAAGATCAAACCAACCAAGCGCCCTTCACCTGAGCGAGGCTTCTAGACGCCACCTTAGACACTCGCACCCGTACACATCATCACACGCGTCACAATGCACAAATGAAGTCGATCATCACACCGTATTGCTTCTATTGCACAATCTGTTCACTATTTTCACATTGCTTTTTAATACGCTTATCACTTTTAGTTTATTCCAAGTAACACTCCACTATATTCTGTATGTTTTAAAAAAAATAATTTAATATTGCCTAGGTCGTAATTACCTAAATGAAACCACTTTTAAACGTATCAATTACTAGACATTGTACACAAGCAAGCAGCCGTTCTCTTCAATGTTCCGTCGACCGATATCCCCTTGAGGAAACCCTTGAGTCTTTGGCGCTCTGAAATCAAAGCAGTAAAAGAAAGAGAGAGGATAGGAAGATGATAAAAACTGGCCTCGCATCGATTAGAAAGGTAGGTATGATTTTTTCTCAACTAACAAAATGCGTCGAACGGTGCGTTTCATTGACAGACCACGGCTCAGCAAACGCTTGCCACCCTCACGATCTCCACCGTTCGATCGATCGTTTAGACGGAAGCCAATAGAGAGAGAAAAAAAACAGCCCGAACCGATTAACAATGTCCAACGGATCGTGTTGTCCTATCTGCGGTTATTAGGTGTGCAGCAAAAAGCAATAAGTTGCACCGTCAGTCACGCGGTGCAACGACGTTGCGCGGTGACAAAATGGTTGCAAATTTATGCAGCAAAACAAACGCGAGACTTGGCTGCATGTCCATATGGTGTCACGAACCCCGGCAGGCTACTCTTCATTATTATTATTATTATTGTTATTTGCTGCTCTGTTTCATGTTGTCGTCGTCCGCGTTAAAACGTCTGAGAGATTGTTGACAAATTTTACCGTCGGGAAATCTGTACTTCAGGGCGAGGTGCAATATGAACGAGAGCGCGAAACGGGTACGCATCTGTGGTTGACGAAAAATTAAAATGCCGCTTTTATTTATTGCTAGCAACATTATCCATGGGCAACAAATGGCGGGTAGAAAGGGTTAGACGATTGTTGGGAAGGAAAATGATTTGCAGTTGACCGTAAATTATGTTCACGCTCTCGACATTTCGTGTGACGCGATCAGCGTGTGTAAGCTTCTGAGCGATAAGAGTTTGATTGATAGTACTTAGCGGAGTGTTGCACAATGTGTATACTATGGGAGGAAGCGAAAATTTAAGGATGTTTCCGTTCGTGCTGGTATGCAAAAACAAAGGCTTAAAAGCTTCAGACAAGTGAAAATATTTTGAACAAGTACATTAAACGGTCAGAAGATTGTAGTGCTGAATATTTTTATATGAACCGCGAGCCTCAATATCTTGAGGTGACCCTGTTGTAGGTCGGTATCAAATTGCATCCAGATCGTGCTTCTGTTTGCAGGGCTGGATTATCGTCAAGTTATCTAGTTAAAAAATACAAAGCTGGAAATGACCAGTTATGACTGAAATGTAAAATGAATGGACAATTATTCTTTTACATGTTTACAAAGAAAAATCAAATAGAAGTAACCCGCAAATAAAAGTGCTTTAGAAACGTAATTTGGTGGTTTTAAGATTGCTCTCCAACTAAAGCAGTGCCACAATTAAACTCCCTTTGTTATGGTCCTCCGTTCCATGATGTCGACTCTACCCTACAGAACGTAAAATTTCAATGGTTTCTTTGATTTGTCTTAGTTTTAACGCTGGCAGTACACAAAAAAGACCTCTTAGCAACCGAATGGAAGTGGAAAAGCAACACGGGAGCGAAAAAAAAGGTAATTAGTATGCAAAGAGCACTAGCACACCGGTTCCGCTGTGTAGCGCCATAATGGAAAAAAGGGAATGAAAACTGGGAAGAAAATTGCAAACAAAGACATTTCCTAACAACTGTGTCTTCGGAGTTTTTTGCATTTTCTTCTTTTCCAGAAGAGAAATAATCATGCAAAACAGGCGGTATATTTTAGCAATTACGGCTCCGGCTAAGTGGTCTGTCAATGATCTGCTTCCCGCGAAAGGAGAAACGATAGACTGCGAGCTTTTCTTTTACCATTCAAGGTAGTACCGGAACTCGCGCTCTTGCGAAAAATCTCCCATCGACCGCTGGATGATACACCTTGCGGTGTCATTACCAAAGCGGTGGGCTCATTAACATGTGCGTAAGCATAATATACGGGAGGTATAGTGGTGGTGGGTATGTATATGGGCACAGTGTCAGGAAGCAGCATAGTTACATCCATAATATACGCGAATTGATGCGTTTGTGTTTCATTGCAGGTGAGATAACAAGGAAGTAAGCTGTACTAGAATCAACTGCAAACCCCCATTTTGTTGTACTCCCGAGGAAAGTTATACCAGCAAGTGTATCACCCTCTCACGCTAGAGACGTGCCTGGTTTGCACACAGTTTCGATCGACGTAGCCTGCTTTGGGGCAGTAAACAAGACAGGAAAGCAATGTTTCGCAATCCGCTGGTGCAATAATAGTGTATGCATTCGTAAAAATGCATGCTTGATTTGATGGACACCCCAGCAATGCACCGTGAAGTCGTCCCAAAGTGGGTCGCATCCTGCGATCGGGAAAACGCTACGCCACCTCAACGCTTCTTATGGTTCACAACACCACATCAAGCACTTTGCTGCAGTTACATTCGTCGGTTTTCGTTCGGCAGCGTCATCCCTGGCGCGTGTGGTTTATTTTGCAAAAAAAAAGCCCTTCAACCCTTTAGTGTAGGAATCAACATCGTACGCGATGGTATGGTAAGACGCAATAATTCATCCAACATTACATTAGCCATCGAAGCAAGGGTAAGTAGCAGTTTGTGCACGTTTTAGACAAACGCAGCCTTCATCGGTGCCTCTATATCCTATCCTTGACGGTTCGTTTCGGGCCGTAACGCTACACTGAACGCGTTATATTTCGCACATACCACTACCATCGTGTATACAGCTCGGTTATGTGTAATGGATACACTACACACCCGGCTGGCCTGGCCCGGGGCGTGTGGTACTTCGTTAGCGAGTAGAAGAAGAACAACAGGCATGCAGTAAACGAGCCATTTTGGAATTCCAAATCCTGGGTACGGTATGGTGGGCGCCTTCGGTGTGGCCTTCGCTTGCCCGCGGTGGTTGCAATTGTTGTCAAAAATGGCCAACTACGCGTGCAGGGAAGAAACACACGAACTGTGTGTATCGATCGACGCACTATGTGTAACGTTGCTGGTGTTACATACCTCGTTTTAAGTAGTGGATGAGTTCTCCGGTTAGGTGCATCGAATAGTGCAGTATGTTTAAAACAAAATGGATTTCAAATTAAACGCAGTTCCTCAAATGTTTTACAAATCTGTTGCTGCATTTAGACTATTCATATCGCGATCAAAATTTTGAAGTAGAAAATGGAAACAATATTCCTCCGTGGAAATAACTTGACTGATTCTGCTCATAAAAGTTATAAAATATGAAATTACCAGTACAAGAACATTATCTTTCTGTGAGGTAGTTCCCGAGATACACGCTATCTGATATAAGCAGTTTGACAGACATGCGGATTTGGAAATTTAACAGTTGAGATTAAACGATTAAATTAACATAAAATTGTGTCCGAATTCAACATACACGGATCTCCGTGAATTTTCACAGCCTGCTGTTATGCTGAATCTTGTGCTGTGGATAGAAGTCTTCACAAAGAAACAGGACACCTTGTATAAGTGCTGGACACCTAATAATCTTCTTATTCTAATTGCAAAAACCACACATTCAATAGAACTTCATTATGAGCAGATAAGAGCAACCTGTCCTAAACCATTCGAGTTGAAACGTTGTTACATCCGTATTCAACATGCTTGGAAATTAGAGCGAAAGTTAGATACGCGCCATTGCAATTGATTTAACAAATCATTGTTTTGCGACAATTCATTGGCCAAATTGGTTCTCCTGAGCTCTGAAGTTCACATAAAATTTGTAGAATAGAACTTATAATGAACTGTTCTGGTGTTTCAAGCACTTATTAATTATTATACCCTAAGATAAATGTGGGAACACTTCCAGGAACTGATCACAAGTGTGTCTCATTCGTTATAAAATCGCTCAAAACATCGACAACTGTTAACCCTGTCAGGCCACTGTACTGTTCTAGTGGATACTTCACATATGCGTAACAAGAGTTCAACTAAATCATCTCACACACGAAATGACCGAAATAATCTGGCACATATTTGCGCCGCGCATCGAATAGCCGAGTTTGAAATAACTTTCCCACTATCGAGGATCAGCGCGCTGTCACCTAGAAATCCACCCGCGGTTTTCAAATTTGCCCAATTTAAACATTCATGCACACCTACACACTTAAACACCACCACTCCCTCAATACACACATGGTACTTAGGAAAGGTCATCACCACAAGTAGTGGTGCTTGTCGGCGGCAAACTAAAGAATCTAGACAATCCCACGACAAAAGAATGTCCTGCAGGGGTAGAAAAAAGCACTAGCAGTGCTAACCACTTGCTTTGTCGACCACCCCCCGCTCAAAGTCAAAGGCCAAATTGCAAATTATCGATTTTTGTAGAGACGTACGAGAGAGAGAGAGAAAGAGTGATAATGTTTGAGGGAAAAAGTGAGACAGCAAGGAGTCGATTTGATCGACGCCTAGTAACATCCTTTAGTAGTATTGTTTTGAAATTGTCACCACGCACGGAATGGAAATGTCAAACGTTTCACTTACTTAATATACGCGTTCGAAGGCTTTCATGACACGTGATGGGCCGCGGATGTTTAGTATCAGTTAGAGCCGGAAATTCTTTCAATGCACACTCGCTGCGGGTATTTCGTTCGCGCTAAGAACTGATAATCCTTCATCCACACCAAACAACGCTTCTGTCAAAATCGATCTTGTTTTGTTTTGTTTTTTACGTCACTTTTGACGTAACGTGCGTCACACACAGCTACTACTACGTTTTTTGTTTCCTGTTTTACGCACGTGTTTTAGCACGGGAACCAATCGACAACTTCACCATCGTAACGGCAACACATTCCGCGTCAAAATCAGCATTCACTTCGATCGCTTATTTGACAAACTGGGCAATTCTTCCACATCCGCAGACAAACACATAACGTCAAGCAGAAACACAGAAACCACGCTCAACACACGCTTACTATGTTTTCGAACGCGAATTCGCACAACGTGAAGGGAAACCACACAACAGTAGTCTCATCAATGCTGCCTAGTTTGGTTGCTGCTGCTGATCTCTCTAACGACACCGGAGTTTGGGAAGGAGCACACGACGCGGTCCGTCTGCATCGCACGTTGTTCAAACCGAAACAACGCGACCCAAAGGCACGTTCGCGGTTCGAAACGCATCAATCCCGCGGGCCTCATGGGTGTGTGCGTGTACTTTAAACATAGAAATAGAAAGAGAGAGAGAGATAAAGAGAGCGAGAGCACGCGTGTATCGTAGAACCAGTTTTCCCTGTATTGCTTTTCACCCGCTCCTCCATTTTGAAGGCCGTCAAGTCGCCCAAACGCACAACAACCTCATCCAATCGCTGCCGGCGAATGGTTCACGAAGGGCGGCCCTGTGCAACATTTCCCTACAAGTTACGCCCAGTTCTTCGCAACTGCTTCGCATCCGTTCTCATTCTCGCACGTTGCATCGTATCGTCCATCTCGCTTGGTGGTCGTTGCACAAAAAGTGCAATTGTTGTGCTTTCGGGCAAAACAATGATTGCGCGCGCTTGCATGTGTGTGGGTGCGCATGATCGGAAATCGCCATTCAACGTGTGTGCACCCCAACAACAAATTGCTTTCATTTTTCAGTGTATGGATGCATACGGGCCCGCACACAGAGAAACCTGCTAGGGTGCGTAATGTGTGTTAGTATTGTCGTTTTTTTTCCTCCCTTATTTCACTTTACGCATTTCGCAAATCAAGCGCAGCCCGGAGGTTGATTTTTTGATGAAGTTATGATGATACAGTCGTAGTATATCGCAGAACAGAAATGCTCTTCGCTGCAATTGTGTCATATAGGATTTTTTGGGAAGATATTTTCAGGGTTTTAGTAGAAGCATGCTCACCCTTCAATGGAACCTACTGGATGGCCAAATGCATTTCTTTCATTTGACGTAGTCACGTCAGATAGGGCTACAGTAGGCAGGGAAACTTCGAATTTTCGTTTGGTCATCATTTCCCTATCATACTCTGATAGCCATTGGGGAGAAGTATTCTTCCGCTACAGTTAGGAATCGATAAATCGCTTCGTGGAACTTAACAGCGCGAATGTACGGAATGCTGATACGGCATAGCTCTTCATTCGAGCAGCAAAACCGGCAACGTTCTGAATCCCCCCAGGCACAACTAAAACCGGATTGATACGATTCTCCTGTTCGGGTACGCGCGCAGAAACAGAAACAAAATGAAGTATGAATGATTTTCCCGACATTCCTTGCTGTGAAGTCGACCGAACTGCGGATCGGAACTGGTTTGCGAATTTCAAATTTGGAGGATGTTCTCAAAATTAGAGCACAAACACATGGATAGATGAACGAATTGCAATCGATGAATGGAGTCGTCACATAAACGTGTTACTCTCATTCGCTTGTTGTATTACGGTGGTTGCCCCATACTTGGCAGCCCTTTCCTGAACATATGATAAAAAACCTTCGCGAACTTAATTTATCATCATATAATAATCCACCCCGCACACAAGCTCTCTTATGCAATAGAGCACTAAATGAACCCACAACTCTACACCCTTTCCCACTCGCCATGCTCACTTAACAAGCGCATTATTACACTCATTTGCATAAAACAATAAAGTGACATTATAATGACATTTCCATGGAAAAACTCTGTGGCGTGTGTATTTATGGATGGAAGTGGCGCTCATTCGTCATCATTCGAAAGGATCCAACACTTCATCATAGGTATGTCATCATTTCGTCAATAGAATGGAGTGTTCGCCAGTTTCCCTTCGCTTTTCTTTCATGTTGTCCAACGTTTGATGGAAATTATGATCATCCTATGTGGCTCCGACCGTTCTTCCTTCGTTGGAATGAAATTAAATGCAAATTGAGTGATTGCTAGAAAGGGCGGAGGGGACCAGAATGGTAGCAACTTCGGAGACAGCAGAGTTTATGTTGTGAGCTGGGATACGATAGAACTAAACTTCAACCAAACCTATCTAGTAAAGAATTTAATAGAAAATGGAAGGTGCGAGACAGATGCAATCGATGTTTATGGTAAGCTTTAAGGAGTTCTGCGGGCGAACTAGTAATAAGACATAGGTAAAGAACTTATTAGTATTACATTCTTCTTAGCAGTATACAAAAATACCTTACAACGTGTCGTCGAAATTGACAACTGATACACTTAATAGGTTATTTTTATTTTAAAATTATCCCATTACAATTATTTATTGGTCAACTGGGCGTCTCCATGACATTGAGTACATTAGTTAATCTAACACAATCCTATCGTAGATTTAAATCTATTCTTTAAATTTCAGCCTAGGTACGATTTTATGAGTCCCATTAAATTTTGGAACCGACAGTAAATTATTCGTCATTCTTAAGATCATTACAACGTACGGCATCCATATCCAATCCCCCGAAGGAAGGACAGACTATCCTGCTACTACATGGTAAAATAGGTCTAGTCCCGACATGGCAGGCATGACCTAGTAGATCGTTACGCCAAGACGAGAGCGAAAAAAGTTATTTACAAATACGTTAGCTAATAGTTAGGATAAGAAATATTAATTGTATAAATGCCTTTCCTTGCCGCAAACGGTTGGTTAAACTATTCCCATAAAATTGATTAATCTACAGGACAATAGAAGGCCAATAGAATGCACCGTTACAAACCAGGGTATTTTTTTTTATTTCAGTTTCTAATGTCTGTTGCTATTAAAATACTAAAAATCGACATATAACTGCAATAATGGCCAGTGCTCTTATCTGACGTCAAATAACGCTACTGTCATTCCAGACAATTTTGGTCGTGTAATCGCGGCATAGCAAGTGTCAAACAACCGTTCAGCCCTTTTTTATAACTTTGTTTACATCCAATCTTCGTTCATTCAGCCGGAAACGTTGAATAAGCAAAAAGGTGATAATGTTGTTTGTTAATATTGCTTATTTGGGTTAAAGTTGTTTAATTTATATCGTTTTCTGATCGATTATAATTTTGTTTAGATGGCGTCCACAGTGGAACAGCCTAACCGGATAAATCCCACCTTAGAAGAACTCGCGGAGGAAAAACGGAAATTTCGATATCGAGGTAACCATGAGGGATCTTCACCACAAAAACAAATTATAGTAAGCAGTGGTTAACCTGTTGTTCATTTCGCTTCTTCGAATCATACCAAATCTAGCGGGTGCGTTTCTGGCAGCAGTCGGTTCAACGGCAGCCGTAGCTGGATTCAGTAAAGCAATCATGTCGGCGAAGAAATCGGACCCGAAGTATTTCGATAAAGGCCTGCACGGAAGCTTAGCGCTGCATGAGGCTGGTACGAGTTTGGCATTGCGAGCACTCGGCTGGGGTACACTGTATGCAATCCTTGGAACGGGAACTCTTTGCTACGGAATATGGAAGCTAAGCGGGGCGAGCAATGTAAGAACTGCTGCATTACAAGATGATACCGATTGGTAATGGCTTTTGAACAAATTTTTCTTACAGATGGAAGACTTTCGTGAATCAGTCGGTAAAGCATTGCCCCGAGTTCCTCGCAACGATCCACCAACGAGCCGTACTGAGTTTGAAGGGTTAACCGATCTCATGCAATACCTTACGACATGGGGAAAGGACGAGAAAAATGTTTCTTCCTTGCCGAACAAGCAGTCTAGTCCGTAGGGAATGTATTAAGTAATTTGGAAATCGCAGATCGAACCGAAAAGCTTAGCTGTAGTACGCCATTTCAGTGGCAACGCGGAATTCAATGTAAATAGAGAGTCAATGTATATAGTAATCCAAGTAATGAGATATTTATTTGTGCGATATGAGAATTTTAAAACATGCAATAATAATTTCTGGTAACGGAAACAAACATTAATGGCCACTTCAAACATAGCACCAATTCGACTCTCTTCTATCATCAGGCACACTTCCGGTTGTGGTGGAGGAAGAATTCACATCTGAATTGTTTAGATTCGTAACAATGTTACCATTCTTTGGTCCAAGTTTACTTCAACATTAACAAGCTATTGCTTAGCAGATCGTTCGTTCTGGAAATGGCAAAGAAGCTGGAAACAGTTACATCACATCAAAACCAACGGCGCAATTTCAAACTTACGTATTAATCAACGTGTCGTTTGCAGCAATTAAATCATCCACATCCGGACCATCATTCACGCAAGCCCGATTACTCTCGAAGCTTTCATTCGAAACGGACGATTGCAGTGGAGTCATTGGGCCACCGACCAGAAACTTTGGTTTACTGGTATTAGGTCGCGTCCGGTTAAAAGCAAACACAGGCGTCATATCGTCAAAGTCGACAAAACAAGAAGCACCATTCGTCCCATTCGATAGCTCTCCGTTACTAGTCGCGGTTTGGTGAGAATTGTCGATACTAAATAGCAGCTTCCACACTTCATCCTGATGTTCCAATGTTAGCCGGGCCAGTTCACGCTTATACTTTTCCGTCAGCTCAATTACTTTTTCCATCACTTTCTCAATCTCTTGCATCTCATGACGAATGTCAAGCAGTTGACTGAAAAGGAAGAACAAAACATGATTTAGGAATAAGTTAATTAGTATACCATGCATGAATATGAATGAATCTTTCGCAAATCTCTAAGAATCCCCAATCTCAGCTGAATCAGTGTTATTGAAGACTAGCAGTACTTGGGACATTTCATAAGCCGAGATTCATATGGATGAGTGTACCTCATACGCTTATACCAATCATGCCTAGCCTCTCACTTACCGTTGCAACTCCTGAAATCCTGGATCGCGTAACAACACATCCCGACGCTTCAGACACTCATACACGGCCTGCGACATATCCATGTGCGTTCTTTCGTTTGTAATTTTTTCCAATATCCTTGCCCGCGTCTGTTCGTACCGTCCTTCGACGTTTTTTAGCCCAAAGTAATCCTGCTGCTCATACTCGTGAAGCAGCGTGTGGCGTAACGCATCCCTGCTGCGCTTCAATACCGATTCGTACCGCCTACTGATCTTGTCAGCCATTTCGGCGAGCTTGCGCACGTTTGTTTCCATGCGAGTACACTTTTCCGTCCACTGCTCAGTGGCGGACACGAACGAAGCGGACGGTATTCGCTGGAGAATGAAACCAAAAACAATTTAAACCATATTTTTTTCACTCACACAAACCGTTATCTTACCTTTGCAGCGTTGAGTGCATCACGTGCATGGTGTACAGTAAGCTTATGATACTCCACACCACCCAGAATCGCGTACACCACCTTGTTCATCCGGCCAATTTCGTCCTTTCGTCGCGCAATACTATCATTCAGCGTCAGACCATAGTTCCGCACGCCATCCAGCACCAGCACATACAGCCGCTGTTCGCGGGCGATAAAGTAGTACGAGTTGGCAACGAACTGACGCAACATGTGCGGTTTCAGTTTAATTTTTATGTTCTGAAACACGTCCGTAATACTGTTCGGTATGCGCGGTTTGAGATCACGCTGGACGATACTTTCACGGGCTCCCCGATGTACGACGTACACCATCGGTTTACCGTAAAAGTCTGGGAGATACAGATCGTAGGGACGTGTATCATTTTCAACGCGCGGTTCGCGCTTCTGTTCCAGTGGAAGTATAAAATCGATCTCATCCACGGGGATGCCGGTCGCTTGATACACGTAGTCGCGCAACGTTGCCAAACTTGTTTCCGGCGTTACTTCGAGATCAATCCAACGACAATCGTAGAGCGAGAATAGTACCAACACACGCTGTTCCAGTATTTGATCGAGCAGGGAAAATATCTTCAGTACCGTCGAAGCACTTTGTTTCTCGTCGACAATTCTAACAGCTTTAGCACTATTTTCTCCACTCGAAGATGGTTCTCCTTTGCTGGGAGCAGTGTACGGCACATAACCGCGCTGTTTTGGATTCCACTCAAGCGCCAACGTAAACCACTTTTCCAGCTGCTTTCGCAGGCAGTCGGAAACATGATTTTCAGCAAATATTTCCGTATGATATGTGTAGTTTTCGCGGTTATCTTCCGTGATTGCAATGTCGGCCGATTTTTTCTGCTGCACGTGCATCATCCAGCGGGTAATTGGGGCGTGGGGTATGAAGGGACGCACGCCCGTAATAATCTCGAACCCAATCACACCCATAGACCAATAGTCCACGGAACAGTTGTACCGATCACAGTAAATCAGATCCGGTGCAATATACTCTACCGTTCCGACCAAGCTTGCGTTGAGACTCTGCTTATCCAATGCCTTCGCATAACCTAGATCTGTGAGCTGAAGAAAAACAATTAACCACCATAATCTACCGTGCGACACTATTCACGCAAAACTTACCTTATAGATGAACCGATCCCCGTGCTGCTTTAGCACCAAATTTTCCGGCTTTATGTCTCGGTGCGTTATTTTTAGACTGTGCAGATACGCAACAGCATTACGCAGCGAGCGTAATACATCCCGGACATCCTGTTCGCGTAAGCCGGAACAATTCTCTACCCGATTGAGTACGCGCCTCAAATCGCCACCCTCACAGTACTCCATACACAGCACCGGCAGTCCGTTGGCCGAGCTACGCAGCAGCTCCTGAATAAAGGTGACTGGTTGCACATTCACCGTCCTTACGATGTTTTCATTCTGGACGGTCTCTGTCATCAGCTTAACTTCGTTGCGCCATCGTTCGCAGTGCTTTTCGGTGATTTCACTACGATCTAGCAGAATGTGAAACTTCTTTATTGCTACAGAGAAACAGTGAATAGGGTGAGGAATTGATTAAGCGATATGTATGGCGGATAATGGTGCCCGTCTCATTCTGCATCTACTTACCCACGGTCTGTTGTGTTTGTTTGTTCTTCCAGAGAGTGACCACACCGAAACCTCCATTGCCCAAACGTTTCTCACGGCACCAGTCCCCGATGAGTGGAGGATCTTCAAATGGTTTAATCATCGTTTTTGCAAGGGATGTTGTCCAGTTGAAACGGGACCAGAAGAACTCTCCCGCAGAACAAAAGCGCACGCAATCGTGTTCTAATTTACCGGAGGAATGCAGCCGGAGTAGCTATATTTAACCTATCTGCCATACATTCCCGGTCGCCGGTGTAGGAATATCTGGCTGCTGATGCTGCGCGAACTAAGCCACAGGCTTGGCAACTTTATTGCGTTCTATAAATAAAGACTAAAGTTTTCTTTCCCTTCGCTACGAAAGAGAAATAACAACAAACAACGATTGCACAGTTTGACAGTTGTTAAGCGATGATTATACGGATCGCTGTGTGCACCGATACAGGTGGTTTGAAAAGTGCAATAAAATTGCAATTTCGTAAACAATGCAGTAATTATTGTTTGTTTGCCAAATGGATGTATTGTTTTTAGCTGGCTAGAGAAAAACCAAACAGTCATTTTCTATTCAGTACGATTTGAAAATAATTTTTTATTCACACACAAATCATGAAATTAATCCTCTTTCAGTAAATACAGACTCGTCTATCGTTTACCTTCCAACATGCTTCACATTTCTTGCGTTGCCGCGTTGAATGGTGTTTATGTAATTAATTATAGTTTTTAGTTTTTAAATTTTCAATTGATCGTAATTTTTGTAATATGGGACTCGTAATACGAATGTCAACTGTCAAACAGCTATAATTATAGCAATGTAATGACAGATTTACATCAAATTGATGGTCTAATCCACCTAGCGCGTCTGTGGGGCTAACATTTCTGAATCATCACATGTTTATCTAGATTTTTTTCCACTTCAATGGTGTTTTGCTTCAGCAAATGCTTAACGAAGAAAAGTTACAACTTTATCTTTGCTTTGTAACATAGTTCCAACGCTATTGCGTTTGCATAAGGTTAAGACTTTGATTCTTCGGTGCAACGAGTGCAATACTTTTCTACACCCGCAACAATGAAGGAATGTCCATCGCCGTGTTATGGTGGCATTCGAGCGAAGAAGCGAAGGAACGCAAGCATCACTCGGCGAAGAAAGAATCCGTACTCCCGACCGAAAAGCTGGTCAATCCCGAATTGTCCGCCGTCGGGCGGAATAAGAAGTGCCAACGGTGACCAAATAGTGTCGTGTTGAAGTTCCTCCAGGTGTTGCTAAAATCAGGTGTACTGTGTAGTGTGTGATACAATAATCTATACGGCCATCACATTCTTGGTAGCATACAAGCAGTTTCAACATTTTCCCCAAAACGAGAAGAAGCACGGGCAGGAGAATGTAGCAATAGCAACAACAATAACAGCAAACGGTTCAATTCGATACACTTGTCCGGAAAAGGTTCTTATTTAACTACGATTTCTCTGTGAAGTGCGATGCAACGAATGGTTTAGACAGCAAAAAAGGGAAGTAAACGAGCAGCAGTGCACGGTATCCTCCGGGGAGGGATTCATTAGCATCATCATCATCGTTTCGATTGGAGAATTTAATGCTGGAATGGGGTGGTGAATGTTGTTTGGAAGCTGTACGGGTTTGGTGACTAATAGAATGACCGAATAGGAGGAAACGTAGATAGAGAAGACGACCCGCGCAAAGCATACTTTGACCGCGTCGCAATATCGCGTGTGTGAGTGTTTGGTTCGAGCGCCCCAGCTAGAACCGAACGGGAGAAACAAATTGTGTTGTGCTTGCGGATTAGATTTCATACCAATACCGGGATATTAGATTTCCGATTCTTCAATCATCCACCGAAGTAGTCGCCATATACATTCCTGCGATGGCTTACATAAACGTTGCCGAATGGAGCCCGGACATGGTTACCGACTGGTTGAAAGGTAAGACAGCACGCACTGCACACAAACTGTCAATTTTCTATCACCAATTTGTCGATTTATTCTTGATCAAAAAGTGACATACACTATCGAAATTAATTACAAACTTTCAGGTGCGGCTTAGGCTAGCCAGCTATTCAATACAATCGAAGGGTAGTGAAGAATTATTGTGCGGAGTTTTCGCAGTAGAAAACAGATGCATGATAAGATTAAGGGTTGACAAAGATCGTGTCCTGAGCAGCATAGACTACTAAGATGTGTGGTTATTAGGATGTTGCCCTAACAACAAGAATTATTCCAACTTAGTACCATAAGGTTAATGACACTGATCAGATCGGAATAACAAACAAATCGGCCACCGAACGAGCTGCGATCGGAAGTAGCACACTCCAGTTGGTGCACGTAATGAAAGTGCAATTCAGCAATGGAACATTCCTTCATGCGCGTGCATGTATCATCAACGAATTTTCGTACACGACAAGCCAGTCCGTCATAAAGTAATAAGGTCAACAGAGGGTTTACCCTCGCCCATAGCACGATTGTACTGGGTGCAGCTGGGTCTGCGTTTAAAGCGATCCGCCATGTGTGTGGGGGAACATTTTTGGGATTGGCACACTGATGATAAGAGAGCACTGGTGGGACTTTCGTTCATTCTCTAACAAGCAAATCCTCCAGTGACCTTTACAACAAACGCAGCGAATGCCCCGCACCGGAGTGGGTGTGCCACCGAACAAACGGAAGCAAAATGTTCTCTAATTAGTGGAGAAAAAAAAAACTGTCAACACAGTGTTCAACGCGACCGCGACATACGAAGCACCCAATTCTGTCGTCAATTAATGATTTATGCAACTCATCCTATTTTTGCTACTCTCGCTTGTACGCTGAAACGCATTCATAAAATCGCACGATAATGATGATCTTAAATCCCTTTTCTTTTCCCACTTCTAACAGGTCTGGACAACTCCATGTACCATTATGTACAGTCGTTCACCAACAATGGGGTCGGCGGTAAGCAGCTGCTCAATATACGACCGTACGAGCTCGAACAGCTCGGTATGCACGTGATCGGCCATCAAGAAATCGTGCTGGAAGCGGTGGAAAATTTAAAAAACTCAGTAAGTATACTGTTTGTTACAGAAGTTGCTAGCTTGAGGGACAGTTTTGCGTAAACCGGGACACAAAATAATCGCAACACCGAACAAACATTTGAAACTTATTGTCCTGCTATTTTAACACTGTTGTAAGCTTGTTACGTACAAACTTTACACACCTCAGTTTATAATAAAAAATATGTTTTGGAACCGGTATGCCAGGTAAACAATTATGCTTATGGTTACAATTATTAAAACGGCAACACAAACTGGCTGTTGAACGTAAATAAAGATTAGTAAGATTTGTTTATTGTTCAGACTTGATGCCTGATACTGCGGTTGTTCAAAAATATTTAATTACATTTGTGATACACCGTTGCTGTGATTAAATGAAACCCTAGTGGCTTCATTATGGTACTAGAGGCTCCTTTGGCTGTGACCTAACTTTTTGGACTTTCTTTAACCTTATTTTTAAAGGAGTCGCTTATTATAAAACAGCCTGCTTAGCCTCGTGTTTGAATGAGTTTTGGTATCGACGAATCAAACTCTTATACATTACGAAGTCGGTTTCGGAGTTGACTACTAAATCGGCTCTGGATTTGAGTCCGGATTCGAATTAAATCTCCGAAGCAGACTTCGGTATAGTCCAGACAACTGGACTTAAATCCAGATTGTTTCTAGAGACGACAAACTCAACATTTTCCAGCTTATTAAGACCAACGCTTCCATTACGTCAGACACGACTAAAGTTCAATATCCCCTATTTCCTAGACACCAGTTCCATACAAATCCTTCTACCGGTCTGGGGTATTAATTAACATGAAACCTAGCGCGAATATTATTCCCTTCAAATGTTAAAACAGCACAGTTGTCCAGCACCATAAGAACCTCCAAAGAGATCCAATAAACCGTTTAATGATGGGGAAGCTAGTACGAAAGTTCTTCATTTTGAGTACATTTTGCCGCTCCTGCGTTACGGCAAATACAATCATGGAGATTGATGCTTCTTCATTCGGACAATGCTTGTAAAATAAAGTTTTCAGTGGCTTTCACAGATGGCATGTATGAGACTACTTCCAATTAGCACATATAAAACACTAATTCACATTTGCCAAAAGAACTCTCGGCTCTTCACATCCGCTGACCCCTCCTTCGTTCGGCCTTTCTGTTCATTTCATTTAAAAGACCATCACTTCTATAGACCACAAACGATTGTTAGGCCGCCGGTTTACCGCCGGATGGTAAACCTTTTTCCTCTGTTCTCTTTGCGCGCTTTACTGTGCGCTTGGATGCATCCCGTATTGCTGCTTTGTGTATGTTTACGCTTCCATCCTCTGCATCATGTTGCATCATGTTTTATCTTGCGTTTGCGTTTGAATGGCAATGCACATGCATCACATCACTTTGTTATGTCTCTCTGTGTGTGCAGTTTTGCATCGGCATTAGTCAGCAACAAGTTTTGTCCCGAGGAGTCGTGCGGAACTTAAGAAATACAAACATGTGTTGTACAAACTCTGGGCATAGTCGAGGAGTTCTGACCACACACACACACATTACACGGAGCCTTTGGGCTACTGATGTGCTTCATTCCGGCGGGTTTCCAGTTGCGCAACGAAAGATAAAAAAGGAGAACATTCTTATGTCCACAGAGGCACAAGCAGCAACATAACAACAACAGAAACTCTCTTTTCCGCGTAAAGCGAACGTGGTTCGTGCGCGCTTGTGGGGTTTGGATTGTTGGTCCAGTTTGTCCAGTCCGGTAGAATTTGTGCGGCAAAATGCGCGATTGCTTATCAGGGATCCCCGGAAATGGGGCTAGGCTTGGTCGTGCATGTCGCTGGCCCCTTCGACGGTGTGGCACTCCACCAAGGCAAACAACAAATCGCTTTCCGATCGTTTTCCCACCACACAAACACCAAACGGTGACAAATCACGTTTACGTTGTCGCAAACAAACTTGATCCCCTCATGTATGTTTTCTTTTCCTTTTCATTTTAGAACTACAACCTGGATAAGGAGAATCTACAGTTCCTGGCGCTGCATGTAGCAACTGCGGCCCATTCGCTATCGAAGCAGTTAGAATTTTCCGACCAGGAGAAACTCGAAACTACTGTACTGAAGGATATTACGCGTACGATCACGCACTTGAAAGCTTTAATTGAATGGCTCGATCGAGCGCCGTTTAGAGGTAAGAAAGTTGTTCCTATCAAGAACTAGGAACATTACGTAAGTGCGTAAGGAACATTACGAATGTTTTAATGTGCACTTTTCGTTTCATTTTTGCTTTACCTTCCGATATACACTCATAAACTAATACTTATCATTGTGTTACTTAACGACCAGGTCAAAAGAAATTCGATGAGCTGCGTAAACAGTGCATGCGATTCGGGTTGGAAGTGGCTACCGTTGCGATGCGCGATCGATTTTCACTCATGCCAGTACAGGCGGTAAAACACAACCGGCAGCACATAAACCTACCGACCGAATCACACTATAACTAACTGACATTTCGTTACAGATTCGTCAGAACGCCAAAAAGCTAGAAAATATTGGAGAGTACATCATTAAGGATATTATGGATCCGATCATACTGCAACCAGCCTCGCTGGATCTTGTGACGCTTAAGAAGCGTGAATCAGATCTCGGCTTTCTGATAATGCAAAGCTTCCACGGTGTACACCGGTAAGTACACGCCGTACAAGTGATAATGATGCTTTTCTTTTGAGTTTTCTTTTTGGTGGAAAGGTTTTTTTGACGCGGCATAAAAAAGGAAAGCCTTGCGGCAATTAGAAATTCATCCAATGTAATCGCTTCCTTTTTGTGTGTGTGTGTGTGTGTGTGTGTGTGTGTCGAAATTCTTTCGCTTTGTTCTTTGTGGAAAGTTATTTTGACTGATCACTTCAAACACAACGCACGGCAGCAAACATGCCACCCTTGTATCTTCTTCTAATCATCGCAAAAAGATCACTAAAACTCTGGTGAAAACATCATCCGTTGCTAATCATTCTTTGGGTTTTTGTTTTCATGTCACCTTCCGATGCTGCCTGCGGCGATGGTGGCTACTTTGGCTTCCTTCTGTACGCAACAATCTCACCATTTCTGTTTCACGCGACACAACGGCGACGATTCGTCAGTATTACTGAAATAAAGTTCAACTCACCCGCCCACAACTCTGGCAAGGTCGAGGATGGTGATGAAATAGTGCAAATCAACTACCAGACGGTGGTCGGCTGGGAGTATAAGAAGGTCCTGCAGCAGCTACAGGAATCACCGCCAGGTAGGTAGAAGCAGCCTTGTTTTGCTTTATTCTTTTCCAGTTGTTGGTTTTCCCTTTTTTGTTCCGAAACGCTCGTTGTCCTTTTGGTCGATGGCTCTTGTCGGGTTTCATTTTTTTTTTTGTTTATTATCCTTGCCTTGCACCGCTGTGCGGTCCATCATGCATGCGGTGCGTTCGATCATGAAACCAATCGATCGTAAATGAGCGAGAATGGAAGGCACAGGAAAGCAATAAGAGGATCAGATCGTATCAACCCACTTCTGTTGGGATAATTATTGCATATTTTTATTCTTACTACTTTAATTCTATCTTCATCTTCTTTTTCTCATTTTTGGTAACTTGAGTTTGCTTTGTAATGTGTGCTGCGGTTTCAAAAATGTTGTACAATGATCGCCAACAGCTTCTAGCTTAATTGTAAAGCTTCTTTAATGCATTTATTCCTCAACCCGGACATGCTTAACGACTGCTTTTGTTCATATTTTGCCTTGTTTTGTTCTTCACATTACAGATGTCCTGTTGACACTGAAAAAGCGCCCGAAGCATATCAAAATCTACGGACAAATCTACATCAAACCGTTTCGGTTACCGAGCAAAAAACGATCACTTCCCTACCGCTGGGATGAAAGTGTGCCAAGTCCACGGACAACGGACACTTTCGCACTGCAGGACTTCTCGCTACCACTCGATCGTGTCCCGGAAAAACACGTACCATCCGACTCCGAATCGGACGGTAGCGACATCCTTACGCCGACGGACGTAAAGGAGAAGGAAAAAGAGATCCGACTTTATCTGCCCAAACCAAGGGCTGTATTGCAGCGTCGGCACACTCTGTCCAGCTTCAAAGATTTGGTCGGTGTCACTTCGTGGCATGAGCGCAAAGGGAAACCGTTGTTGTCAAGCGATCTGCAAAGTTTGCGCGATAAGTCGGTTTCGTTTGGGTTTGGACTTGAAATGTCCCCTCGTCCAACGACCACCTGTCTCGGGCTGGTGGGAGGCACTGATAGTGCTGGTGTGCCGGCAAAGTGTAGCAGCTTCGGTGGGCTTAAAAGTTCCCTGCCCGACATTGTGCCGCAAGAGATTGCCGTCGCACCACCGAACGATCTTTCGATCATAGGGGCTAGTCCGGGCAGTAGCAGGGAGCTGGCAGACAGTGAGGCGTACAAGGCGGGCGTATCGAAAGTGGTCCGGTTTGAATCGAGCTCCAAAGCGGACCAGTGCCATGTGGATACAAAGTACACCTGCAAGGTGGACAGCACGGTGCTAGAAACGTTCGAACCAATACCGTACGTCGATGAAGATCCGCCGACCGTCATTCCACCGACCGTTACCGAGCGCGTCAAACGGTTCGAATCGTTTGCGAATCGAACGATCACGGCATCTGCCCTTACTAATGGTCAACAAACGGGAAGGTAAGCTATTTGTATTCGCGGGAATATTTGAATCTTACTCTGACCACGATATCTCTTGTTGTGTCCTTACTAACAGCAGCACGTTGGGTGTTGGAGTAACATCTGGCACAGTAACCTCTACGAAACCAATCCCAATGCAACGACAACTCGCAAAAGATCCAGAAGTAGCAGAAGCAATCAACATGGTTGTGGTAAATAGGGAAATGGTGAAACGGGGTCGATTGGATAAGAGTTACAGCACACCGGCATACGACGACGAGCTTTCCGATGTTCCACCGGCTATTGAACCACGCAAGGAGCATCTCCTCAAAGCACCACCGGTACCACCACCACGCCCGAAACGTACACTCGAAACGATTGGTGTCCCCGGTTCAGAAAAATCACCCTTAACTCCGGCTTCCGTGCCATCAATACCAAAGGTAGCGGCAGTTTTACAATTTCCCGACACGGCACCCGGATTCGTTTCCTCGCTCAGCAACACCCTCGATAGTCGTGAGGATAGTCCGAATAAATCGAAACTAGCAAATGTGATCGATCTGAAACAAAACCGCACACCACCACTCGCTACGATTGTACCAGGTACGGTCACACCACCGAAACCGGCCGAACGGACAGCAATTCCACCTATTCCGGCTTCCCGACCAGCAGCAGTAGTACCGCCAGCTAAACCCGCTCCTCCAAGCGAACTTTTGTCCGCTTCTCCGAATGCTCCAGCGGCCACCGTTCCAAGCATTCCCACGGATAGCAGCTCGGAGCTGCTGACACCGAACAAAACGAAGAGTCTCACGCTGAAGAAAAAGAACTCATTACTGTCGAAGCGTCGCAATGTGTCACTGAAAACGCTCTGCGTGAGTGATATTCAGGGCCATTTGTATCGACGCACCAAGGATCGAAGCGGCATGTCGTACTGGGCAAAATATTACTTCGTACTGATCGAAACGACGCTGTACGGATTTAATCGCAAAGAATCGGTGAAGGCGAACTGTATGATATTCCTGTCCGGGTTTACGATCTCTCTCGCCAAGGAGGTCCATTCGCGCCCTCACGCCTTCAAGGTGTACCATCCGAACAAAACGTTCTATTTCGCGGCCGAAACGCAGGAAGCACTGGTACAGTGGATGGAGTACATAAAGCAGGCCACTCTGAAGGGTGCTAGTTTGATATCAACTGAGACAGCTGATCATAATAGTTCGCGAGAACTGTTTACCGAAACGGATAGTTCGGACGATGAGCTTGGACTGATGGATAGCACACTGAAGCTAAACTTGCTCTGCACACCTTCACCCCAGATGACACCGGGAGCGGGACCATCCCACGGATCGTCTGGTGCCGATGGAACGCCAACGTCATCCAAACAGGACCGGTACCACCTTAACTTTGGATCGTTGAAAAAGTTCACTAAAATCGGTTCGGATACGAACCATGCTGCGGGCAGTGGTAAAAATGGTAGTGGGACGGGAAGCGGAAGTACGTCGTCCCAGGCCGCTAACACTACCAGCAGTTCCACCGGTGAAGGAAGCAAATTTTTCGGCTTCTTTTCTTCTCACCGTAACGTGGAAAAAAGCAATTCGAGTGAAATGCCGGTACCGACGTCACAATTCAAAAGCTATCGAAAGGTACCGGGAGCTGGTGGATTACAGATAGGGACGGCTTCTGTTTCTACGGAAGTGTTTCCACTTTCGAGCACGGTTCCGATCGGTGGGGTCGGTTCTTCGATGGCCAATGCAGCCGATGGAGGAAATTTTAGTGCCAGTAATCTTTCCCTTGCCTCTGGCGCGGGTGAAAAAACGGTCCTATCCGCACCAAAACCACCACCAAGAACGGCAACACCAACACCGCCACCGGTTATCATACGTGAACCGGTCACACCCACACTGTCCGATGCCGAGGAATTGCTTAATCAGGCAAAGAAAAGCAAACGTATCTCGCCGCACAACTATATCCACGCGTCGAACCCAAATTTGGTGGAGTTTGATTTTCAAACATCGAAAGCGATGGACTTTTCGGTGCCAAAGATACATTCGGCGAATACGTGGGACACCAGCACACACTCGCACAGCAACCTGCAGTCCATGATCACGCTAAAGGATCTGATGTTGCAGAAGCAGGCAGAAGAAGCGCAGGATATGTACAACAAGCGCGTTTGCCTTGGTGTGGAGAAGCTGGATGATCGGAAGGCACGACTGATCAGCACCGGTGGAACGGAACAGGTTGCATCGGTAAGCGTCGCACCCGCCATACCGGAATCGGTTAACAAGATTCAACGCCGTCAGCTACCGATAACGCCGGACTATGCACAAAGCTTCAAGCTGGACGATGAGGACATTTTGTACACGCGTAGCAAGGAGGGCCAAAAGTTGCGCGACTTTGGCTACGAAATGATATCCGGTGATGATGCGTTTTATCAGCATTTTAAACCCACCCGGTCGACCGTGGGAGCGTCTGGTTCGGGTGTGAACGGTGCCGGAGGTGTCGCAAGCAATGGAACAAATGGAACTGGTGGAACCACTGCTGGAACAAGTGGTAGTGGAAGTGGTGGCGGTGGTTCGATTAAGAAAAAAACATTCAACTGGATCAATTCTGATCGCAAACAAGCTGGTGGAGATAGTGCACACGCGGACGGATTGGTTGCGATTGGAGCTGCAACGAGTTCCTCCTCCCTGTTCGCTGGGTCGGGTGTTGTGCCGGAACAGCAACGAGCGGGTGGCAGTTTGTCGACGTCACTATCGCTGCGGGACAGCTTTAAGCGCAGCAAGAACAAAGCGGTCATTGCACGGCTCGATAACATTAAGGCAAGCAGTGAAAAGCTCTTCCAATTCAAGCAATCAAGCACCTCCGGTACGGGTGCGAGTAGCAATAATAACGATAAGGAATCGCTCAAAACGAAACAACTCGACAAACCGGCCGCCCCGGGCACGATGGTGAACGTGAACCTGAAACATCAACCACAGTCCCATCCGTTAACGCCGTTTACAAACATTGTAGGTGGCCTTGGTGGGAAGAAGAACAATAACGAACTGAATGCGGCCCTTGAACAACATTCCGCGATGCTATTCCAACAAACGGCTGTGTCAGTGAGCAATAATGGTGGTGGTGGTACGGGAACGGGATCGACAAGTAGTGCGTTTATTGGTGGACTAAAAAAATCCAACACGTGCAATAGTTCGTCGGATTTTAAGGAAAACTCCAGTAAGCTGCAAAATATGCGTAAAAATTCTGCCCCAGAAAGAGGTGCTAGTGGAGGAGGCGGAGGTGGTGCTAATGGGAATGGTACTAATGGAGGTGGTGGAGCGGGGGCCGGCAGCAATGGGGCCACTTCGTACTTTACGAAACTTAGCTTCAGTTCTACGAAAACTGCGAAGGAGAAAAAATTGCTCGGTTCACCTGGATTGCATCGTGCGATCTTTGGCAAGAATCATCACAATCATGGCAGCGATAATAGCCAGCCTACTGTGATCGATCATGAGGTGTTTTCACCTATTACCTTTCCGAAGGTAGGTCTTGCTAAGTTACGGGAACAGTTTACAGTTTGAATTGCCTAACGAAATACATATTTTGTCCCTTTTCCAGGTACCAGCGACTCTTCCAATGGACAGCGCAACTACAAATAGTACGACCGCCGGAACCGGATCTGGACAACCGGCTCATCCTGCTATATCCAGCGCTTCTTCTGCGGCTGTGTTGGTGCCAAACTTTGGTCCAAATCTAGTGGCCGTTGCACGAAATTCTCCAGATTACCCAAACATGGAATATCCACCAGTATTTGAACCGGAAACGTACTCTCTGAGTGATCCAAACGCGAGCCTTACGCTGCTAAAGCGTCGTCAAAATCATCACCATCACCACCACCATCATCATCATCACCACCATCAGAAATGACGACATGAAAAACGGCTCGCAACGGTGCGAGAACATGAAACGGGATAAAGTTTCGAGGCTCCTTCTTGGTGGGTGCCGCTTGTTTGGAAAATGAAGATTTGTTTGGATTATGCTAGTTGTTTAGTGTAAAACAGTACACACCATTCTGCCATTTCTGTTGGTTCGAAACCACAAACTCCACAACTCGGTGCGTAAAGTTAGACGGATATGAAGGAGAGGTGTAAAGCGGAGTGCTGATGCTTTTTCCGCTTTTATTTAGGATTTCCATGTAGCCCACACAACAAGGCAAGGCCATTATTATGAACAAACAAATATTTAAACAACATTGATATTGTACGATAAATGATTGCACTGAACTGAACGAGGGAGAAAGAGTTGGGGGGAAGCGAAGGTTAGTTTTTTTCGCGTGTAAAATTAGATTGAAAACGGGGAGAGAAAGATGATAGAAGAAACAAGAACAACAAAACAGCAACAATATTGTTGAAATGTGATTTTAGAACCTATCTAGGTATATTTTCGATGTTGATGCATAGCCTTTTAGAGTGTCTAGAAATACACAGAAGAAGTCTCCGTTACTCCTAATTAGGTGCCGAACACATGTGCATGCTGGTGTTTTGCAGCAGTAGAAACAGAACAGGAAATCTCTATTTAAACATACTTTACTATTTACTGCAGAGCGTATTATTTAACTTAAAAAAACATTCATCGTTCGCGTGCACAACAAACGATAAATTAAATCAACATGTGTAAGTTGCTCGTGGTGAAGAGAAAACGTGGAGCAGGTAGCAGTAGTAGTAGTAGTAGTAGTAGTATTATAACAAAAGCTGTTTCTTGCATCGGATTAGAGGTTGTTATTTGAACAGAAGACACCAAAACTGAAACTGTTTGCAAAATCCAGATATTTTCCAGATATTACATTGTTAGTTACATAGCAGTTTAATGTAACAAAGCAATCAGTTGAATATATATATATGAACCCTCTGCGTACAACACTGATGAAAAGCCCACAATTATAATACATGTAGCCCGTACACATTCCTATTCATGCGTTATGCAAAATGATGAAAATTTGAGCAGCAGGAAATATGTTGCAGTACCATACCACTAGTTCCTCCCTCACAGGCCAATATGTAGATCGCTAGAATATTGATTAGATGTGTGAAAAAGTAGCAAAAACTCCGCTAGCCATGGTTGTATGGCCTAATTCGCAATGCATTGTTGAGGTTTGTTTTCTGCACATGAAACTGATACACATAATAAATAGTGCCTTATGATTAAGAATTCTGGTTTCAGTTGTGATTTATTGTGAGTATTTTGCAACGGATAAATAATTTGAAAACAATAATCAAAATTTTGACCATAAAATGGAACTTCCATCTTCCTGTGTGAAATGCTTTGGTATGAACATATTTAGAACAAAAATTGATTACAATCAAATGATTTGTTCAATAGAAACTGGAATTTTATCTGGGATATAAACTAAGACCTTGTTTATCTGCTTTCTTTAGGGTTTAATTTGCTAAAAACGTATTTTTGAAACAGTGATATTTGCCACTGATCTGTCAAAGTGTACCACCGACTCGAGCTGTCATTTATCTACAACCCTTGACCAACGTTGCTTGTCAAACCAGTGTGAACACCTTTCCTTCATACACTTTGTTCCAGCGTACAGAAATTCGATAGCAAATTTCAATCCGCTGGGAAGGAGACTTTTTTCGCGGACGGGTCCTATTTTCACAATGTTCGCCCAGCATCGCCAACGTAGTATTTAGGGTGTGAGTGTACTTTTTCCAATGTGACAACCGTGTGAAAGCAATTCGTGCATGTGCTACGCTGTGGATGGAAAAATCTGACACGACATACCTTCCTTCGTGGAGTTGATTCCGGGATTTAAGTGCAGTTTTGGTGCGAGACGGGGCTGGGTCGTCGTCGTCGTGATCGGATTTTTCATTCCGCGAGACAACCGTAGCCAGTGCGGTGTGTAACAAGGTGCCTGATAGCCAATATCGCAACCATCTAATATTCAATTTCGAGCTGCAAGTGGAAGGAATTGTGCAGTGCGTCCGAGTGTGTCCACAATGTCAACTCTGAAGGGTGCCTGGGGCCGTCCATAACATGGTCCGTGATTGTGAGAAAACGCAAAACCATTCCACCACCACCCCGAGTTCGGTGATGACAAATGGGAAAATTGCAGTCGCAGCGAGCCAAATTCGTCACTTGCCTTGCCTCGATACTTGGCGCTTGGTCGCGTTCCATATCTAGCAGTATAGCACAGTCTCGGGTTTATGTTACTACCAGCCGATCCGTCGTGATTCATTCAAAAACTGTGCGTGTATCATCTCGTGTGCGTGCGTGTATATGTGTGAGCAATAGGATAGCATGAAAGGAACAAGCATCGTGCGGTCGTGAATCGGGGCCAACATAATTTGCAACTTGCCATCACTTTCGTCACTCTCCGACTTCTGCTTGCGGTTTGCTGCATACACCTAGGAATGTCTTGGGTTCCAATCACACAATGACCCATGAGCAGGAAAACTTCCCTACATAGAATCGCAACACCCATTGATAATGCACCAACAGTGGAAATACTCTTACAATCGGTGCGGGAAAGGCTAAGGTGTGTCTGGTACGCCAAGCTGACCAATGTACTGCAGGGAGCGGTAGTACATTTGTCGCCGTGCTTGTGTGCGCTCCTCACACGTCCACTTGTCGCCGTGTTTCATGTAACACACACTCGCGCACAGACGGATGGTCCGTCCGGTGAAGGTGGAAAATATCGAGCGGAAAACTTATTGATTTCCCTTTGCGTTTCTTACGAGGGAAGAGAAAGGGAACATGCTGCCGGCTACCGAGTTAGAGTATGGGTTGTGGCCAACTTGCCGTGCTGCTTACTAATTCGCATAAGAAACCAAACACAAGCGGTACAGTAGGGACCGCCACTGCAAACGTAATGTACAAGGAAAAAAACGCCCCACGGTTGGTGGAGTTTTCGCTTTTCCCGGCACAGGGCGTGTATGTGGGGTGGGAAGGCAGAAAAAAGCATTTGTGGGCCAAGCCCCAGTCGGTGATAACGCGGCCCTAGGGCTGCCGGTCCAGCGGGCGCTGTTTTGGGAACGAGGAAAAGCTATCCACTGGAGCGTGTAGGAAAATCCTCGGTTGGTCGATGCAAAACTCAGCAAGTGGAGGTAGCCAGCAGAAAGTTACATTTGCTTACAATATTTCACTGTACACGGGTGGGTTTTTTTCCGGAGCAGGGTGCCTAGTAGAAATACAGCCGTGAAAATTTGTATTACAACACATGTACCTGTAGTTGTGTGTGTATGCGGTATGTAAAGGAAATCAATTCACATTTTCGCACAGGTAGCGTTGCCCATTGCAGTTGGGGTTTCAACGACAGTTTCCTTGTCAAGGAAGAATCACCTGCCATTGGATTGAAGGTGACGTTTCCCATTTAGTTCTTATCGAAGGGAAAGGTGGAAAACGGTGGACAAACCCCCTTTTTGCCACTAAGAGACGGCATGGAATGTTTGACCTTGTTTAAAGGCACAATTCAATTGCTTTTTTTTAATGGAATGAGATTTTGTTGAGAATTCACACTAAAAAAAATTCAAGAATTTTAGACATTTCAAAAGAAGTATACAACTTTTAAAATCTCGAAATATAACATTTTTTATTATTATTATGATTACTTTCAATTTGCAGAGTAGTACGATTGAGTAGTATAACGTGTTTCTTTCGTGTACAATAAAAAGGGGGCACAATACATCATCCCTCGGGGAAGTAAGTAGTAGCGAATCTAGGCGCCCACAAGGTGTACTAAAATTTCTACCGTAAATCACCCATCGTTAGAAAGTGAAAAAGTGTTGAAAAAGGTTAAAACGAAACGAGTGTTTGTGTCCACACAGTTCTATAGTGTTCTTAGTTAAATGAATGTAACCTAGCAACAAGAAATCATCCAGTAGTTGCTCCGTAGCGAAGGTAAAATTTGCAATTTTCTAGTGTGCATTTCATGATTTCATTACGACGAGAATAATATATCTGCAATACGAGTGTTTGAGTGCATCAGTGTGTGTCGAATAAGAAATACCAGCAAAAGCCCCCCTTGGCGACCGATCAAATCATCCGTCGCTTGAAGTAAAGGAAGCTATCGCTTCCGGTTTCGGTCGAAGGGTGAACAGGTGTGTATACGTTAGAACACACACACCTAGAGCATCGAAAATATTTTCGTGTGCGCGGTTAAGGGTTGCAGTAAGTAAGGGCGATGGCTTCCGGAGATACGGCTGCCATCGATACGATCGACGTCGAGTCGGCCCTATCTACGAAAAACTCCGAATTTACCAGCAGCAGTAAGGATCAGCAACTGGAGCTAGACGAATATGGTAAGTGTGATTGAGATTGTTGTTTTATCCCCAAGATAAATATTAATCTTGGTTTCCTTCGTTTTTTCCAGGAAAATTCATCAAAGATACACCGGGAAAATTTATCATGGCAGACGGGGTAAGTTGTGAGCGATTAATAATTGAACTAGAAATAGGCATATTAGCATCCAGATGAAACGAGAGTACAAATTTCTAATTACTCCTACAAATAGACGAATCCAACATAGTAGCGAGTACCTGCAACGCATACCATTTCAACACCTTCGGCTGTATGCAAAATGTATGCTTGATATTTGCGTGTTCTGTTCAATATATTCATGCCACGCTCGTGAAGGACCCGTACCCTGCATGCTCACGGGGCAAGTGAACGTGAACTGCCCGGTATTAAAAATGTTATACAGCATTTACGAAGCCATTCACTGCGACGCCTACGAGCTGGAACATACGGGGGTTTTCCCCTTTTGTTCCTGCTGGCGGGTTAAATAAACGTCCCGAAAGGACGCACGCTCTCTCTAACCCAAAAACGTGCCGGAGAACATATTGATTGACCCATATTTCGTACACCTTCCGGCACATCACTTTCGGTTTCTTAATGGCAACCCGCGATGGAGGCGTACGGTGGTAGATATAAAAAATCACTGGACATAAGATTTCGATTTCGTTTCTCCCCGTTGACCCGAACCGGTTGCGTTGGTGTGCAAACTTTACGCGCACAGGCAAGCTTGTTGTTTATGGAGTGTCTGTTTGGTACTGCGGATGATATTGTACGTTGGATGCATAATTTAGTTGCTACTAAATATTTGTAAAGCAATTTGCTACACGACGGGGACAACAAGAAGGTTAATGGTTCTGGTGTCCTTTTGGCCCAAGGATGTTGGACTGAAAAATCCAACTCCCGCAACCAACCCCCTTCAGAAGTTCATACCATCCCGTCCCTGTCCTTGCACGAATTCTGACGTGTGGGAAGATAAAATTAAACTTGTTTCAAGTGAAATATTCGATTAGCGGGGAACGAGCGTGTCTTGTAGTTTAACAAGGTTGTAGCATTTCAGCTAGAATCAGATTCACTTCTCCTTTCATGTTATTGAATTTTAACCACTATTTTTTTTGTTTTACGGGGTCTGGGATGGGATTTATAGAATATTTTACAATATGCGTCATAACTCATTACAAATCAATGAACCGTGTGCCAACTCAACTTAATGGGCCGGAGGACAAAAAGACCCCGATAGGAACAGAAGCAATCATTAACTTAGCTTACATGCTTACATCATTAGTATGCTGATCTTTTCGGCAAGAACGTCGGATATATCTTAGTCAAGTCGATGATGTGTCCTTTGCGATAGGGAACCACCTACAAAGGTCATCGAATATTGCAAGACAGGCTGTAAGGGCCTTCGCATGCCACCGGAGACGTAGAGCTTGGTTTAATTTGGTAAATGTTTTGCTACAATTAAACAAATTGGAATTGGTTTTAGTATTCCCTACGGAGGTGGAAAGTTTATCAACATCCCTTCAGACCGACCGACTACCGACTTGAGGACATTGACCTTTCCGCATACAGTAGAGTCTTTGTTTTTACCAAACGGAACAGAATCAAAATTTTTGGAATTCATTAGATGAGGGCAAACATGTCTTGCCTGTGGGAATTTGCTTTTCATTTGAGAGAACAGTGCCAAGTTTGATAAGTTTTGCTTATGCAAAATATCAGACAAGGTCGTGTTACGGGGAAACCGCCAGCACGATGACCCTATTTTCCATGGGAATTCCCTTTGCCACAATTTGCTCTACTCTCAAACAACCGCTACTATTAAGTGCCCCGCGGTCCGCAAATCCACCTTTTAAAGGTTGGCTGATTCGACGAAAAACATGCTAACGAATGTTTGCCTCCAAGCGTGATATACATAACCCCTCCGCGGCAACTCTAAGCAGGAAGGGAAGCAGGTCTAGTGCTCGCGGAGTGTGGACCCTTCCATTTATAGGGGGCACTCTTTCGTTATTCCCCCTTAGATTTCCCACGTGTCGCGTGTGTGGGTCATGCCACGGCACGAAACACGCGCACTTACTATCGCTTTCGTATCACCCGAAGGCCCGAATCGAGCGAGCCCACCGAGGTAAGCGAAATCTTCCAAATAGCGCGTTTTATGTCCGTAGCGAACTTTTGAACTGCCGCTGTGTATGAACGGACGGACGGCATCGGACTCCCGGTTTGGGGTATGGTGGCGTGGCGTAACTGGGGAGTTTCGCGTTACAGCTATTTATGGAATGGTATGTGGCCAGTTAGTGTGAACAATAGTGGGAGCATAGCGGGCAGATCGTTGCTACCAGTTGCTCACGCCATTCGACCGGTTGGTTTTGAATTTTGTACAGCGCAAACAGCACTTTAGAATAGCGATACAATACTTGGACCCTACAAAACAAAAGCAGCTTCAAATAGAATGTGAACCAATGGTAAAAAATGGTATGCAATTAATATGGGGATAGCACAAAAAAAACTGTGTGTTGCAGTGCCGATGAAGAATCTATTATCGTTTTGTCTCACAGATGATTGTATCTCTTGGTCCACGGTTCTCATAACGCTCAAGTATCTAGAAGTAGTGCAACGCACAACAAAGGTTAATCATTCTGTTATCTAAACATAGCGACCGACCGGCCACCGCCACGAATGATGTCAATGAATTCGTTAGTGGCTTTGGTCTCTATTAGTATACTAAACGCTAGCCTGACCTTCGATCAAGATAGGAGGCTGGAAGTTCGAGCAACCGTTCTGTCTTCAGCGAACCTGAAACTTTAGTTTGCCAAGCCTTTGCAGCATACTGGATCACGGTTTTTCTCAAGGTACCGCGACATACCGTTTGTTTTGTCACAATTCTACTAAGAACAGCATGCGCCGTTGTTGCTCTGCTGGATTTGAGATCATGGTTTTCAACTTATAACTCAATTCCAACATTAATACTGTGTGTGGGAACGCACAGCGCAATGTGTTTTTGTTTCACTTTGTTAGTGTTGTGTACAACGATTGAGCGGAAAACGTGTGGAAATAATAGAAACAATAGGGATTTTCCAAGCGGCGGTAAATACCATGATCACAGTGATACGGGGGCTAAAAAAAGGGGAAAAATCAATGGA